>NW_028261395.1:28454311-28794811 GCF_051295495.1 Thamnophis sirtalis
TAGGAAGTCAAATGAAAAAATACCCAATAAACACATTATTACATGGACCATTGCACTGCTGATACAGGCAGACTTGCTATCACGTACATTTAGGACCAAAAACTAGGCAATATTAAAGTAATGTGAATTGGTGTCGCTGTTGTAAGAACTGATTACTTGTAATTGTAGATCTTCAAGTGGTTATCTGTGAACGCACACTTTGGGTTTCTAGACCTGGGCAGTAATCTGTGTGGAATCTTTCAGATCCTAGAATCTTCAGAGAATGCAGCTTAGCAAGGCAGGGATCACCAAGCATTTGAAAGCAAGGTGGATCATCCCTACAGGCAAGTGGGGACAACTGAATTCACAGATGACAAATTCAAAGGGTGCAAAAATTCTTTTTGAACACATTCTATAGGTTGAGCTACATTAAACACTGTTTAGCTCTTGTGACAGCGTCACTTTTAGGCACCAAAATAACTGTCAGCTGCTCGTCTTCGCTTTCTTTGAAGCTGGCCAGCAACTGCCATAACCAGAGGGGAGGGGGAATCTGGGAGGGGAAGCATGCTGGAGGTGTGAAAGAATGCAATGGGAAATTGGGGAATATGGACACTAACAGGAACCAGAGGTGCTAAAATGAGCCATCTGCCGAGGTTCAAGGATGCCAGTCCTGGGAAAGAAATTTACACCGGCGCCCAAGGCACCAAGTTTCCAAAACATCTGAATGGGACCTGATTGGATTGCTCTCCCAGTGGAGTTTGGACATTGGGGAATGCTCAGAGCTTGCCTCATCCATGTTACATCTCTAGTCAAAGTACCATTTCTCTAAAACCTACGGAGTCAAGGGTCTTTCCTTGCTAGGGAGTAGCTGGGGCCAGTCTGACAGTAACAATGATCAGTTTCCAGATTGTATGGCACGGCTCTGTCACATTTATCTCCATAGCTGATTGGATGGTTGATGGCCTTGAGAAGCCTTGATGTCCTGAGAAAGGCAACACTATAAATACCAGTCTCGTTCTTCTCCTCAAAACAAATTTTCAGACTTAAGTCTTTGACCACCAACCTCCATACCCACAACCATCTATGGTAGTTTCAATGAATAATTATAGCCTTTGGAACATTTGGAGGTTTATGTTGAAGGGTAGCTACATTAGGATTTGTACAATTTAAGTACCCTGTTTCCCCCAAAATAAGACCTCCCTGGATAATAAGCCCAATTGGGTTTTTGAGCGCATGCACTAAAATAAGCCCTCCCCTGAAAATAAGCCCTCTCCTAAAATATTTAAATGCATGCGCAGTCGGTCATGCCCCCATTTCCTGGGGGGGGGAGGAGGGAACATGCCTCACATGCACCTGGCATTGAGGCCGCTACCGCAAATCCTAGCTACCGCACCCCTTCTCTTAGTAGCGGCCGCAATAAGAGCGGCAGGCTCAATGACGCTAGTTCTGACAAGAGTGTGCCAGAAACAGACAGAACATCCAGTCCTCTCTGGATCAGTTGGGCCGCGGACTACAGGCCAAGGTTAAGGGGCCTCCTGCACCTCAAAAATAATAAGACCTCCCAAAAAATAAGACCAAGCACTTATTTCGGTGGGTCAAAAGAAAATAAGATCCTGTCTTATTTTCAGGGAAACACGGTATACATAAAGTACTAGGGGTTGAAGGGTTTTATGTAGCTCACCAGTCTGCTCTTTTTCGTGCTTTTCATGCTTGGGTGATAGAGTTCCAAAATCTGGTAACCCTTTTTCATATTTGTGGAAGATTTTAGAGAGCAAATGAGTGCCTATTTTACCGGTTAAAACTCCAGAAACCAACCTTCCAAAACGGGCTTTGGCGCAATTCACTTTTGGAGAATGGCCCTCCAAATGTAACATAAAATTTGGTCCAGCCTTCCAGCTGACAAATACATGCCAGTCAGATAACAGGTTAATCCAAATCTTGAGCTTCCTTAAAACCATCCGTATGTGCATCAATTTAAGTTAAAGGAAAGCAGCACCTTAAGTTTACGTTCATTTTTTTTTTAATTAGAAGAGATTCATCCCAGATTACATCAAACAGCTTTTCCCCCTAAATGGAATAGATGCCAGGCTCTGCATACCACCTGCCATCCAGAAACTGTTCCTAAATTCTGACACCATTGCCATGTTTCATCGTGCTGGAATACTTCTAGAGAGGAATCTGCCACAGTAGCAGCTGCACAAGGAATGTTCCTCAGCTTGTCCTTTGCTTGTTTACTATGCACTTACTATGCATTTCAGGCCACCTCTAGGTGGCACTAGCGAAGAAAAGTCTAGATGAAATTGATGGCTAGAGGTTCAGATGACTGCTGAGGCATTGATCATTCATGTAGCTCCATCTCTGTCTGCTAAAGGACAGGGATGTGAGGTCAGATATAGGCACATCAAAGTAACTTTTAATTACTTCAGGATTTTGTTGGAGGGGAAGGCAGCCTCCTTGTTAGTCTGCATCAGGGGTGTGAAACTCAATGTCATTGAGTTGTCCGGGTTGTATTTGACCTTAGGGGGCATGGCTAGGGTGGGCATGGCCAGCTCAATGTCACTCAAATGATTAAATGCCATTTTTAATAATACTGTATTTTTCAGACTATAAGACACATTGGAGTATAAAATGCACTAAGATTTTGAAGAGGTAAATTTTAAAACAAAGTTTTTGCACTCTGCAGACCTCCCAAACCCTCTGCATGCCTTATTTTTCATGAAAAACGGGCATGCAGAGAGTTTGAGAGGCCTGCAAAGCGCTCCTGGGGGCTGCCCCCCCCAAAAAACAGCAAAAATGGCCTGTTTTTTGTGAAAATGAAAATAAAGGGCATGCATAGCCTTTAGGAGGCTTGCAGAGTGCTCCTGGGGGCTAGAAGGGATAAAAATGAGCAAATCCCCCACTTTTTGCTAAAATGGGCCCATTTCTTGCCCTTCCCCCCAAAAAAGGGCATGTGTAGCCTTTAGGAGGCTTGTAAAGTGCTCCAGGGGCTGGGGGGCAAAAACAAGCAAGAAATTGTCTATTTTTCACGCATTTTTGCCCTTTCCAGCCCCCAGGAGCACTTTGCAGGCCTCTCAAGCCCTTTGCATGTTTATTTTTGCGAAGGGGGTAGGGTTTCGGAAGGCCCAAAATGCTGTATTCAGTGTATAAGACGCACTCAGATTTTCACCCTCTTTTTGGGGGGGGGAAAGGTGCATCTTATACTCCGAAAAATACTGTTTGTTTTGCTAACACTCTGCCAACAAAAATGGAGCTCGTGAGGGCCACGCATGAAGTTTTCTTGGCAATATTTCAGAAGCGGTTGGCCATTGCCTACTTTCTAGGGTGAGGGAGTGACTGGCCAAAAGTCACCTAGCTGGTTTCATGCCTAAGGCAGGACTACAAGCCATGTTATTCCAGTTTTTATCCTGGTGCTTTAGCCAATATACTAAACTGGCCAGCTATTACACATGGCATTTGGTAAATTTGACTATGAGATTTTGTATTGTAACTATTTTTTTAATACGGAGGCTCTTTTGCACCACTTAATGCTGTTGCTTAATGCTAGAACTTTCAGGCCATGGGAAAGCCTTCTATAAGCCCAATAATGGGCAAATGTTCTGATTCAAAATTTAAAGGCAGGTTGCTATATTTCCATGTCTTCCTTTTGAGCAGAGGTTACCAACCTTTCGGACCTCAGGGACCATTAAATTCAGTTTTAAATCCCACGGGCCACTAATATGATCTGCCTAATGACCAGGTAGGCGTGGCTAGGTGGTCATGTGACTGGGTGGACGTGGCCAACTCGATGTCACTCACATCGAGGGGCGTCTTGCCGGCCTCTACTCACCTCTCCCCTCCCAGCCACTCCTCGCCTGCCTGCCCAGGTTCCTTAGGGCCCCAACAGGAAGCAGTTGTTGGAGCTAAGCAGCCACCATGAGAAAGTTGGCAAAACAGCTGGCTCAGTTCAAATTGGATCTTACCGAGAAGGAGGCTCAGCAGAAGCACCTCAGGACTACAAGCATAGGCTTTCCAAGCAAAGGGAAGACCTGCGGGAGTGCAAGGCCAGGTACTGGTGCTTGAAGGCTCAGCCAGCTGAGATGGTCAGCCAGTTCCAGGCCATGACTCAATCCCACTGGAACAAGGCCCTCTGGATCCTTGCTACCAGCGGGACTTCCCTCCAGCCTTTGCCCAAAGCCCCACACAAGGAGTCCAAAGCAGACCCCAAGTCAGAATTTCTGCCCCCCTCCAACCTGCACAAAAAGACCCCAAAGGGGAGACACTCTGCAGCAACACAAATGTTCATTGCATGAATCCAGCCCAGGGGCCATAGTTTGAAGACCCCTGATTTAGTGCAATATGCACATAATTTTTCTGCGGACCACTAAAATTTTCTCACAGACCACCAATTGGTGACCATGCTTTTGACGAGAGCATGTTGTCCTCAGAGGCCTAATAAGAAAGAGGGCAATCTCCAACAGCAATCAAAGACAGGGAAATTGCTTCCTTCTGGAATGTAGTGAGACACTATCAGAAAATATATGCAATACAAAAAAAAAACCAAACCCAATTGCATGCATATCTTTTTAACACATACCGTATTTTTCAGAGTATAAGATGCACCTTTCCCCCTCCTAAGAGAGCGTGGAAATTTTGGTGTGTCTTATAAACTAAATACTGCCATTTTTGGCCTCTTGAAGCCCCGCCCCCGTATCCCATTTTTGCAAAAAATGGCCCATTTTCCGCCCATTTTTGGCAAAAACAGGGGAGTTTTTGCCTTCCCCCAGCCCTGATGAAGCCTGCAGAGTGCTTCTGGGGGCTAGGGAGGTCAAAACCTTTTTTGTCTTACTTACCTCTTTGAAATCTTGGTGCATCTTATACACCGGTGTGTCTTACAGTCTGAAAAATACGGTATTTGACAAACGGATCTTCTTTAATTCCGATTCCAAAGTTTGAAACTTCAGGAAATTTTTGTTAAAGACAGAATTATTTTATTTCATGTACCTACTTCACTGTTCATAAAAATATAGCAACACTAAATGGGTTTGCATCATGACAAATCTAACAAAACAATTTATACCCTGAAAATTGACTGTAACAAGAAAAAAAAGAAGACGATCAGGAATGAATTGATGCAACAAGGAAAATATTTCCTTACTCTTAGTGGAATGCCTATGGAATCCAAAGAATCATCATCCATAGGTTGAGAATTGTTCACAATTCGCTTCTGCTCCTCTACTGCATCTTCCTTGCTTGGATTTAACTTCGGTCGAAGAGAAACACCAACTACTTTCTCAACGACTGGTGGATCAGGCACTGAATCTGAAAAGAAAAGCAGTGATCACTTGGGCTTTCACCACTGCTATATAAAATATTTAACATCAGAACCTGGGGGAAATAATAAATGAAGTATCTCATTGGTTTAAAGAGTTTATATTTTCAATAGGACTGAATAAAGAAGGAATTTTAGAAATGTGTTCTACATTTCCTTTAACAGTGCATTCTAAATACAGGATATATTATTTTAAACTTTGGGTCCTCAATTCATTGGTTTTTCAGGTCAACAAACATCGCATAGCAACAGAATCATAGTTAATTATTCTAATATAACCGTTATTACAATACAGCAGCCTTTAAGCTCCACCTCTACCAGATTCTCCGGAAAGATTTCCGGAAGGGAGAAGGATCATAAGCTGACTCATCCAAAATGTATCAAGTTTCAGCAAACAGTGATAAGGCAATGTAGCATGCACTGGGGAGCGGGGACATACTCATGCTTAAGAACATGCACAGTGAGTTCAAGAACAATTTCTAAATGGAAATTAAATGTATGCAGTCATGTTTCATGCAATATAATCTGCATTTATCCCAGAGTATCATGAGCAAATCCATCCCAGAGCTAATTAGCTGAATGGTCTAACCTACTTTTATGTATTGTCCTGGACTATTTCCCCTCAATAACAGCTAATAAACATTTTAAATCAATAAAGATTGATTCCACCTGCTTTTGAATATGACCTTAATATTAAATTCTTGATTATTTTAAAATGTTGTATGCTAATGGAGCAAAGTATCAGACTAGTCGTTCTGGCAAAACTGGGGCTTTGGCTATCAGAACTGGGCTGCAAAAATCCGCATAATCATTAGGTACAAACAAAGATAACAAATAAGGGACGCGGTGGCTCAGTGGCTAAGACGCTGAGCTTGTCAATCAGAAGGTCAGCAGTTCAGTGGTTCAAATCCTTAGCGCCGTATAAGGGAGTGAGCTCCCGTTACTTACCCCAGCTTCTGCTAATCTAGCAGTTCGAAAGCACGTAAAAAATGCAAGTAGAAAAATAGAAACCACTTTGGTGGGAAGGTAACAGTGCTTTGTGAGTCCTTCGTGCATTGAGTCATGCCGGCCACATGACCATGGAGACGTCTTCAGAGAGCACTGGATCTTTGGGTTACAAATGGAGATGCGCACCACCCCCTAGAGTCGGGAACGACTAGCACATATGTGCAGGGGTACCTTTACCTTTACAAACGAGGACCCTTCGCTGACATTTCACAGTCTGTGGCTTTGATATAAGGGGGACATTTCAAGCTCTTCTAAAATAGTGGGCCAGGTCCAGAGGTGGCCGTCACATACTATAACAACCAGTTCGCCAAAAACACAAAAATTTGAGTACATGTGCGCACTCACTTTGCTCGTGCGCGCACCTTCAGCATATGCACACAGCAGCAAACATATGACAATTATATAGGATGGAATCGTGCCAGGGTGGGTTGTCAAACCAGTCTGAACTGGCAGCAGCCCACCTCTGCCCAGGTCTCTTCTTTTTCCAAGATTGTCTTGTGGAATTCCAGAGAGAAGTAGCATAAAAATGTCACAGTTGCTGAACCAAGTACAATTCCTCTACCCCTGAATTGCAGCTCTTGTTTTACAGATTCACTAATGATACTCTATTAGATAAAAAGCACTTGGCTGAATACAGCAGTAGAAACGACAACAGCTGGAAACAGCATAACAATATTTGGGGCATCATACCTGCAAGGCTACTAAGCCTTTTTTGCTGCTCTGCTGTGAGAAAGAGAGGAAGGGAAAAGACAAACAAATTGTTGAAACCATGATTGCTGTCAACTCTTGATAAGACATCTATAATCTGCTGAACAAAAACTCAAAGAGCTTAAACACCCTACCACCGTGATGGTGAACCTATGGCACACATGCCGGAAGTGGCACACAGGGCCATCTCTCTGGGCACATGAGCTGCCGTCTGTTGCCCTTTTGAGTTCCGGTGTGCTGGCCAGCTGGTATTCACACACACAGGAGCACCGGAAGACCAGTCACCCCAGGGCGCATGCATGCACCGGGAAGGTGATATTCCGGTTTCCAGTGCATGTAAGCATCCTGGCCACCTGGTGTTCTGGTTTCTGGTGCTCATGCGCGCGCCTGCAACTGGAAGATCATCTTCCTGGCGTGCACATGAGCACCAGGGGACTGCTCTTCCGGTTTCCGGCATGCGTGCACGCTCCCATTTCGGCATCCAGTGCCAAAAAGGTTCGCCAACACTGCCCTACCACAATCAGCATTTCATCAAACCCAACATGTGAACCTTGCCCTTTAAATAAAAGTGCTGAGCAAGAGTCCCATATATAATGAACGAGGAACATGTTTACACATTTGATTCAAACAACTTGACATGCATACATTTTTCTCACCAAATCAGAAGACTAAAAATCCTTAGAACTTCGGGATTGATCAGTAAAAGTAGGGAAGGCCAGATTCTGCTCTGAAGAATCACAAGTAACTTCCACCTCAATAAACCAGGATAAATATTTTTCATTGTTCATACTAAATGTTCCGGTTTGAATCTATATTCACCAGATCAAAAGCAATGCTGATAAATGTTTGGTGTATTCTTTGATAAGTGTGCAACGGTGTCACATAAAATGGACGTTGCATTCACAACAGCTCCAAATAAGCGCTTCTGATCTAAAATCAAACTTTTTTTAAAGATCCAAAGGTTCAGCAATACCAGAGCCAAACATGAGCAGCTCATGAGAATGGGCATCTTCCATGACCATTCCCCCAAAGGAAGAAAGGTCACAGTGAAGAAAACTGAGAACTACACTCTGCAGACCTTTCAATCTGAAGACCAGTCAAGGAAAGTCTTTCTCATAGAACTTCATGAAATCACAAAGGACAAGTTCTAACCGTCACCTCTCTCCTGGTCACAGGTAAAGAAAGCAATTATAAATAGACCATCAGGCATCTTATGAGTGTTTAGGTTAAAAAACAAGGCTTGATTTTGGAGCTTATATCATCTTTGAGCAGCTGGACGCTCTCAAAAATAGATACAGATGGTCCTCCAGCTACTGAAGCAATTGGGACTGGGATTGCCATCATTAAGTGATGCCGTTGTAGAGTGCAATGTCACGTGACCAAAGGCAACCCAGTCCCAGTTATGGTTATAACCCAAGATGCTGATGACTTAGGGTGGTGTGCCGTGTGGCACAAGTTCAGGGAGGCTAGGAGTAGAGGGTTCAAGGTTCACGTGTGGGACAGTGGTGGGTTGCCAATTTTTTTACTACCGGTTCAGGTGGGCTCACACACAGGCTTGCGTGCGCAGAAGCATCTGGGCAGGTGGGTGGAGCCTCCCGCTGCCGCTACTACCGGTTCACCTGATCCGGGCCGAACCGGAAGGTGCCTTTCTTTGGTGTGGGAGCTCAAGGAAGGGAAAGAGGGTGTGGGGTATGTGTGTTCGTGTGTGGAAGCGAAGAAAGGCCAAACTTTGATTGTGGGAAGCCAGCTGGGAAGACCACAATTGATGATCAGCGACACTGCAACGGCTGGAAGTTCAAGGACTGGTCATATATCCTGCGTTCAGCACCTTTGTAACGGTTGCTGAACAAATGGCCATAAACGGAGGACTAACGGTGGTTAGATAGATAGACTGGAGCAGAAAGTAACCTCTCTAATTCACTTCCTGAATGAAGTCAGATGACTAGTCATGGTTTGTTTTTGTTTTGTTTTGGTAGAGACTGGAAGCCTGCCAAATAATACAACGCATGGATTAAAGAGAAGCAGCATAACATCCTTCGGAGGAATGAATGAAAGTAGTTTTAGGTTGTTTACATTTGGCTTACAGAAGGTTTTTGCCCACCGTTTTCCCTGTGTCTAAGGAGTGGTAGGTGGAAAAAAATTAAAGGAAGTGTTTCATATTTCTTATATTTGGGATGTCTTTCACATCATGATCATCACATGATTTTTAGGACGGAGGACCATAACCTCAGCTGTTTGTTCTGGCTGCACCTAACAAATGTAAATGAGCAGCCTACTTCTTCCTCTAAAAATAATGCCTCGCTTAATCATGAGGAAAAAAGTATCAAGTTATAGGCACGGACTGAAATCTATCCTAGCTGATTCCTCCTACTCATTTTAGCCTGCAGAGTCAATCTTCTGAGTTCTGCAATGGAATTAAGCCTTTCATTTATTTGTTTGTCAAACATGTACAAGATAACAAGTATAGGTATGAACGTAAACATGAACAAAGGAAGTAAATGCAGATAAATGGGGACAGTATGACAGGGTAGCCACGCTGGTGCCCTTATGCACACACCCTTTAAGGACCTCTTAGGAATGGGGTGAGGTCCATGATAGACATTTTGAGATTGAAGCTGTGAGGGTTTGAGGCTGTAACAACGGAGTTGGGTAGAGCATTCCAGGTGTCATATTTTCTGCAATCAAGTTTGAAGTGGTTTCCCTTGAATTATTACTATCTTTGTGATGGCCACAATCATTTGAATGGGCTTCATAAAAGATATTGATGTAAAAAAATAATCTATAAGATCACAGTGAGTGCTGTGCCTTTCAAACATGCACACGTACAAATCCTTTCCTTTCCTTTCCATTCCCTTCCTTTCCCAATTTATAAGATCTTTAGAAGCCAGGCTAATGGCCAGATGAAGGGAAAGGAAAACAACACAACTGAATTAAAGTAACTGGGGAAAATAATAAGACGAAAGGAAGAGTTGCAGGAAATGGGCAAAAATGGTAAAAAAGTAGAACCGCCAAAGTTAATTGGCCTTTCAAAAAAACAAAATGCAGAAGTTGTGTCCTGGGCAGAGACAGGAAAAGACCTGGAAATAAACTTGCTGTTAAATTAGCAGACTTATGTTTAAGGGATGTGGTGGCTCAGTGGCTAAGACGCTGAGCTTGTCGATCAGAAAGGTCAGCAGATTGGCCGTTCGAATCCCTAGCACCGCGTAACAGAGTGAGCTCCCGTTACTTGTCTCAGCTTCTGCCAACCTAGCAGTTCGAAAGCATATAAAAATGCAAGTAGAAAAATAGGAACCACCTTTGATGGGAAGGTAACAGGATTCCGTGCACCTTTGGCGTTTAGTCATGCCAGCCACATGACTACGGAGACATCTTTGGACAGTACTGGCTTTTCAGCTTTGAAACGGAGATGAGCACTGCCCCCTAGAGTCAGAAACGACTAGCCCATATGTGTGAGGGGAACTTTTACCTTTACCTTATAGTTCCTAGCTTTCCTCAAGTATAAGACAGGACAAGAAATGATTGGAAGTCTTGTTCTCACTAAACAAATCACATTAATTTCTTTGTAACTGCAATAAAATCCCCCTCATCATATACAGTATTATGTGAGTTTCAGAGTTTTAAATATAGCTTGGTCCCTAATTAAAACAGGAAGGCACTTTTCAGCCTGTGGACCTAGAAACCTAATGGCAATGCACTTATTCCAGTGTCTCTTATGTCTTCTTGCTCTGACTACAAATAAACATTTTCCACCAACTGCTGAGAAACCTTTCACTGCTCAGTAAGAAACAAAACATCTGCTGCATAACGGCACATAGGAACAATTAAAAATAGGAAAAGAAAACCCACCCATAGGGCCAATTTGCTCTAGTGGTTAAAGCTCCAGGCTAGAAACCAAAAGACTGTGATGGCAAAACTTTTTGTTGTTGGGTGCCAAAAATGCAAGGACGCGCACACATGCCAGCACCCATAATGCAAAGTGCACCCCACATATGCATGTGCGCACAAACCCACCCCCCATGTGCGGCACACTGCTTGCCTCCAAGCTAAGCTTGGTATTTCATCCAGGGGGGCGGAGGAAGGCCGTTTCTGCCCTCCCTGGGCTTCAGAAAAGCTTCCAAAGCCTGGGGAGGGCAAAAAATGGGCCCAACAGGCCCACCAGAAGTTCAGAAACTTCTGGTTGGCCCGTTGGGCCCATTTTTCGCCCTCCCCAGGCTCTGGAGGCTTTCCTGAAACCTGGGGAGGATGAACATGGCTTCCCCCGCCACCCCGGAGGCCTTCAGGAAGCCAGAAATAAATTGTTTCTAAACTTCCGGTTGGCCCGTTAGGCCCCTTTTTCACCCTCCCCAGGCTCCGGAGGCTTCCTGAAGCCTGGGGAGGGCGAAAACGGCTGAAAATCAGCTGGCCAGCATGCACTTAAGCTGATAGCTCGCATGTTGGCAGATATGGCTCCGTGTGCCATCCTGTGGAATGTGTGCCATAGGTTCACCATCACGGCTCTAATTTCTTAGGCATGAAAGAGGCCGGGTGATTTGGGCCAATCACTCTTTTTCAGCCCAAACCACCTCACAGGGTAGTTGTTGTGTGGAAAATAGAAAGAGGAAAGGAGTATTAGGTATGTTTGCCACCTTGAGTTATTCATACAAATAATAAAAATGGGATGTAAACAAATAAATATGGCAGAATGTTCAATAGAAGTTATGTGAGATGCAAATCAATATAAATGTACTCCAATCTCAGAAAACAAGTTTTCAATTTCCTGGGTTTTGTTCCCCCCTCCAACTATTTAGGAAATTTTATTTTTTCACAGCTGTGTTATAAATGGCTATGGATGTGAACTGTGTTGAACCTCATTTGTCTTATTACACAAGAATGATTACTTCAGATCTACGAAGATTTTGATTGCCTTTTATGTTTGTTTTATTTGGTGCTAGCTGATAACTTGGTATTGCACGGGTATTTATTTATAGGAGGGAAATGTCTGGACCAAACATAATGTCTAATGTTGGATTTTCCCCCTTACCAGAGAGAGCTCCCATGTGGAATACTGTGAAGCCGTTACCATGGCAACTCCACTGTGCTGTACAGTAGAAGCCATTTTATGGCAGTACAGTAGAAGCCATTGAAGGCACAACAGGCTGTATTGTAACAGAACACACACACACCAAGGGATGTTAGAGGTGTCTTACCCCCACAGTATTTGTTCCCAGAGAGTAATGCATCGGTATACCAAGTTTGGTTCAAATTTCTGGAGGCGTTCCAGAGTTATGCTGGTATACACACAAATACACACACACAGCCATTTTTATACTTATAGATTTTGATTAGCATTATATTGGCTAGATACTTTTGGCACTTCTTTTGACCTTTACTTTGTTATTATTATTATTATTGTCCCTTAGGAAACGTCCCTGTTCTGGGAAGTTTGGAGATTCCTCCACTTCATGATGGCGTCCCCCATCACCAAATAATAATTCTAGCAAAATAGGAAGCAGGAAGACGAGTGGCTTTCATTTTACCTCTGTTGTGCTGCAGAAGGACAATTGTAGGGTTAACAATCGTGGTAGAAGGGTAAACACCCAAAGATCTGTTGATCGTCATTGAGACAGCAGGGCCACTACTGGGCTTGGAGGCTTCATGTGGCTGGGGGCAGGTATCCTGAAACACACAAGGGCAAAGGTCATTACTTGCATAAGATTGCTGAAGACCGTTTTGGCGATGAAAAAGCAAATAAGTAAGTGGAACAGTTCAACGGAATCCACCAGGACAAGACATTGCTTTCACACAATGTCTTTCTTGGTACAGTGTGCACACACAGAAAAAAAAGGATAAGTAATTACATTCTGGGCCAGAAACAGGGAAAGTGAATACACAAGAGTTGGTGGCAGGAGTGATTGTTTGGGCACATGCAAGTCTCGAGCTTCGTGAGCTGTCTCTACTTTAGAGAGAAGGTTGGCCATGCTGTTTGCAAGCAATTAGCCAGCAGGATGTTAGTAAAACCAGGAGTGCGTGAGGGAGGAATAATGCGGAGTCAGTCAGGACAAAGTGGTGACCCATTCCAGTTTGGAGACTGATAAAAAAACTTGGTCAGCCAGTGGCAGAATCTCTTCATTTGTGGCAAGAGAAATACCCATACTGCTTCCAGCATAAAACAGTCTGAGCCCATATAGTCATAATGAACAGGGGTGCAGAGGTGGGTTTCTACCAGTTCGGACCGGTTCGGCCGAGTAAGTAGTAACGTGGCCCGCCACGTCCCCGAACTGGTTCCATCGGCAGCGCCATAGGTACCACCATCTTGTTTTTTACTACTGCGCATGCGCGCATAGCGTGCATCAAGCGCGCCCACATGTGAAGCACGGCCCTAAGCAAACTGGCAGTAATAGAAGCCAGAACCCACCACTACAAGGGTGGTATTCACTTACTTTCCCTACCAGTTCGCAAATGTGAGCACGCGTGCCCCGTCCAAGCATATGGGCTTGGCCTTCCACACATGCGCTTTGGATTGAAAACGTGCCTAAATGGCATAACATAGAGCTGGGGCGGGAGGGGGCACGTGCAATTTCCACTACTGGTTCAGGTGAACCAGTCTGAACCAGCTGAATAGCACCTCTGATTCTGAAGGTTGAAACCCAAAACATCTGGAAATGTTTTTTCCAAGCTGAGACTGAAAACAACTGTTTAGGGTCCTGCACAGATAATCCGTAATTGGACTGTTGATTTGTATTTTGTTGGCGCTCCAAAATAAATTAACTATACCTTGACCAGCTGAGCAACTGCTACTATCTGAGATTCAGTGAAGTCATACCCGGAGACAGAATAGTGGGAGGCAGGTGGAGTGGCCATGAAAGAGGACAGCTCAGTGAGCTGCCACTCTGGATTGGACTCTGCTGCCAGGAAGAGACCACGAGAGGGAAAACTGAAAGAATCCATGACCGGAGGCTGATCCTCTCACTGGCAAGGATCTATCTGGATCCCTGAATTTAAAATCTCACCCCCACCTCAATGTAATTCGAATGTGCTATGTTTGTGCTTCAGCCATGCTTGCCTGGTTTCTGTGACCCAAGGATGAAGGGAAGCATCATCCACAATGGCAATAACCTTTCATTGACTGAAAATCTGATTGAAAAAGTATCCAAGATGGAAAGGCTGTACCATCTGTTCAATAGTAGCAGAAGCAAGAGCAACTTCAGACTGGTACAGTAGAGTCTAGATCAAGTTCAAGCAATCCCTCTGGGGCATTTTTAATACATTGCCAGATGCTATTGATTGGTTCATCTATTGTATTTAGATGACAGCATGAGATATTCCAAGGGTTGGATGACCAACTCCAGCATCAGTAGTGGTATTCAGACGGTTTGGACCGGTTCAGGCGAACTGGTAGTCGTGACCTGGCCCGCACCTGTCCTGGCCTTATGTCGTCCTATTTAGCCACATTTTCTAAGCCTTGTGCATGTGTGCAAGCCGCGCTCACAAGCAGAGCGCATGTGTGGAAGGCTGCACATATGCACAGAAGGCACACGCGGTCACGAAGCAAGTGAGAGTGCTTATACACGCACTCATGGTTTCGGTGCACAGCAAACCCCTGGTAAAATTATGTGAAACATACAAACAAACCTGTAATATATACCCATCAACCAGGATCCTCAGTAATAGTTCTCCAGGTAGAGGCATTTTGACCCTTATCATTCATGCAGAATTGATGGAATACCTTGTCTTTTCCAACCTGAACTCCTTCCTTATGGACTTCCCCAATCTAACACAGCAATGAGCCTTCAGACCTACCCACTTGCATGCTGCCAACATATAGCTGATGGTCCCTCTAACACTAACTTATCTGGGTCATACTCATAACTAGACATTGTAAGACAAAAAGAAATGTTACTCTCATAAACCTGGAATGTCAGGTTGCACGGACTCTGTGTTCAAATCTATAGCTAGCACTCTTGGCTACAAAAGATTTCCCGAGAAAACAGAGATCCTTGGGGCAATTTTCCTAATAACACAATTTGAGTCACCATGGATTTTAGGCAGTGAACATCAACATCCTCACAAACATAGACTTCAAGCCATCAAAGAGCATCCTCACTAATACCAATACACTATGCCTAGCCATTGGACTGTGGGACTTTGCATTCATCCTTAACACTTCACTTTGGGTAATAATTTATACCTGCAAATCAATGGCCCAGCCATGGGCAGACACATCACTCCTCATATACCATCATCTTCATGTTGACCCAGAACACACTTTTCTTAAGATTGTTATTTGTCTTGCATGGGACATGGATCTGCCTTCTGTTTTTCCCTCCCTCCCCACCTCATTACAATTTAATGGCTGCAGCTCATAAAAGCTAATCCCTTAAAATTTCTGAGTTGAAAAAATGTGCTACCAGACTCCTTCTGATCCATAACTACATAATGGTTCATTTGGATGAATGACACTGAGTCTTTTGCATATGTCATCTGGGATGCTTTTGCTTATGGAAGAGAACTGATATGGCTGAATGGCTCGTTACCCTTTGACTGATGCTGCTCACATTTTTAAGATAATTGGATGTCTCTTTCTCAGGGGTAGAGCAGTACTTTAATGATGCTCACAGGTAATGGAGACCTTATGCATTCCTTAGTCTTGGCACCACCTCAAATGCAGTGGGTCTCACTCAGACACAACCCCTCAATCCTCAACATTCTTGGCTTGCTCCTTTGTGGCCCACCAGCAGCCAGTGGAGGTGGCAGCAGATTTGGACAATGGGGAGGTGGGGAGGAGCATGGGCCAGTCCTGGAGGCTGGGGAAGGCTTGGACGAGGGCTCTGCCTTGGAGGCAAGATGGGGCTGAGGCTGTCTGGCAGTGATCAGGTGCCTATGGAGCTAGACAGCAGTGAGGAAGAGGAACAGCTGGAGCCTGTTCCCAGTGTGCACATGCGCAGAGCTGCCAGAAGAAAAGAACAATTCAGAAATCAGGGTCGACTTGGGAGTAAAGCCACAGGTGGAAGGTGATTAGCCCCTCCCATAGGAAATAAAAGAGGAGCGAAAGGGGAGTGGGCTTTTGCAGGAAACAATTCGTTCATTCATTCGGTCATTAGATTCATTTCAGGAGTGTGAAGATCTGTCCGTGACTCTCAGAGACTCTGTGCCCAGTCTTTCCTTGCACAGCACCTTATTTGGAAAATATTCACATGGCAGCTTTCCAAGTTAGATAAGGTCTGTAGTCATAATTACTCTTTTGGAAGACTGTTTGCCAGGCTGAATGTGAATGAGAGGAATTCACATTCGTTTAATAAAAGGGGTTTTGTCAGGACCAGGACTCTGCTTCATGCTTTTTGGGGAAGCCTAGGTCAGAACAGGCCTTTCCACATCATAACACAGCTCATAGTAATGCTCAGGTGGGATTAGCTGATTATGAGGCCTCTCATACCCACACATGGATGGATGGATGGATGGAAGAGATACTTTGGTCTAGAGAGAAGAGGACATTCAAACCTCTAATCATTGTCTGTCTACCTGAAGAGCAAGGTGTGGAAGTTTGACTTTATGTATATGTTTATATGTATGTATCCTGCAAAAGAAAACAAGTGTGGCGGGTAAATAAAAAGTGCAACTCTCAAAAAGAGTTGATAATACTATGAGGCTGCAAACCCAAATAGTGTTAAATATGATGAGGGTTTGCATGTATTCATTTCATTTGTATTGATTTATATTCTGCCCATTCTCAAATGGTTTTGGAATTCAGTGATGGATGGAGAAACTGAAATTCAAAACCGGCAACACAATCCTCCTAAACATTTCTTAAAGACTCGAATAAAAATATTGGTTTTCAAACCCATTTAAACCTTAAGCGCAGTTTGTTCCATGCTGGTCCCACCATGGATAAAGTAGAATTTAATATTGGTTGTAAATATAGCAGGGCGGCTACATCCAATCACCATCCTTTCTACTGCACCCTGCCCGTATTTCTGATCCATCCTCAAAGGCTACTCCACAAATAATGCACTGCATATTTCCTAACATTCCTGGCACAGTATGTTCTAAGGAAAGGAAAGGCAATCTGTCCTAAGACATCAGATACTTCCATCTAACCCAATCCCAGTGGTATGCTAGAGAGCATCTTAGGCCTAAGTTGCCTTTAGCCAAATAGGGTGCTTTATGGCTGGTCCTAAGACAGCCATTTTGTGAACAGGTAGGTCTTCTGTTACAATCATTTGGAGTGGGTCCACTTCACGCCCTCGTTGCAACCTTCCTAAATTTTGCACTCCTAACCTAAGCCAGGAATAATTAAGCTTGCCGGGCCCAAAATCTGGATTACTTCCCAGGGTATTTCTAGCAAGAATGTATCTGAGGAAGGCCCATCTTTCTCCTGTGTCATTTAGGATGAGTCTTTTCTCCACTCTTAGGGAAGAAAAACCTTCTCTGTGCCATTTTTGGATGAAAATATTTCTTTTCCCTCCCTGATCTGATTCAATTATTTTGTCTAGTCCAGAAGGAGAGATATGGATGTAACACTTTATGTTGGCCATGGAGAAAGGTGCTGTCCTGTAGAAAAGGACCTCTTGAGGACAGAGGAGGGATTGAAAAATTTTAACAACCTTTTCTCTGCCTGATTGCTGGGTGGGCATGGCCATGGTGGGTGTGGCCTACTCAGCCTCCTGCACCACAGTGTGTGTGAGGGATGTTTTTACCCTCCGCAGGCTCCGGAGGTGAAAACGGCCTCCCCTGGGCTCCAGAGGCCCTCCAAAGGCCGGAAACGGGCCCATTTGTGGACTTCCAGGAGGCCTGTTTTTCATCCTCCCCAGGCTCCAGATGTATTCTTCGAGCCTCCAGGAGGGCAAAAATGGCCTCCCCCGGGCTCCAGGGGCCTTCCAGAGGCCAGAAACGAGCCCATTTCCGGACTTCCAGGAGGACTTCCTCCCTCTCAAGAGCCTCCACACGGGCCTTGCACTTACCTGGCATCCCAAATGGGCCACGTGGAGACTCCTGGGAGGGGTGGAGCAAGGTGGGCAGGGCCAGCCAGTCCTTGCAATTACCGGTTCGGCAAACCAGATGTAAAATAAGCATCTAGTTCACCCAAACCGGTCCAAACTGGCTGAATCCCTCCCCTGCCTGAGGAGATGGGGAAAACTCATGGACAATTAATCCAGATGCTCCTTATTCGTGATCTAAGGCTTCTTCTAGCATGCATTTTAGCTGTAACATACTGGTTACAGCTAAATGCAGAGTTTTCAAATATGAAAAAAAGAGGAAAAGGACAGAACGGCATATTATACAAGGAAAGAGTTTGGAGGTCAGAAGAGACAAACAATATACATGCCACAGAAGAGAAGCAAAAATTTCATGCCACTATCCAAAAAGTGCAGCAAGTCCAGGTTTAGTATGCCAGTGAAAAGTGATTCCAACTTGGGTATACTTAATTTAGCAGTAGACTCAGCATGGGTGTAACAAAGCTTACTGTTTGAAAGACCATTCCTGTGCTTTCAGTCTCCAAAATGCTGCTTGAGGTTTCTGTGGCTGGAGGGATCAGTTGAGGAGGTGGTGATGAGAGTGAAGGTAGCTTTGCCTGAGTGTGTAGTGCAGGCTGAGGTGAAAACAATGGGTACTGGTGACTGGGAATTTTCTGGAGGTGAGGGGGAATGAAATCATCTAGCGTTGGAAGGGCCAGAAGGAAACCAGGAGACACGTCGTTTGAAATTTCTAAACCTTGGTCAAAATGGCGGAGAGGCGCCGGTGAGGTGCTTGGCCTGGCTTCTTCTCTGCCTGGCTGAATCTGTTGGAAAGACCCTGTTATAATCTCAGTTTGAACTGAGGTGGTAGGAGAGGAGGTGGCGGCCTGTGGGAGACAATACCTTCAGATAATAACAGTATTGAGGCACAGGACATTCAAAGACCCCTACCTCAAAGAAAAGACCTGCTCATGAGAGGAACCTTTGTCCAACGTAGCACATTTTACATAGATGACAACTTCTCACATAGCTCTCAAATATCATCCTCAATCAACAGATCAACTTAAATTACCCTCTATCCTCACGTAATGGCACCTTCTGCCAGCTGCTACATTGGCCCTTATCGAAAATAGAAAGAAGTATCAGAAATAAAACTTTGTTCTTTGTGGCATCTCCTGCCCTGTATGCTACTGAGAATGCTACTGAGAAATATGTGGCTTTTTTAAAAAAAAAATCATATTCCCTGGTCAGCCTAAGCCAGTGATCGTGAACCTTTTTGACACCGAACGCCAAAAGTGAGTGCATGTGCTTTGCACACTCGTCTGGGCTGTGACCCAAAAGAGGAGTTGCCCAGGGGGCAAGCGTGCGCCAGAAAATGAACTTCCAAGTTTTTGGTGCGCACCTGCACACCAGCAAGCTAGTCTTCTAGTTGCTGGTGCGCATGAGCCAGTAATCAGCCAGTCATTGGCACCTCATATCCAATCAGATGGCCACAATGAGATGGCCAGCACGCATGCTCATGCCAGAAAATGGAAGACCAGTGCTTCCAGTTGCTGGCACTGTCGCATGCATTAAGGCCAGCTGGTCATCGTGCACACATGCGTGCCAGAAACCCGGAAGAGGAATGGCCAATGCCACGCGTGTCAGGCAACATGGCTCCACGTGCCACTTCGGGCACACGTGCCATAGGTTTGCCATCACGGGCATGGGCCCTAGGACCTTTGCGTGCTCAATTTGCAAAGGAGTCCTTGGAGTTTCCACAAAATGTGAAATATGATGAGAACCTAGAATGTATAGAGAAAAACATGAAAAATAATAATCTTAGAGGCTAAATCCCATGAAGAAGAGTTAAGGGAACTTGCTATGTTGAGCTAAAAAAAAGTGAAAGGGAGACACTGAAAGGCTAGCATAGGAAAGAAGTTGTGGATATAATTTCTATAGTGCCCAAGAATACAATAAGAAGTTTTATAGACAGTCATCTAAATGTGACATAAGGAGTAATTTCCTGACCCTGAGACCCCTTAAACAGTGGAATAGCCTGCCTTGGAGTCAGGGGTGTTCCAACCAGGTTTTCAAGCAAAGGTTTGACAGCCATTTGTCTAAAATGGTCTGAGGATTCTTCCCCTAGATCAGAGGTGTCAATCTCGATTTCATTGAGGGCCGCATCAGGATTATGTCTGACCAGGATGGGCGTAGCCAGCTCGATGTCACTTCTGTTGGGGGCACCTGTGGTGGCCCGAGCACTCTGCCAGCGAAAACGGGCTCCCAGCTCCCTTTTCGGCTGCCACAGCCTCCCGCAACTCTCTGTCAGTGAAAACAGAGCTCAGGCCCTCCCAAGTTCCATTTTTACTGGCAAAGGATTGTAGGAGGCTCTGGCAGCCAAAAAGGGAGCTCAGGAGCCCATTTTTGCTGGCAGAGCACCGCGGGCCAGTTATTCACTGTTCCAGGGTGGCTCCACAGACCAGATCTAAGTACCCCGGGGGGGGGGGGACGACATCCAGCCCCCGAGTCTTGAGTTTGACACCCTTATCCTAGATGGATTGCACCAGAATTCCTTCGAACCCTAGAATTTTATGACACTATAAAATAGAGTGCAATATGCTTTCATAACAACTAGCTGAAACACCAAGGATGCCTTAACAAAATGCATCTGATTAAAAGTGAATCTCACATCTGAATGCGATAAACTATGATTTCTCCTAAATAGTCTAAAATAAAAGTACATTCAGTTAAAGCTATTTTTCCATTACTATGTAATTAATTCATATTTTTATTGCCAAAACCAAACAAGCAAAAAAGAAATTTAGGTTCTAAGAAAAATTGTAAAGAATATTTAAATAAAATTGGACACAGGACCACAGAATTCTCTGCCGTTTCTTACACTGCAGTGAAGCAAATTTTGTTAGAATTTATTTCTATAATGAATCTCTCTGCTATCTAAACTTTCAGATTTAGAAGCAAATTATCTAAACTTGATCCCAGTAAGAGTGTAATTAGACTGGAAGAAGGTTAATGGCTGGGAGAGAAAAAAAAGAAAGAAAGAGCCCTCCTGTATGTTATTATGATGATGAAGATTACGATTCTCGGAAGGCATGTTTTGGAAAGTAGGCAAATCATAATCAAGATTCCAAGTTTATTCTTTTCCGTATTTCAGGCAACCTAGAATACAGTAGACCAAATACAGAAGGATTTCCTAACTGAGATCATGCCTGATGCAACAACTGAATAAATCATTTTGGAAACTGACTAAATGGCTAAACTTACAAGTCAGAGGTACATCTAAGACACACGCATCCCTCGTTATTCACACCCATCTTCTAGGCTTTCAGTTGTCAGCTACTTACGCGTGGCTTGCTCTCTGCGAAGTTTGGTCTTACACTCCAATAATCCTTCACAGACAGAATCTCCCGATTTGAGTCAACACCAGAAAGTCTTCTCCAGCCATCTGCAAAATGAAGACTTTTGGATTATTTAAACAATCCTTAATGGTGAAGATTTAGGCTTGCATAAACAACAGATTGTTTTTTTTTTGAGGAAATAGTAAAAACTGAAGCTTTAAATAATTACCTGTGTTGGTTTCTCCTTGCTGTTCGGCTGAATGAACTGGTGACAAGCATCAGAGAGAATAAGAAAGGGGAAGAGACATCATATTTTAATACAGCAGAGAAAGAGCAGGGAAGAGGACGACTTCATTCTGGAACACTTTCCAGCAAGTCTGCCTAATTCCCATAGAAACATGACTCCTTACAACGCCTGACCTTTACAAACACAAAGCCATAGTTCAGAGTAGTGAAGAAACAATTGTTCACTGACATTTCATTCTAGCACACAAAAAAGGCAGCCAGAGTTCTCAGTTAAGAATTTCAAATGCCACACATTATTGCAAGTGGAAGATTTCAGTATTTAACCTATGATGCAGGCTGGGAGCGGAAAAATGTATCTGTCCTTCATTAGCCTTGCCGGATAAGATGATTGAGAGCTACAAACAAGCAAGTGCATTTAAAAGCACCGATATATCACATGCTATCTTTGTGGAAGCAGCAAGAACGTGAAGCATAGTGTTAACACTTTAAATGCTTGTCTTGTTTATGCTGCTCTGAAATCAGAACAGTGACATCTACAAACTCTCCTTTTTGTCGCTAGAAACATTATCACAGCATTGCAGATTTCTAATCTAGATTTCAGGCAAGTTTGTGGTTCCCTCTTTTTTTTTTTTTTTGCTCCTCACATTTGTCTGTATCTGATTTTGGCACCACATATCTTTCCCACCCTTCTCAAAATATGAGAAAAATAATCTCCCTCGCTCAGCAACACACTTTTCAAAACACAACTAAGAGAATCTGCCTAAGAAACCCTTTTCCATGGTAGGAAATATTCCTTTTTGGGCTGCTGGAATTGTATAGAAAGTGCATGGGGGAAAAGGCCAACCAGCAGCAGCACAAAGAAAGCTGCATAGTAAAGAAACTGAAAAATCAGGCGTGATTAACTTTTCTGGACCACTGAACAACAGTTAATTTTATGTCCTGCCCTCAAAAATAGTCAAAGGCCAAAGGACATATAGAGAGAATAAGAGAGCAGAGCACAAATAGTACTAATTTACAGCTTAAATAAACAGACCTTCTTCATTCCCCAAATATGAATGGGATTATTCCGAAAAGTTTAGAAGGTCGTGAAAACTTCAGCAGTAAAGGCAGTACTTATGAATATATAATTGCTATTTATTTGCTGTACTGTTTTTATTTTATTTATTATTTACTGTTGTTCTGTTGCCCAACAATTGCTTCCTTAAGATAAATTGTTCCAAACCATTGGGGCAAGAATGAAAACATACATTTTGGAAGAATAAACTGATTGGTTTAAAAAAAAAAATATGGCTAAGCTGAATATACTGCATAGTCAAATTAGTCTGTCGGTCTTAGATTCACACCGTTTTTCATTTCTATTTTCCCTCACTTTAAACCTTACAGCAGGGGTGTCAAATTCAATTTCCTTGAGGGCTGCAGAATTGTGTTTAACATCGGGGGAAAGGGAAGGCTGGACATGGCCAGGGTGGGGCAGCCAGCTCAACCTCACTCGTATCGGGGGCGTCTGTGGCAGCCCGATCACTCTGCCAGTGAAAACGGGCTCCCAAGCTCCATTTTTGACTGCAACGGCTTCCTGCAACCCTCTGCCAGCAAAAACAGAGCTCAGGAGGGTCACTCTGTTTTTGCTGGCAGAGGCACCATGGGCCAGTCCTTTGCTGTGTCCAAAGTGGCCCCGCGGGCAGATCTAAGCACCCCGCGGGCCAGATCTGGTTTGACACCCCTGCTTTACAGACGCTGTTTTCAGTGATTTGTCAATGGCAGCCATCAATAAACGCTAACGTTGTTGCTGATTTGGGGCAGAACATTAAAAGCACAACTTGGGTTAGGGGGTAGAGAAGAGGCACCTGTAGCCCTTAGGCTCTCCTCCCTAGGGAAGTTGGAAATGGCATTTGAAAGAAGCATAAAAAAGGAGGGAGGAAAGGAGGAAGAAATCCTCCCCGGATTTTCATGAGGCTAATATCAATGTCCCTTGATTAGTTGAGATACTATCATATGTACCAGCATGTGCAAATCCATGATCAAGCTTACAATTTAGCACCTGGCCTAAAAGGAAGTCAACAAAAAATATGCAATAGCAAGAATTTTACGCTACTGTTTGTTCAGCTCTGCATATAGTTAATGATTTAATAGAATTGGGTGATAAAAGGGGCCAATAAAGAAAAAATGTAGCCTACTGATTCAGTTGTAGAGTTACAACAGAAGAGTTTAGCAAACTTTGGTCATAACAGACAAAGATCTATCCATACTCTATCCATACTCTATCCATTTTTTGTGCAGGAATAAAGTTTCATTTGTGCCCTTTCAAACATGAATAAAATAAAATAAATTACATTTGCATGCATAAAATTCCATTCCCATTTTACAAATGCATATGCATGCATAGAATTCTGTGAGCTGAAGTCCACACATGTTCTTTATTTCCCTTACTATAACGGAAACAGATGGCTAAATACTTTAACAGTACACTGTTTATGTCAGTGCCATGATTTTAAAAAAAATCCATTTCCTACATTACTACATGCCTAGGGAGAATTATGATTATGGGATGGGCAGCAGCTGCTATAGCATGTTATTGTCCTCAGCAGCTATGTAGTAGTTGGCAGTCAAGCAGACTTGATAGGGTTACTGATAACTATGAGAAGGCATCGCAAAAGGACAGGGAATATGACTTTTAACATTATTATTTCATGACCAGAGATTTTAAAAACAAAAACTCCCTAGGGAGAAGACTACAGAAGGACATTGATGATAGTATTATAATATTTTTCTATAAACTAGAAAAAAGACAAAAGAAATAAACATCCAATTTCAATGATCAGAGTTGTCTAATACCAATGGCAATTTAGCAAAAATATTACCAGTGGAGAAATCAGCAAGCAAACAGCAAAGAACTTTCCCATCAGTCTACCCAAAGTTATGAATTTTGTTTACCATTGTGATAGAAGGAGCAGTGATGAAAAATATGGCTTATTGAATCAGCTGTGGAGTCATCACTCACACACACTGTCAGGCTTGCAGCCATCTTTTCTTTTGGGTCTTTGGCCTGCCACACTTTCTATTATTCTATTATGCATTTTCTATTGTGGGAAAATGGGAGGGGAGATTGTAAGGAGTGAGCTGCTATGCAGCCATAACACAAATTCTCCCTAGAAAGCCAAGGTCATCCTTTGTCTCTGCACCTCTGCCCGAACTGGATGGGTGGAACTGCCAGCATGGCAGTAGAGGATTGGACCATGTGATGGACTTGTGGGTATGGGGGCAAGATCTTGAACTTTCAACTGGGTGGGGAAAACCGGGAAGCTTTCAGATTTGGGTTTTCCCACATGTGCCAACATGGCTCTCTTAATAAATTGGAACTTGGAGCAATACTTTGCCTTGGACTCTGATTTACTTTTGGATGTTATTTGGAACCCTCACACACACACAGACACGGACATGCACACACCTTTCATCAACACTGAAGGTAAGGTAATGAACCCTGCTAATTTGAATGCTTTTGGGGGGATATAGGAAAATTATATACTGATAACAGGAACATCAAAGAGCTATGAAGGAGGTCCTTTGGGCAGTAGCATGGAAGATAAGGAAAGCAAGAGTAATATATATATTGGTGCAAAGAGCGCAGGAGAATATATGGAATATTGGTGGTTCACCACTGAACAGTAACACAAGGATGTGTGTTTCCCCTTGGTGATTACTTATGGAGAAATGCATACAGAACGGTTGAGGTAATCTTAACACCATATTGATTGAAATATGAATGTGCGTACTTCTATGTGCAGATGATGCTGTGTTCTTGGCCAAGAACCTGAATGATTTTCAGCCAATAAAAGGGAGGATAGGGGAACAGTGCAACAAGAATTATGAACTTGCACTTGTATTGAAGTTGCACTTTAAGAGAACTGACTTCAACACACTAAGATAGAGTTTAGGGAGGATTTCAGGGACGGAAATCCTAAAGAGGAAAACAAGATGCTTGGGAAATTGAAAAATGAGATTATAAAAGCCCAATCAACACAATACCACAGGGAAAGAAAACAAGAGACCTCAGAAATAGCCAGCATGACTTCATAAAGAACTCTCTAACAAACGGAGAGGAGGGGAAAAGGACAAGTATAGAAAATGGAAAGAGGAACATATAACTAAAACACACTACCAGCAAATAATCCAAATCTGCGAGGACCAAGTCAGGAAAGCTAAGGTGCAAAATGAACAAATGCATGCAATAAATGCTCAAAATAATTTTAGAAATGTTTCTTTCAACATATAAAAAGCAAAAAAAAAAAAAAAGTCAAGGAAATGATTGGTCCATGATTGAGAGATGATGGCAAGGAGGTAACGGGAAGCCTTTGGAGAGCGAAAATGAAAGTCAGCTGGCCAGCGCGCTGGAGCTGATAGGGCAACGCCTTGCATGCCCTAACAAATGGCTCCATGTGCCACCTGTGGCATGCGTGCCGTAGGTTCACCATCACAGATATAGGGTCTCTTGCTTGATCAGGGTGTTGGACTAGAAAACATCCAAGGCAGGCATGAAATCCTCCTACCTCTGCTACCAGTTCAGAAAAGGGACCTCGCACGTGGTGCTTTTTCGCATGCACAGAGCGTCTGTGATGACGTCTGGGTGAATGAGCGGAGTCTCCCACCACTGCAGCTACCAGTTCGGCCGAACCAGGGAGAACCAGCAGAATACCACCTCTGATCCAAGATCCCTTCCAACCCTATAATTCTATGTTCTCTGAATTAATGATTTATGGATTTGGGGGTTACAAAGGGTCAAAGAAGAAGGGAAAATAATAAAATAGCAACTGATAGAAATAAGCGCAGGAATCATAATTCTGTTTTCTTTCTTTTTTCTTTTTATACTTTTTCTTTTTTATATACTACCGTGTTTCCCCAAAAATATGACATGTCCTGAAAATAAGGCCATGCCAGATTTTTGGGATGGGCAAAAATATAAGTCCTCTTCCGAAAATAAGTCCCCTTGGACAACACCCCCCCTCCCCTCCGGCCAGGCAGAGTACCATTCACCGACCTAGTGGTATCCTGAAGGTGCCAAACCATGGGATCCGGGGGAGGGCATAGGCACTTGTGCGGCTTGGCACCTTTAGGATACCTCTAGGTCGATGAGTGATGCTCTGTCCGGCTGGAGAGGGGGGTTGCCGGGCGCTGCTTGTGAGCGTAGTCACCTCATGGATGCTATGTTGCACTGCTGCAACAGAAGTGTAACATAACCGTTTGTCTCTGAGGCTGTGCCCGGCTCTTCAGGAGCTCACTCGCAAGAGAGCAGCCGCCCGGCAACCCCAAAACAATAAGCCTCCCCCCAATAAGGGCAAGGCTATATTTTGGGGGTCAAAAGAAATACCTTGTCTTATTTTTGGGGAAACACGGAATATACTAAAAATTCTATTTTTAAAAAAGTATGAATATGCATATGGATGTTGAAGAAAAAAGGATAGCTTGAAAGATTACAAAGTAAGGAGAGGCGTTATGTGAATGGAATGAATATACCGAAAGCTACACTGAATTATTTTCTTTTTTCATCTTCTGCCTTCAGTTTCTTCACTCCTTTTTTCTACACTTTGTATAGTAGTGCTTACCCAGAAATTAACAGTGTGATGACTCTATGTCATCATGATTACAAAAATATCCTAGAGAATGGCACGTCCTGCTCAGTACCCATTTAAATATTCTTGCTCAGAGTTTGTTTACTATAATTATATATATATCTTTCTAAGAGAACACAACAAAATGCCATTGTAGTGAGATATCATAACCATTCAAGTAGAAGATATTTCTCCTTCCCACAAAAGATCACTAGAATAAAAACAGGATTTCTTGAGCTTCTATGTAAGTTGATTTTTAAAACATTACCTTAATGTGAGTTGTTTTACTAATCCTGAAATAATGAATTCAAGTATTTCACATAAACTTAAAATGCACAGTGAATTTCTGAGACGTTATTCTCATGTTCAATTGCTGATTCTTTATTTCACTTAAATTTGCACTGTGTATTTGAAATGTTTGCTCATTTGCAATTATATTCTCTAATCCATCCTTCAGATTCAGCTAAACATTTAATCAATCCAATCCCAGCATGGACATTTGAGTTAACAATCTACATGCTTAATTTTGGGGTGCACTTTTTAAACCAGGGACTTAATTATTAACCCAATCAGGAGTGGTATTTACTTACCTTCTCTATTGGTTCGCAAATGTGAGCGCACGCATGCACTCAGCCTTCTGTGCATGCGCTTTGGCTAAAAAAAGTGCCTAAATGGAATACCATAGAGCCGGAGTGGATGGGCGGGGCCAGCCATTATTTCCGCTACAGGTTCGGGTGAACCGGTCCGAACCAGCAGAATACCACCTCTGAACCCAATCAAGGATTATAGGATCAATAAATCATTTTGCTTTTTTGTGTTATGATCTCCCAGACTGGGTCTTACTTTTGGGATGCTGGCTGTCTTGTGTAGACTTTGGATGGCTAACCCGGGGACTCTTCTCAGAAGCTGGAGACGCCCAAAGGGTCACAGCTCCTTTTCCAGTGCAGATTTTGCCTGATTCCTGATCTACAGGGGGGGAAAAAGTTTAGAATATGTTGAGACCTGAAAGTAATTTGAAATCATCAATAGTCATACACGATGATTATTTTATTATTAACTTAAAGCGAATGGATTTATTCACGATCCTGCTTAATTTATTTATCATTCCATGCTTAAGTTTGTGTAATATAAATAGATTACTGTAGCATTTTCACAGGTTTGTATCCTGCTTTTCTTTCAAGATGGCTATTCTTCCAATATCATTCTATCCGACTCCATCTTATCCTTATAGCAATCCTATGAGACATGCTAGAGTAGGGGTGGCAAACTCGATTTCATTGAGGGCTGCATCAGGGCTGTGTTTGACCTCAGGAGGCCAGGGTGGGCGTGGCCAGCTTGACATCACTTGTGTCGGGGGCACCTGTGGCAGCCCGAGTGCTCTGCCAGAGAAAATGGTCTCCCGAGCTCCATTTTCGGCTGCGACAGCCTCCTGCCATTCTCTGCCAGCAAAAACGGAACAGCCTTCCTGAGCTCCATTTTTGCTAGCAGAGGCACCATGGGCCAGTCCTTCGCTGTTTCCAAGGTGGCCCCACAGGCCAGATCTAAGCATCCCACTGGCCAGATCCAGGCCGCGGGCCTTGAGTTTAACACCCCTGTGCTAGACTAAGGCTTAGTAATCACCCAGTAGCAAGACGCACACACCTTAACTGTGTGAAGATTTGAATATGGGACTCCTCAGTTATAGCCCAACAGTTCAAGAATCAAATTTCCAAATCAAAATAATAGTTCGAACCGCTGAACTACTGACTTTTCTGATCAACAACTCATTGTCTTAGCTGCAGAGCCACTGCGTCCCCAACTCTTCTATAATCTAAGCGAAACCAAATTTAAAATGTGGATAAAATTGAATCCATTCAGCTCCTTATGGATTTTCATTTTTACTCCTTGGGATCCACCTGAAACTACCATCAAATCATAAATCTCCTCCACCTAATACTTGTGATGCCAACAGAATTTTGCACCACCATGCTACAGGGACTGTGGTACTGAGGCACAAATATTCACAAATTTTCATAATTTTAACATGGAATTCATCTTTAAATACTATCAAGTTAAACATCCCATATCCCTTTTGATTTCCCACCCTTCTAGGCAGGCAGTCACTGTATTAAACTTTGCACACAGTAAAGGTCCAGGCGGCAGGGGGGGGGGGATCTGGGTAGAATAGATAAACAGATTAAGTTTAAAGTTCTTTACTAACAAAAGCAGGCCTGTTTCATCCCAAGCATCAGAGTTTCCAGCAGAGAAGAACTTCTGAAAAGCTGCCAGACCACTCCCAGAAGAGGTCATCCAGCATGATCCAGATGAATCACTAGCTTTTACACATATCTAATTGCTAGACAATGAGCTAAAAATAAAATAAGGTAATTCTAACAGTGCCAATATCTATTTTTCCCACTGGTTGATTTTCCCTTTTCTCACATTCTACTGCAACTATATTGAAGTTCTTCCTCTAGATAGCCTTTTAACTGATGAATTTTCTGTTCAGTTTTGCTTTGATCTGTCGATCTGTTTATTTATAGCAGGGGTATCAAAATCAAGGCCTGGGGGGAGGGGGGATATGGCCCATGGGGTACTTAGATCTGGCCTGTGGGGTCACCCTGGAAACAGCGAAGGACTGGCCTGTGGTGCTTCTGGTAGTGAAAATGGCCTCCTGAGCTCCATTTGTTTTGGCTGCCATAGCCTCCTGCAACCCTTTGCCAGTGAAAACAGAACTCGTGACTCCCGAACTTAGTTTTCATTGGCAGAGGGTTTACAGGAGGCCGTGACAGCGAAAAATGGAGCTTGGGAGCCCATTTTTGCTAGCAGAACGCTAGGACCACCACAGGTGCCCCGGACAGGAGTGACGTTGAACTGGCCACGCCCACCCTGGTCACACCCACATGCGTCCCCTGAGGTCAAACAACCCTGATGCGGCCCTCAATGAAATCGAGTTGACACTCTTGATTTATGGAATCTGACTATTCTTTACAGAGCTGCCCATCGGTGATTCTGGGTGGTTTGATTCCATACAAGCAGGAAAACTGCTCCATCCAGCAATGGCAAACTGTACTTTGAATTTGATGTAAGAGCTAGATGACTTTGGCTGATCTTGAAAAATTAAGCAAGGTTGGACCTCTGATGATAACGGAACACAGAGCTGGGAAGAAGACTGAGAAAAATGGGACATGGGAAATCATACAAATTACCACAGAAACTTCACAGATATGTCAGAAATGATGGATGAGTTGAAAAACACTTCGTCTACACTCATTTTTTAAATTAACTTTGAGAAATTAGTATTCAGCTTTTCCTGGGAGTTTAATTATGCATATATAAATGCTGTGCATATAATTAAACCAAAAAACAGCAACTGCCCCGTGGCATTAAGTACTAGAAATATCTTTGGATTTCACAAACCTTTCTCATGTTGGTTTATATTTAGTGCTAGTCCATTCACAACATCAGCTTTTTCGGTTTCTGTAAAATTAGCAGATATGATCAGTATAATATTCTCACAATATGGTTACATCGGGTTAGTAAAACAGCTAAACAACTATACTCAGTGCAGGAAAAAACCCAGCAAAAATGACAAAGAAGAAACTTGGATAAGAATAGTTTATGTAGTTGTCTTTCTAGAGCAGGTGTGTCAAACTCAATTTCATTGAGGGCCACATCAGGGTTGTGTTTGACCTCTGGAGGCCAGGGTGGGTGTGGCCAGCTCAACGTTATTCGTGTCGGGGCGCCTGTGGTGGCCCGAGTGCTCTGCCAGAGTAAACAGGCTCCTGAGCTCCATTTTAGATTCCAATGGCCTCCTGCAATCCTCTGCCAGCGAAAATGGAGCTCAGGAAGGCCACTCTGTTTTCGCTGGCAGGCCAGTCTTTGGCTGTTTCCTGGGTGGCCCTGTGGACCAGATCTAAACACCCCACGGGCTGGATCCAGCCCCCAGGCCTTGAGTTTGACACCCCTGTTCTAGAGAGGTTGTCAAACCCTCTCTAGAACTATTATGTTCCTGCTTAACATGTATACATACCATCTAATGAATTCATTAATTGCTGGTGTTAAATATTTTTTATTATTCGTGAAAAAGATACAGCAAAAGTTAAAACTTGGCCCAAAAATTGGCAGGGAAAAAACTGTCAGAGAAAAAGAAAGCAAACAACAAATTGTCATCCAGTCCACCAAATGTCAAGTCCATTTAACAAGTGGCTACACAGATAAGTTCAGTATAATAATATTGTTTCTCAAAATAAGGAAGTCTTGGCACATTCTATGATATAAAAGCCAATCCACATGAGGATTTGGTGACAATTTGTTCACAGATGTAACAATGAGCCTTAAACTGCCTGCCCAAGAGTGTGGAACAGTGTTTCTAAGGAAAAGGAAAGGTTTAGAATAGAGTAAGAGTTGGAAGGGACCTTGGAGGTCTTCTAGTCCAACCCCCTCCTCAGGCAGGAAACCCTACACCACTTCAGACAGATGGTTATCCAACATCTTCTTTAAAACATCCAGTGTTGGAGCATTCACAACTTCTGGAGGCAAATTGTTCCACTGATGAATTGTTCTAATGCAACTATGCAACCATGGTCATATCTTAATTAGCATCTGACCCTATGCATACGGTATGGAAAGATCAGTAAGGCCTGAACCAAAATACCCTTAGGTTAACATGAAACAAGATCTGTAGATATTCTCACTCACTTTGTGAGGTCAGACAGAAGATCATCATCAGGCTGCTTATAGTGTGCTATCAAGTTCGTGAAAAGCCACATGGGGTTGAGAAGAGCAGAATGGGGAAAGCCCCGCCTCTTTTGGGTGCATGTCAATACCACATGATCTGAATGCAAAACTCCCAAGCATGGGCTCACCAGCGAAAATGGGAATTACTTCTTGTAGTCCTGAGAAAATGCTTCGGTGTTTCTGATAATGCAGTCCAGAACTGCCTAGGCTGTTTTAAACTACTGCATATTACTTGCTCATTTTTCAGCTGGCCTTCCATTAGGATCCCTCACATGTTTTCCAATCTTGTGCGCTTGAATTCTGTTATACAGGACAACTTCTAATGCATCTGGGGCATGTGACAAGAGAAAAGGTCTTCTCAGTAGCCACACTTGTGCTCTGGAAATCTCTACTTTAGGAAGGGAAGTACCTAAACAGAATAATAGATTTGAAAGGGACCTTGGAAGTCTTCTAGTCCAACCCCTGCTCAGGCAGGAAACCCTATACCATTTCAGACAAATAGTTGTCCAATACCTTCTTAAAAATTTCCAGTGTTGGAGCACCCACAACTTCTGGAGGCAAGTTGTTCGAATGATTATTATTTTTCAGAGTATAAGATACACATTTCCCCCCCCCCCAAAAAAAAAGAGCGTAGAAATGTTGGTCCATCTTATATACGGAATACAGCCATTTTTGGAGTTCCGAAGCCCCGCCCCCACATCCCATTTTTGCAAGAAACCAGCCATTTTTTGCAAAAACGGAGGCGTTTTTTACTTCCCCCAGCCCTGCTGAAGCCTGCAGAGTGCTCCTGGGGGCCGGGGAGGACAAAAACTTTTTTTTTCTTACTTACCACTTAGAAATCTTGGTGCGCCTTATACACCGGTGTGTTTTATAGTCCAAAAAATATGGTAATTGTTCTAATTGTTAGGAAATTTCTCCTTAGTTTTCAGTTGCTTCTCTGCTTGATTAGTTTTCCACCCATTTTTTGCCTTTGGGTGCTTTCTTGCCTTTCGGTGCTTTGGAGAATAGTTGACTCCCTCTTCTTTGTGGTAGCCCCTTAAACATTGGAACACTGCTATCATATCTTCCCTAGTCCTTCTTTTCATTAAACTAGACATATCCAATTCCTGCAACTATTCTCCATAAGTTTTAGCCTCCAGCCCCCTAATTAACTTTGTTGCACTTCTCTGCACTATTCCCAAAATCTTACCATCTTTTTTATATTGTGACGATTAAAAGTGGATGCAATATTCCAAGTGTGCTGTTACCAAGGCATTTATAAAATGTATTAACACTTCACGTAATCTTGAGTCTATCTCTCTGTTTATGCAGCTCAGAACTGTGTTGGCTTTTTTGGCAGCTGATGCACACTGCTGGCTCATATTTAAATGGTTGCCCACTAAGACTCCAAAATCCCTCTTGTAGTTATTACTATAGAGCTAAGTACCACCTATTTTATACCTATGCATCTTATTTTTGTAGCCTAAATGTAGAAATTTACTTTTTTCACCACTGAATTTCATTTTGTTCAAGTCTGTCAATATCCTTCTGTATCTTAAGCCGAACTTCTGGAATGTTGAGTATTCCTGCTAGCTTGGTGTTGTTACAGGTGTTATGTCTGCCTTATATGCAGCTTTATTCCTCTCTAGCATTCATTGCCATTGTTTGTGAAGCATTTTCTGCCACTCTAGGATTTACCTTCATCTGTTCTTGTTATATGCACACTTCTACAATGTTGCTTGTTATTAGTATGAAAAAGGGAAGATGTTACAGGTGTTATGTCTGCCTTCTATGCAGCTTTACTCCTCTCTAGCATTCATCTCCATTGTTTTGTAAAGCATTTCCTGCCTCTCTAAGATTTACTTCTATCTGTTCCTTTGAGGCACTTCCTGGGGTGTGTGTGTGTGTGTGTGTGTGTGTGCGCGCGCGCGTGTGTGTGTTCAATGCAGTTAAAAACGCTGTTCAAGCCATTATTGAGTGGCTTATATAGCATTTTTAACTGCATCTCTCTCTCTTACACACACACGCACGCACATGCACTTACACTCAATAATGGCTTGTATAGCATTTTTAACTGCATTTTTATTACACTACATGAAATAAGTGTTTTCTGCAAATTTGATGAGTTTCCCATCTATCCCCTCACTGATGTAGATATTGAGCAGACCGATAGCCCTCATTCAGGGATCACTTATTCTGTAACCATTCAAAGTTCCAACAACACTCAGTGAAGAAATTTATGACCAGTCCTCACAGTTGCAGCCATTACAGTGTCCCTGCAGTCCCTTGCAACTCCGGATTTTGGCAACTAGCTCACAGCCACAATGGTTGCAGCAAACTGCAGCCATTTGCAACCTTCACTGCTAGCTTTTGGCAAGCAAAGTCAATGGGCAACTTGGGGAAGGCAGCAGGAGTTGCAAATAGCAACTACACGAATAAGGAACCTATGCAGGATTCATTTAACAATGGCAACTGGAACTGCCACAACTACTATTGTTAAGTCAGTGTGGTCACATAATAACATGCTTCACAACTGTGTTGCTTAGCGATGGAGTTGCCAATCCCAATTAAGAGAGGATTATCTATATTCTACCAATGGGTTAAGATTTCCAACTTTTTTTACAAAGGAGGATACCATCTTTTGACTCATTCTGCTTTCTAATTTTTATTATGTATCTCTGCAAATAAATACGCTAGCTGCTATACACATTACTCTGATGAATCAATTTTCCTTCTTCCAGTGTTCCTTTTAACAGAACAGTGGTTTATCGTGTATTATTTTTTCAAGACTCTACTGTTTAACCATATTTCCTCAGTTCATTTGCATTAAAATGCATTAAAAATCAAACTCCTGCAAGGAGTTCAAACCACAGCAATGGTTTCCAGTAAACAAATGGTTTTATCAGAAAATAAATTCTAAGTAAGGATAAGTTTGATCCTTCTTACCAAGATGGAAAACGTGACTAGTGAAGTCACCGGAACAGCTCCTGGTTCACTATTGAGCTAAATATTTACCATGCTGTGCATAATAATTAACAGATCTTTCATCTTTAGTGTTGTGGTTGGTTAGGAACTAGCAATTTCTAATGTTCTCTTGCATGCTGACAGCTTGATTTCTCTCCCTAATACTGTATGCCCTTTATTAAACCTGCTAATGGAGCACCTAACTGTAACTACATTTGCTGAATGTTTTTAGCACTACCTTTATTTTTGGTTCCATAGCAACATTAACTCACAATACCTCAACGCAATAAAGGGGATGAATGACTTTCTATGGTGTACACATTTGTAAAAATGCTTGCTGGGCAAAGCTGTTGTCCTGGACAAGCCCACTGGGGACCTTAATAGCTGCTGGGTCCACCTGGAAGAGTGGAGAAAAAGGAGAAGAGATGCTGAGTCTCTCTCTCTTTCTTCCCAGCACATTTCTTTATGCTATTTTTAAAATAGCATGGCATCGGGAACCGTTGTTTTAGGAAGTCCATGGGATGGCTCATTTTTACCTTGGGTCCCCAGCTCTGAAGTTATAAGCCTGAGTCTGAGGGTTGGAGAATCAGCCAGAAGACTTACCGTATAAGACGGACCTAGCTTTTGGGAAGGAAAACAGGGGGTGGGGGAATCTACCTCTGTCTCCCAACAATTTTCCTCCTTGCAACAAACAGCAAACAGTACAGACAATATACACTGTTTGTGGTTCAGACTATACTTGTACAGATGCTGTTAAAATTGATGTGGCTTTGTGGAAGTATGTATTATTCTCTGCTGTTTAAAATACAATACAATAGCACTGGGGCTCTTCAGATCAAACATTTATTTTAAAAAGCTTCTTCATTTTGTTAAGTTGTCTAGAAAAATAATAAAGCAGTCCTTAAAATATAAGTCTAATAATTTCAACATTCTATAGGCATTTATAGTTATTGACTTACCTCCTTGCAGCAAGCAGCAAACAGCCTGATTAGGACAAAAAGAAAAATCTGCCTCTGCCTCCCAGCAATTTGCCTCCATGCAGCAAACAACCTATTTCACTTTCAGTTTCAGCAGGGGCCTCCTGATCATCAGCTGTTTCAGGCTGCAGGAATTGCTATAGCCTATTGCAGCCTCCGCAAACCCCTTTTTCCCATTTGCTGCAAGGAGGTAAATTGCTGGGAGCCAGAGGCCAAAGGGTTGGGGGGCACTGGGTGGGAAGAGCTACATTCGGTGTACAAGACACACCTAAATTTTCATCCTCTTTTAGGGGGGGGGGATAAAGGTGCGTCTTATACTCTCAAAAATATGGTAGGTCTGCAATGGACTTCTGAACTATGCCTTTAGGTTGAATTGGTGGCCTATTCCAGTTTCCTATTGAAAATGATCTCCGTTTGACTGCTGTTCCCCTATGTTACATCTGGCTGTATATCAGTGAAATACAGACTGCTGTTTTTTCCCTCTTGAGGTGCCATTGTAGTAACACAAATCTCTGGCTGAAACAGCTCTGCATGAAAGCACCTTCCCCCAGTTGTGTTTTCCTACTGCTGAAAATAAGAACACCTTTATGTATTTGTCATGAAAGATGTAACATACATACAATATTTAAGGTCAGAAAGGAGAAATGTCTTCTATTAGCTGTGCAGATGAGTATACGGACTGGTGGCACGCGGAGCCCTCTCTGCGGGCACATGAGCCGTCGCCAAGCTCAGTTCCAGCACGTATGTGTGTGCACCTCCTGCCAGCCAGCTGATTTTCAGGTCTGCCATGCATGCAGGAGATGGGTGTGCATGTGTGAGGGCACACGCATGCGCAGGGGAAGCACAGGAGGAGTAGAGTGCCCCCCCACGCTCCATGTTTGGTGCCAGGAGGCTTCAGGGAGGACCCCTGGAGCCCAGGGGTGGCCGTTTTCGCCCTCCCCGAGGTTCGACAAAAGTCTCCGGAGCCTGGGGAGGGTGAAAAATGGGATTTTCAGAAGTTTTGGAAGTTGGAAATGGGCCTGTTTCCAGCCTCTGGAGCCCAGGGGAGGCTGTTTTCATCCCCCCTGGAGGCTCAAGGGAATGGTTTCACACGTGCATGCATGGGGGTGATGGTGTCATACATGCATGCACAGGGGCGGAGCACATTGCATCTTGGGTGTGGGCGCGTGTGCAGGCGGTATCATGCGCGTACACAATTTTGGTACGCAAGGACAAAAAGGTTAGCCACTGCTGTCCTAGCATTTCAGAACAAAAAGGAAGTTAAACTTACCTGATGTCATGGCACCAAGAGGTCCTGGTTTAGGCACAGGCCAATTTGGATCCTCTCTGTGAATTTTAAAAAAAAAGGAGACTGACATCAACTTATATTATTCTTTTAAAAATAAGCTCCATATTACTAAGTTATACATATGCTATAGGCTACCCTAAGATTATCATTGTTACCTTGATAAAAAAAATAGCTTATTGGTAAGTATCATCAACTTCGGCCTACTAGATAATGGAAGGAGCACTCCAAAGTGCATTTATTGCATTGTACAAAGTGTACTGTACTGTGACTACAAGCAGTTTATTTACACATTTCTAATGGATAACATTGGATGTTGCAGGGGAAAAAAATTAGGAAGAACATGGCCATGCCATCCAACCCGTAACAATTAGGTAATTATATGTGTAAGAAATAAATGAGGGAAGTTGAAAAACTGAGAGCTACAGGACATCTCTTACTATGTTCGTATGTTGTATTATGTAGAATAGAATAGAATAGAATAGAATAGAATAGAATAGAATAGAGAGTTGGAAGGGACCTTGGAGGTCTTCTAGTCCAACCCTCTGCCTAGACAGGAAACTCTATACCATTTCATACAAATGGTTATCCAATATATTCTTAAAAAGTCCAGTGTTGGAGCATTCACAACTTCTGGAGGCAAGTTGTTCCACTGATTAATTGTTCCAACTGTCAAGAAATTTCTCCTTAGTTCTAAGTTGCTCCTCTCCTTGATTAGTTTCCACCCATTGTTTCTTGTCTTGCCCTCAGGTGCTTCGGAGAATAGCCTGACTCCCTCTTCTTTGTGGCAGCCCCTGAGATATTGGAACACTGCTATCATGTCTCCCCTAATCCTTCTTTTCATTAAACTAGACATATCCATTTCCTGCAGCTATTCTCCATAGGTTTTAGCCTCCAGCCCCCTAATCAACTTTTTTGCACTTCTCTGCACTATTCCCAAAGTCTTACCACCTTTTTTATATTGTGGCCATCAAAAGTGGATGCGATATTCCAAGTGTGCTGTTACCAAGGCATTTATAAAATGGTATTAACACTTCACGTGATCTTGATTTTTTCCCTCTATTAATGCAGCCTAGGACTGCATTGGCTTTTTTGGCAGCTGCTGCACACTGACGGCTCATACTTAAGTGACAGTCCAATAGGACTCCAAGATCCCTCTCATGAGCTCTTGACTCCCCTGGTCCTTCTCTCTACTTGAGAGACCGCCTGCTGCCAATTACCTCCTCTAGACCTTTTAGATCCCACAGATTAGGCCTCCTCCGAATTCCATCCGCCGGCCAGTGTCGACTGGCGACTACTTGGAGGAGAGCCTTCTCTGTGGCTGCTCCGACCCTTGGAACGAACTCCCCGTGGAGATTCGAACCCTCACCACCCTCCAGACCTTCCGCAAAGCCCTCAAAACCTGGCTATTCCGACAGGCCTGGGGCTGAAAAAGCTTCTACCCCCTTCTCGAATGGTATGACTGTTGTGTGTTTTAAATTATGTATTGTTGCACGTTGTTTTAATTTTTGTCTGTATCCCCCTCCCTTAGTTGAGTTGTGAGCCGCCCTGAGTCCCCTTCTGGGGGAAAGGGCGGCATATAAATAAAATAAACATCAACATCAACACCAGACTAGCCATACCCAGTTCCTGCAACCGTTCTTCATGTTTTAGCCTCCAGTCCCCTAATCAACTTTGTTGCTCTTCTCTCCACTCTTTCTAGAGTCTCAACCTATTTGTATTCATGGTACATAATAAATCAGAGGACACCTCCTCTCCGGACACACACAGCTACTTCCCACAGTGGACTCTTAAGCAGACATTATGCCTCAGAATGCAAGAGAAACACCTTACAGGACCACAAGCTCTTAAAAAAAACCCACCAAGCAGCCCATTTAAGAAATCAAGGAAGATTATCAAAGCTTCACCCTGTGGCCACTATAAATAGCTAACCACATCCTGCAAAGATCAGGAATTTAACAAGCCTCCCACCCTGGACATATGTTCATTGCGTCTCTCCCTCGCCATCTACAGAAGCAAGCAGGGATACTATTTACAAGAGGAAAGGAAGGAAAGCTATAAAGAGAAGTCACATATTTAAATGCCCTATTAGCATTGGGATACTCCATTTTTAACAGATTAACAGAGTTGGAAGGGATCTTATAGGTCATCTAGTCCAACCCCACGCTCAAGCAGGAGACCCTACACCCATGATAGTGAACCTATGGCACGCGTGCCAGAAGTGGCACGCAGAGCTATCTCTCCGGGCATGCCAGCCATCGCCCGATGCTCTTCCAGGTTCCAGTGCATGCATGCGCGCCACCAGCTGATCTTCGCACACACGGGAGCTTTGGAAATTGGAAGAGCAGCTCTCCAGCATGCATTTGCGCACCGGGAAGCTGAGCTTCCAGTTTCCGGTGTGTGAATGTGCACTGACCAGTTGGTCTTTGCGTGTGTATGTACACCAGAAACCGGGAGACCACATGTGCATTGGGGAGCTGCTCTTCCGGTTTCCAGCGCTCCCGCATCCACACTCCCGTTTCGGCACTCAGCACTGAAAAGGTTTGCCAACACTGCCCTACACCATTTCTGACAAATGGCAGTCCAATCTCTTCATGAAAGCCTCCAGTGATGAAGCTCCCACAACTTCTGAAAGCAACTTCTGTTCTCATGGTCAGAAAATTTCTCCTTATTTCTAGGTTGAATCTCTCCTTGGTCAGTTTCCATCCATTATTCCTTGTCTGGCCTTCAGTTGCTTTGGAAAATAGGTTGACTCCCTCCTCTCCATGGCAGCCCCTCAAATATTGAAACGCTCCTATCATGTCTCCCCTTGTCCTTCTCTTCACTAGACTAGCCATGCCCAGTTCCTGCAACCGTTCTTCATATGTTTTAGTCTCCAATCCCCTAATCATCCTTTGTTGCTCTTCTCTGCACTCTTTCTAGTGTCTCAACATCTTTTTTATAGTGTGGTCATCAAAACTGGATGCAATACTCTAGGTGTGGCTTTACTATGGCTTTATACAGTGGTATTAGTACCAAACTTGATCTTGATTGTAACCCTCTGTTAATGCAATTTAGGATTGCATTGGCTTTTTTGGCGGCGGCTGCACCAATTTTCAATTGGGAAAAAAGAGAAGTTGAGCACATGGATAACTTCCAGGTCTCAGCACACTGTGCCTTGATAAATAATATGTGCAACATTTCTTTCCATGTGAACAGGCATGTGTGCACATTTGAGGGAGGGGTGAGGGAGGAGAGGAACAAGGCATCTTGTAAGAAACGCTTCTCACAACCAGAGGGGTCTGGAAGATGACTTTTTAGGGGGAGCATAAGAAGAGGGAGCAGCTATTTAATTTTATTATTAACTGATTGCGCAAGAACTGAATTACAGAATACACGACTCTCACAACTATGGTACAGGTCTGAACCTGGTAAGTTTTAGATAGATTAGATCGATTGTATGTATGTATGTATGTATGTATGTATGTAGGTAGGTAGGTAGGTAGGTAGGTAGGTAGGTAGGTAGGTAGATGATAGATAGATAGATAGATAGATAGATAGATAGATAGATAGATAGATAGATAGATAGATAGATAGATAGAGGAGGCATTATTCGTCTCTCACAACCATGGTACTGGTCTGAACCTGGTAAGTTTTAGATAGATTAGATAGATTGGATGGATGGATGGATGGATGGATGGATGGATGGAGATAGATAGATAGATAGATAGATAGATAGATAGATAGATAGATAGATAGATAGATAGATAGATAGATAGATAGATAGATGAGGCATTATTCATCTCTCACAACCATGGTACTGGTCTGAACCTGGTAAGTTTTAGATAGATTAGATAGATTGGATGGATGGATGGATGGATGGATGGATGGATGGAGATAGATAGATAGATAGATAGATAGATAGATAGATAGATAGATAGATAGATAGATAGATAGATAGATAGATAGATAGATAGATAAGGCATTATTCATCTCTCACAACCATGGTACTGGTCTGAACCTGGTAAGTTTTAGATAGATTAGATAGATTGGATGGATGGATGGATGGATGGATGGATGGATGGAGATAGATAGATAGATAGATAGATAGATAGATAGATAGATAGATAGATAGATAGATAGATAGATAGATAGATAGATAGATAGATAAGGCATTATTCATCTCTCACAACCATGGTGCTGGTCTGAACCTGGTAAGTTTTAGATAGATTAGATAGATTAGCTAGATAGATAGATGGATAGATGGATGGATGGATGGATAGATGGATGGATATAGGAGGCATTATTTATCTCCCACAACCATGGTGCTGGTCTGAACTTGGTAAGTTTTAGATAGATAGATAGATAGATAGATAGATAGATAGATAGATAGATAGATAGGTAGGTAGGTAGGTAGGTAGGTAGGTAGGTAGGTAGGTAGGTAGGTAGGTAGGTAGGTTGATCGAAAGAGAGAGAAAGAGAGAGAGATCTTACAAACATATAATTGAAAATCCAAGGTCTATTTCAAGGGAGGAAATAGGTGAAAGATAATGTAATAAAATACATATGTGCTTAACATAATCAAGTTCAAATAAATATATCACTTTTGCATGATAACTTGAGATGTTCAAAATAACAGATTCTTAGCTGAAGTGCCTTGTCTATAAACTTAGCAGTTCTGCTCATATGCTAGAGCTTAAGAAGAAACATGACAGTTCTTAGTGGATCGTTCTTTCAAGTAAATATCTAACCCCAAAAGGGGGCATACAGTTGACAATCAACCAAAACATGAGCACTATCTCTGATGGTTGTGGAACTGCTTATACACATCCTCTCATGATGTGGCAAGTGATGGAAGTGCCCATATTTGGTCATGAAATCCAACATTTCAAATCTTGCTCTAGAATAGGCCTTCTTAGGAATTGCATCAAACTCACTGAAAGATATTCATAGCCAACCAATTTAAATATCTCCCCCCCCCCAATAATTTCGTGTCTGTTTGGAGACTGATATCAAGGACACTCAACTTAAAATTTTCCTTTGCCTTGGAGACAGTTGAGAAAAAATATCAGGTGGGAAATGTTTCATGTTTTAACCCTATTATTTTACAAAATGTTGTAAAATAAACTTGGTAAGTCAGTATACCCAGGAAGTGGGCTGAATCATACTTCCCGTATTTTTCGGAGTATAAGACACACCTTACCCGCTCCTAACAGTGGGTGAAAATTTAGGTGCGTCTTGTAGACTGAATACAGCCGTTTTTGGCCTCCCGAACCCTCTGTGCATTATGTTTTTGCCCTCCCCAGCCCCCAGAAGCACTCTGCAGGCCAAAGGCGGGTCTATTTTGGGTGAAAACAGGCCATGCAGAGCACTACAGAGTGCTTCTGGGGGCCTGAGGGGGCAAAAAAGCGAGGCTTGGGGCAAGGGTGCAATTCAGCAGGTTCTGACAGGTTCTGGACAACCGGTAGCGGAAATTTTGAGGAGAACCAGCAAATACCATCTCTGGCTAGCCCCAGAGTGGGATGGGAATGGAGATTTTGCAATATCCTTCCCCCTGGAGTGGGGAGGGAATGGAGATTTTGCAGTATCATTCCCCTGCCATGCCCACCAAGCCACTCCCACAGAACCAGTAGTAAAAAACCTGAATTTTACCACTGGCTTCGGAGCCCAAAAACAGGCCCATTTTTGGCAAAAACGGGCCAGGAAGAGCACTGCAGAGTGCTTTTCCCGGGGAGGGGAAAAAGCATGACGCACGAAGGCCAAAAACTATTTTTTTCTTGTTTTCCTCCTGTAAATTTAGGTGTGTCTTATAGTCCAGTGCATCTTACAGTCTGAAAAATATGGTATTTATTCAGCAAAACATATTTTAGGTAGCCATTGAATGGACCCTCTGCCAAACATAAAACTTTGATTATTGAGTGCCTATGAATGGAGTGTCTGTTTCCACTCTGATCATGAGGGCTGACGTATTCTTGACATTCCCCATGTGCTTCTTCAAGGTTTATGGTCTTCAGAGAATTGAGAATGCAGTAAATATTTAGCTTTCGCAGACAGTTTTCTTAGGCCTATTTGAGACTGTGCCATTAAGAATCCCATCATCAACATATTAATATTTTATGTGTTGATGCTACGTTTCTAATTTCTCATGGATCTTTGACATAAGAGTATCTGAAGCTTACAAGAATAGAATGGACAGAGTTGGAAGGGACCTTGGAGGCCTTCTAGTCTAACCCACTGCTCAGGCAGGAAACCCTACACCACTTCAGACAAGTGGCTATCCAACATCTTCTTAAAAACTTCCAGTGTTCGAGCATGCACAACTTCAGGAGGCAAGTTGTTCCACTTATTAATTGTTCTGTCAGGAAATCTCTCCTTTCTTCTAGGTTGCTTGATTAGTTTCCATCCGTTGCTTCTTGTGCTGCCTTCAGGTGCTTTGGAGAATAGTTTGACTCCCTCTTCTTTGTGGCAGCCCAGGAGATATTGGAACACTGCTATCATGTCTCCCCTGGTCCTTCTTTTCATCAAGCTAGAGACATATCCAGTTCCTGCAAACATTCTTCATATGTTTTAGCTTCCAGTCCCCTAATCATCTTTGTTGTTCTTGTCTGCACTCTTTCTAGAGTCTCCACATCTTTTTTACATCGTGGCGACCAAAACTGGATGCCATATTCCAAGTGTGGCTTTAGCAAGGCATTATATAGTAGTATTAACACTTGATTCTATCCCTCTGTTGATGCAGTCTAGAATTGTGTTGGCTTTTTTGGCAGCTGCTGCGCACTGCTGGCTCATATTTAAATGGTTGCCCACTAGGACTCCAAGATCCCTCTCAGAGTTACTACTATTGAACAAGGTACCACCTATACTGAACCTGCGCATTTTGTTTTACTTGCCTAAATATTGTAATGGTATGTGGGAATGACTTTGGATCAGAGGGAAGAGATACTGTCTAAAGCAGGAATTCCCAACTCAAGGACACAGCACACTGCTGGGCCTTCAGCAATGGTGGGTTGCTCTTACTGTCACTACCGGTATGCTGATCACGCGCTCGCACATTTTGTTCGTGCATGTGCCTGACTTGCGCTGTGTGCATGTGCTCAATCTACCGCCCCGGCGACAACCAGTTGATTGCTGGGGCTCATGCAGGCACTGCATGCTGTGCGCGCGTGCACACTTTGCCATTTGCCATAAAAACAGGTATAGAAGGGGGGTGGGTGGGCCAAAAGAGCCAGTTAACAACCACATAATTCACTCAATGACCGCAGCAAAAATGTTAAATCAGGCATAGTCACATGATATCTCACTTAATGACTACATCACTTACCAACAGAAGTTCCAATCTCAATTGTAAGTCAATAAATTACCTAAACTACTTTTGTTATTAGATGATATAAAATAAAACAATTTTCTATTGTAGTGTGCTCTGGTCTGAATCCCATTCGTTTCTCTGCTAAGATATTTTACTCTACAAATATATTTATTGTGCTTTGCAAACATCTTAGCCACAATTCTGATAAGGTTTATAAATCTATAATTTTGGGGGATTATCCTTGTCTCCCCCTTTTTATATATGGTGTCTATAATGGCTACTTTCCATCTGGCTAGGATGCAGTCTATGCTATTTCTACAGGAGAACAACTCTGCTAACAATGGAGTCCACTAAGTGAGGAATATGTTCCAGCATGGACAAAGATACAATTATTCTTGACTTAATGCGAACCATTATCACAAGAAAGCATGGCAAAATTAAGAATAAGGGCAAAGTGACCATAAAGTGCTGAAGTTCTCAATTATTACTAAAATTAAAACTGTCAATTAAAATACGTGTTAGACTTCAAGAAAGAAGATTTTAATAAATTAAGGCCAATGCTAAGTAGATTCAATGTCAGAAGCAGTTTTGGAAGAAGCACAAGATAGTTATTAATACATATTAAATTATTCACGTATTAACCACAGCTAGAATTGTAATTGCACAACATTGGAAAATTGAAAAGATTCCTATTGACAAGAAGATGATTAGGAAAATATTAGAATGTGCATAAATGAACAGATTATCTCTGGCAATTAAGGAGAAAGAACAAACTGAATATTATATGATATGGGAATTATTTTATCAATGGTTAGAGAATAAAAATGGAAGTTGGAAATAAAAGGAGATTAAAGAAGAGTAGAAAATATGTTAAGATAGAAATATAACATTATGACAATTGTTAGTATGGGGAAGACGATTACTATGCTTAATGTTACTATTTCATTTTTATCAGAAGATACGTTAAGAGGAAAAAATGAACAGATTCACTATGTTTAACTGTTTAATATACTATAATTTTAAGATTAGAGAATTAATATCAATGTAAATGATTTTGTAAATTTTGTGGTTATTGCACAGAAATATTTGTATCCACACTGTTTAAGGAAAGATGGAATGTTCATATTTTTAAAAAAATAAAAACTTTTTTTTAAAAAAAGATAGTCATTAATTTCTAACAAGAGAAGTTCTAAAAATATAAACAATTAATGATAAAAAAGAATAGAATATAGCAAAAGAAACCAATCTGGTTATACAATATCAGTATGATAATCTGATAATGAAAATGGATTCATACAAAAAAAATTGAATCACCAAAAAAGAATGCGGATAGCAGAGTTGAAAACGCTACAGGATAAGTGTATGCAAGCTAAGGATGCTAAGAATTACCGTATTTTTCAGAATATAAGATGCACCTTTTTCCCTCAAAAAAGAGGGTGAAAATCTACAAGCCTCCTAAAGCTCTGCATGCCCATTTTTTGTGTGCGCAAAAAACAAGGCATACAGAGTGCTTGGAAGGCCTGCAGAGTGCAAAAACTTTTTTAAAAAATTTACCTCTTCAAAACCATGGTGCGTCTTATACTCCAGTGTGTCTTATAGTCCGAAAAATGCGGTACAAAGGTGTTTTAGACATGTTCAAAATGCTGCTCATTGACAACATGCTAATGAATAATGTTGACAAAAAAGGGTAGAACTACTCAACTGTAATTTGACTTTATCCTTCTACAAAAGTCTCTAAAGGACATGTTGACCAAAAAGAATTTCAGCTTGAGGTTAACAGGAAAATGGATAATGAATAACTTTTTACCTTAAAGAAGTTTCAATCTTTAAAGAACAATTTTTAAAACCCAGACAGAAAGGAATTGCTGATGGCTCAACTGAACCTTTATCTATTTTCTGTGAGATGGTCTGGAGAATGTGAAGTAACAAAAGATTGAAGGATAAATAGAGAAAAGGGAACTTGGCCAGACTGACACTGTTAGAAGCTGAGAGGGACAGATGAGGCGTGGAGTGGCACACGAACCAACTTCAACTATATACAATTCAGCACCTTTCCCTGCTTGATAGCTATTTATACTAGAGCTGTCAAGCAGGGCAACCAATAAGATCACAGAAACATCCCGTGTTCAGCCAGCCTTAGCCAATCAGGCACAGCTCAGCTGTTGCCGGCTGTCAGTCGTATGTGGAGGACTTGTGGCCGGTCGTAAGTCGGGGACTTAAGACCGGTCGCAAGTCGAGGACATAACAGACACCAATACTTCGAAGATGCAAAGGCAGATCAGATACAGAGATACAGATTAACAGAGTTGGAAGGGACCTTGTAGGTCATGTAGTCCAACCCCCCTACGCCCTTTTTGACAGATGGCAGTTCAGTCTCTTCTTGAAAGCTTTCAGTGATCAAAAAACAACTGATCTATCAAGAAAACATGCTGTGATGCTAGAAGTCACCATGTAAGTGACAAAAACAAGGCTTTCCAACTTACCTTGATCACATTTCTTGATTATGACAATGTTAAAGACACAATATATCATTCAGAAAAGCGTTTGTTATAACTCATTATAGTCTGGTTACCAAGATCACTGGTATTACTTCAGCTGGAATGTTAGATGGCCAAAAGGTGAATATAAATTAGCCTAGAGCAGTGATAGCTAATCTTTTTGTTGTTGAGCATGCCGGCACCCATAATGCAAAGCGCCACCCCCCACATGTGCATGCGTGCAGAAACCCACACCCCCCCCCGCTCCCCAACACATGTGCCGCACTGCTTGCCTCCAAGCTGAGCTTGGTATTTCTTCCGGGGGAGGGTGTTTCCGCCCTCCCCAGGCTTCAGGAAAGCCTCCATAGCCTGGGGAGGGTGAAAAATGGGCCCAATGGACCTACCAGAGCCTGAGGAGGACGAAAATGGTCTCCCCCAGCTCCCCGGAGGCCCTCCAGAGGCTCTCCAGAAGCCAGAAATGGATCGTTTCTGAACTTCCAGTAGTCCCATTGGGCCCATTTTTTGCCCTCCCCAGGCTATGGAGGCTTTCCTGAAGCCTGGGGAGGTGAAAACAGCCTCCCCCGGTCTTCCAGAAGGCTGAAGATCAGCTAGCCAGTGCACACATGCACACTGGAGCTGACAGCTTGCGTGCCAGCAGATATGGTTCCACATGCCACCTGTGGCACACGTGCCCTAGGTTCGCCATCACGGGCATAGAGACATACAGTAACTGTGGAAAAGATCAATGCAATTTTAGGCTGCATGAATAGGCATTTATTGTAATTTCTAAATCAAGGGAGTCAAACTCAAGGCCCGCTGGCTGGATCTGGCCTATAGGTTGCTTAAATCTGGCCCACGGGTCCACCTGGAAACAGTGGAGGACCAGCCCGCAGTGCCTCTGCCAGTGAAAATGGAGCTTGGGAGGGCCATGCACAGCCTCCCTGGGCTTCATTTTTGCTGGCAGAGGGCTCCAGGAGGCTCTTGTAGCTGAAAAACGGAGCCTTGATGAGTGACGTCAAGCTGGCCACGCCCATCCTAAAGACACACACACACCAGCCCCCTCCGAGGTCAAACACAACCCTGATGAGGCACTCAATGAAATTGAGTTTGACACCTCTGTTCTAAATCATTGAAATACTTAAAAACTATTCTTCATTTTTTCACTCTTCTATTTGAGTGTTGTGTCTAGCTTTGAACAGCATGTTATAAAATAATTTTACAAATATTATTTGATAAGAGGTGACACATCAAGGAGAACCAGGAATTAAAAATAGTCCCTACCGAGGAAAGAAATTAGGCATACTTAGCTTTGGAAAGAAAAAACTGAACAAAGGATATAGAAGCCCTTTTCAAATATCTGATGGACGTTACACAGAAGAAAGCCATGACTTGTTCTCTAAAAGCTATTTATTTTATCTCACTATTAAAATTTGCCACATTTAACAGAGGTACTAAAATGCCTAATATTAATAGTTTGTTTCAACATGGAAACATGGAACAAAGAAGTTTGTTCCTTAACTTAAACTCTAAGCTGGATCCAAACATTTTCAGTGGAAGTTTAATGTACTGCAAAGGAAATGAAACTGAATATTGGAGCAAGAAGTTTTCCAACCTGTGTTTCCTTCAGTTAAACTGTAGAACTGCAGCTATTATTTTTCTTTACAGTTACATTTATATTTGTTGGCTTGATCCACACAGATGCTTGAAGGCAAAAGCCAACAGGCAGAGGTTCAAGGATACCATTCTCCGAGTAAGCTGGTCTACAGATACAGAAAAGCGGTAATTGCAGATATAGAAAAGTTGTGAGTCTACGGATAAGCCTCAAGACATCCATCTTTGTCCCCAGATCTTCCTAATCCTCACAATGTCTTGCTTTCCGAGGCCACGATTCTGGCATTCTCCCAATATTTACTTCCAAACATCAATCCTTCAAGGTAAGTGTGCAAAAATAGAGGAAGAAATTCATTCAAAAGCACTCGTTCAGATCCATGGCTATGTACTGTCTTGGACTGAGTCTCAAGGATCCCAGCCCAACAAACTAAACACCCCCCACCCAATATTGTGCTTAAACACACATGCACATAGCTTAGTAAACTCAATGATTTGAGTTTCTAGGGTGGCTTTTAAAAGCTATTGAGAGTGTGTGCGCAATTTGCAATATCTTTCAGGTTTTCTTTGATCAATTCAATTGCCAGGCTCCAACTTTTGGGCTTGGACAACCTGTAACTATGCCGCCTACAATCTGACCTAAGCATAGTACACAAAATTGTCTGCCACAACGTCCTACCTGTCAATGACTACTTTAGCTTCAACCTCAATAACACACGAGCAAACAATAGATACAAACTCAAGGTAAACTGCTCCAAACTCGATTGCAGAAAATAAGATTTCAGCAACAGAGTGGTCAATGCCTGGAATAAACTACCCGGCTCTGTTGTAACATCCTCAAACCCCCATAAGTTTAACCTTCAATTGCCTTTCCTCTCACCCCACTCCTAAGAGGGGGCGTGCGTGAGCACACTAGCGTGCCTATCGTCCCTGTCCTACTGTCCCCATTTATTTGTACTCATTTTCTTTGTTCATTTCCATGTTTATACTTATACCTGTTACCTTGTACAGGTTTGACAAACCAAATAAACAAATAAAACAAATAAATCTGCCAATTTGTGTAGGCACAGCAATCCGGGTCCTTCAATAAAGTTGAAGGACAGATTCTCCCATCAAATGTCCTTATTGAGATTTCAATAAGAATCCTTCTACAAACCTCTGCATAGATGAATTCATTTAACTCACTCCCTTTCTATTGTCATACTAACATAATAGAGAGAACTGCACTCACTTCTACTAGAAATCGACTGACCTCTACACATATTTACATGTTTCCAACCTTCACCCAGAACACATCAGAAACCCATTGTTTGCCTAACTTTCCAATACAACAGACTCAGCAAACAGAGCGATAACTAAAGAATTTAAATCCAACATTTCATTTTGACCAGTGAAGCAAAACAACAAACAGAAAGGCCAGACGGCTCCCCAGGAACAAAATGCTCCAAAACAAGGAGAAAATGAACTTTTTTTGACTCTTCATTTTGCTAAAATAACTTAATGTATTCAGCCTACTATGGACAACAGCAATCCCCTTTTACATGCTCGAGTGAAGGCGTACACTCATTTCATTATCCAACCTAGAACACTTACTTACCAGACAATAATAGATTTGCCTAGAGTGCTGTTCATTGATAGGCTAAACTCTGCAGAGACTGAGATGCTATTCAGGACCTAAATTGCAAGACAGAAAGATAGGAAGGAAGGAAGGAAGGAAGGAAGGAAGGAAGGAAGGAAGGAAGGAAGGAAGGAAGGAAGGAAGGAAGGAAGGAAGGAAGGAAGGAAGGAAGGAAGGAAGGAAGGAAGGAAAGGTCCATCTGGGTTCAGTTCCAAGTTGGGAAAAAGACACTGGATTCATGGAAGTTGCTTGATGGACAGGATCACATGGCTTGAGATCCTGGGCAAAAAGGGAAGAGATGCTGAGAGGGCCCCGGTTTTATGCCCTCTCTGGGCTTTTGAATTTTAGCTTGTATTCTGATTGATTGGCAGACTCCCATGGGGCCATGAAGGGGCAACTTTGTAGGCTGTCCTGAGTCCCAAGCTTGGTTGACTCTTGCTGTGTGATGATGTAATGATAGGGGTTTGGGATTCCCATTATGGCTCTGCCTGAAGGAGGTAGATCTTTGTTATGTAGAATAGACTGACCCAGGCTTTAATGGCCCACTGACAAAGGGGGTGAGTGTGTTTGAGTTTCTGCCTCCCTTTTAGGGAAAATTGTCTGTCCTTTAATATTTCATAAAATATCTCATTTTCCCAGGAGAAGGGTGGGTGCTAGAGGAAGGAAGGAAGGAAGGAAGGAAGGAAGGAAGGAAGGAAGGAAGGAAGGAAGGAAGGAAGGAAGGAAGGAAGGAAGGAAGGAAGCTTTCTAAGAATCAGCTCTGTTTCTAATTATCCAGTTTGAGATACCACTTCCAAAAAAATTAACTTTTTCACTTGAGGGTAGAAGCCTGAATTTTAGATTTATCAAATCCACAGTGAATGAAATGCTTATCTTAACCAGAATGTCTCAAGCGCAAAGCTGGTTCAACTTCCTTTTTAGCATGGACGTACTAAAGTCCTAATACATGAACTGCCTCTAAGGGAAAACAGCACTGAAGGCTAAGTCCATACATGGAATAAAATGTTGTTCGCTGCAGCCTTAAGCCAAGGAATGTTATTTAAGGCATGATAAACTTGAAGCAAAACAGGGCAGTCAAATGCAACTAATTAAGCACATTTTATTCAACATCAAATTAAAACAGAGTTCAAACAAACAAAAAAGAAGATGATTTCTTACAGACTTGTCTATCGTTTAAAAATGCAGTTTCTGCCATTCCTATCAATATAACATCTTCCTTTGATCTTGGATACCGGATCTTTACCCAAGAAGGTTCCCAAGAAAGCAGAAATGTCCTCTCCAGAAATGGTTAGAAAAGGAAAAGAACCGAGAGGTCAATTAAAGGAGATGCAGAGTGTCTGTGCATGCATAGTTGGGACAGGGATGTATTTTATTTATATTTTACAGCATTTATTTACTCCCTCTGGCAAGACAGCTGGGGAGGTTATTGCACTTTAAGGTCAAATGATTATTATTATTTTATTGTCCTACACTGAGCCAAAAGACTCAATCATCAAGTGAAGGACGGGATGTTCCCACAGCTCTTCCAAACAAGGTAATTTTGCCTTTTGGAATTTTAATTTTTAATTAATTTTCCTATTTAAAGTGCTCCCAACAAAAAACCTTAAAAGCAGGTTGTATTCCTGGCTCTGCCTATGGTGGTCTTATGACGTCACCAGCTATATAGCCTGTGGCCCTCAGAAGCCACTAAAAAGAGTGGGCTAACTGGTTGCAGGTCATTTGATGCAGTACAGAACAGAATTACAGAGTTGGAAGGGAACTTAGAGGTCTTCTAGTCCAACCCCTGCTCAAGCAGGAGATCCTATATACTATTTCAAACAAATGGCTGTTCAAGCTCTTCTTAAATGCCTCCAGTGATGAAGTACCCACAACTTCTGAAGGCAAAGTGTTCCATTAGTTAATTGTTATCACTATCAGAGGAATTATCCTTAGTTCCAGGTTGCTTCTCTCCTTGAATTAGTTTCCATCCATTACTTCTTGTCTTGCCTTCTGATGCTTTGGAAAATAAGCTGACCCCCCTCCTCCTTTGTGGCAGCACCTAAAATATTGGAAACTGCTATCATGTCATCCCTAGTCTTTCTTTTCACAAGACTAGCCGTACCCAGGTCATTTTTTTTGTTACTTTTCTCTGCACTCTTTCCAGAGTCTCGACTTCTTTTTTAAAATGTGATGAACAAAACTTGAAGCAGTATTCCAAGCGTGATCTTGTCAAGACATTATACAGGGTTACTAAAACTTCACGGGATCTTGATACTATCCCTCCGTTAATGCAGCATAGAATTGTAATGGCTTTTTTATGACTATTGACTCGCATTAAAATAATTGTCCACTAGGTCATCAAAATCCCTCTCACAATTACTGCTATTGAGCCAGGTTTCACCTATTCTGTACCTGTATATTTGGTTTTCCTTGCCTGTGTAAGACCTTACTTTTCTCTCCATTGAATTTCACTTTGTTAGATAGGGCCCAGTGTTTTAGTCTGTTGAGTTTCTTCTGGATCTTAAGCCTATCTTCTGGGTATGGGCTATTCATGCCAGCTTGGTGTCCTCTGCAAATTCGATGGATATCCTTTCTATTCCCTCATCTATGTTTTTTCATCAAAATATTGAAGAGTACTCTGCTTAAGACAGAATCACTGTTTACTTTCCTCCATGTAGATATAGTTTCATTCAGGAATACATGTTGAGTGCAGTTTGTCAGCCAGTTGCAAATCCATTTGATGATGATGCTGTCCACTGTTCCCTCTAAGGTGCATGGCTGCGCGGCCGCGCACATGGCAAGAAAACACCGCACAGGACTTTTCAACTCCCGTGCAGTGATTTCTACTGCCACAGGCTTCGGAAGCTGGGGAGGAAGTCCTTTGCAGGCGCTGGCCAACTAGCCCTGGACTTGTTTTGATGAGCACGGGGCGACTGACGGTAATTGTGAAGCCCCAAAGCCCCCGCCACCACCGGACTAACTGCTGCTGCCTCCTCCTCCTCTAACAGCACCGTCGGATTTGCTGCCTGGCGCTGCGGCTTTGAGGAGTCTTGAGGCTACGGGAGCCAGTAGGAAGGCGGCGGAGGGGTGGGAGCAGGAAAAAAAGCCCCGATGGCTCCTCAAAAGCACAGCGGAGGAGGAGGGGGCAGGGGCGCCAGAAGTAACTTTGGCAGCTTCACCTCAGCCGCAGCGCTGGGCAGCAAATGTGGTGGTGCTGTTGGAGGAGGAGGAGATGGCAGCAGTTATTCTAGTTATTGCAATGAGCAATACTCATTGCTTCCATTATTGTAATCTTCATGCCTGAAAGATGACCTTTCCATTTTAAAAGTAAATTATTTATGGAAAAAAGCCCAGTATCCATTTCAGGTTATGTAAGTAAAGTTAGATAGCTATAGAAAGTACAGACTAATATCTGTTTATATTTTGGGCTGTCTAAGGTCTTATTGCAGAATATTCCTAAAAAAATGACAAGAGCTTCCCTTATGTCTCGTATCATTATTATTATAATTTCCAAAATGCCAGAAGACTAGTTGAGTGCACGGAATTGCAGAGAAAGTCATCCAGCCTTGATTGAAAGGAAAAACTGAACATAACTCTATACAATGAAATGCCAGTAGTGCTTAAGCTTGTTCATGTTCCAGCAGAGTGGCTTGCTAAAGTGACTGTTTCATGTAAATTGAACTGAAGTTGTCCATTTAAAGTTGCATGTGGCAATCTAAGCATAGTGTCTTACATTCTCTTACAGCCCATATCAAATATTTATCCCCATCCAAGATGGATGATGGTCCTCTAGGAATAATGTATAAAATCTGGAAGAGTTGAGAGTATTATCTTAAGATGCCATCCTTTGTTTGATCTCTATTGGGACTTTTAGGACAGGTTTCTACTTGATGATTAGACTCATCATTCCAACTTTGTAAGAGATGCTGGTGTTTATTATGAATGGCTTTAGGAGGTTGTTCTTGTTTTGTGGAATTTGTACTCTAACCTGCAGATCTTTAGCAATTCAAACTATTTTCTAAAAGCAGCCTTACTTGATCATATTTGTACATTGTTGTTGGCTGGTTTCAAAGAAAATACAGGAAATCATCAATTAGATGTTATTTGGTTGAATACAAGGATTCCTGATTAATACTCCAACTTCAGACAGGACTGTTTTAACTGTAACATAAGGCAATGGATTTCTGAAACACTGCTATAGTATGGGATTCCTTAGGAAAGTAACAGGAGGAAATTATGTTACAGAGAGATTGGTATTAATATGCTCCATGATTTATTACAAAAAAAAAAATGTTGACTTGCAAAGTTGCCCAGCTGAAGGAAGAGCTATCCCACAAAGAGCAAAGTCATAGCAGAGAATTGGAAGGAATGAGGCTTGAGGTTACCCAACTAACATGGGAACTGCATCAATGTGAAATCACAATTGCTTCTTCTTTGGGTTCTACTTTAAGCTTAGAGCAACAACTAAAAATAGAGAATGAAAAGGTGGAGCAAAAGACAATAGAGCACACAAGTCTTAAAGCTGTCAAGTTTGAACACCTCTGTTTTTTTTTCTAAAGGGTTAGAGGTGCAAGGATCTTGTAACCTGACAGCTTTAAGACTTGCACACTTCAATGCCAGAGTTCCTGAGCCAACATTTTGGTTGCTAAGCAGGAGCGTTGTTAAGTGATACTGATATTATATAACACTTTTAATTAAGTGGGTACCTTGAATAAACATAACTTTGAGGTTCAAATAATACTGATTTCATTGTTGTCTTAGGTAACATCTGTGAAAAAGATTCAGATGCTCAGGCATGAAAATGTGCCACTCAAACACTATACTTTTCTGCTCACACTGAAAAAAAATTAGAGGGAACACTGATGCTGTCTATCCCACATTTTTCTAGCTTACCAAGAAGTAGGTTGTGATCTACTGTCAGACCCCTAAAAGTGATACTGCCATTTGTTTGGGAGGAGGGGAGCCTCGGAGTTAAATCATTAGCTACATCTGAAACAACTGAGTTTTACAACTTTACCGGGAGACTGAAGGTCCCAACATCTCTGGAGGGATGTTTATGGTAGCCATGTGGGATATATAACTTTGATGTCTAACTAGAGATAGCCATGGGACCGTGTGCTTTATTGACTCCCAGGGCAAAAGAGTTAAGGACGCATCTTCACACTTGTGTATTGGTCAGAATCTGCATTCGGACAAAGGACATTATCAGCTTAATCCCATTTGCATGGCCTAAAGGTTTTCAGATGCTGTTTGCCTCTAATGGTTTCCATCCTGCCTGATTAAAGGTTCCTTTTGAAATAATCAGTTTCAAGAGTCTTTACTTTCTCAAGTTAGGAGAGGAGCCATTGCATCTACTTTGTCAAATGTCTTACTGAAATCCAAGTATATTATGTCCATAGTATTTTGCTGGTCCATTAATTTAGTCACTTTGTCGAAGAAATAAATTTTGTTCTGGTCATATCTGTTTTTGACAAATCAATGTTGTCTCCTGGTTATAAATCTGTCTGATCTGTTGCTTGATTATCTTTTCCAGGATCTCCCAGTTATTACTGTCAGACCAATTGGTCTGTAATTTCCTGGATCTATTTTTTCCTTTTTTTGAATTTTTTCCCCTTCTTTTCCATGCCTCTGGTAGTTCCCCAGTGCTCCAGGAGCTTTGAAAGATATGGTTCAATGGTTCTGAGATCACATCTGCCAGCTCCTTCAGAATTGTGGGACGTAATCCATCTGGTCCTGGTGATTTGAACCTGAGTGGACAGTCTGTAGCGGTTCTCAGTCATCCAGGTCATGGTTATTCCAAAGGTGCTTTTTCAGGAGGCAAATGAAGCTTCTTGTTTTCACTTCTCATCCAAAAAGTTTCTTCAACTCTGACTGGATGGTAGAGAATGGAAGGATTTATATTCCTTGCAGATACCCTGAGATCTCCAAGGGGGAAGAGGGAATGGGGCTGGCAGAGAGAGAGACAGAGGCAGGGCCTGGGCCATCTGTCAATCCTCAGATGGAGAGACAACAGCCCCCAGGTCTGGAGGTGGCTGGTGATGAAGAGGTGGGACAGGTGGGCCCAGTGCCTGACACGCGGATGCACAGAAGGCAGAGAACAGGAGAGCATTGGAAATCCATGAGCTAATCCTTGGGAAGGAAGAACCACCACTGCTAGCGAAGCCGCACCCTAGCTTATTAGGGACTTATTAGCCTGAATTGAGAGAGAAACTTTTTGCCAGGGCTGCTGACACTCCTAATAAAGGAATCTTTGAGTTAACTTCAGAGGGTTTGTCGTGCTGGGTCAGAAAAAAGTTTCCTTGACTTTTTTCTTGTTTTTTACATGTTGAAAGAAACTTTTTTTTTTAAATTATTTTTGACATTTGTTGTAAGTCTTAGTTCATTCCGACCCTTATCTTTTCTAACTTCGCCTTTGCAGATTCGGACTATATGCTGGTATTCTGCTTTAGTTATGTGTCCCTCTTTCCATTTTTACTTACTTTTTGTCTTTCAGTTTATTAGACAGTTCTTTGTGCAACCATGCTGGTTTCTTCTTGGATTTCTTCCAAGATATCCAAGGAAGAAAGCTTCTGTGGCTCCACCAAAGCTTTGCTCAACAATGCAATCCAAGTGCCTTCTACAAGAGCTGAACATGATGTTGAACCTAGACCTTTCTAACCACACAACTTCCTAATTTCCAGACAGAAATTCAATCTCAATCTTCATCTCTCTTTAAATACCGTATTTTTCGGAGTATAAAACGCATCTTTCCACCATCACTCCAAAAGAGGAGGAAAATTTGGGTGCGTCTTATACACTGAATGTAGCCCCACCCACCCACCCACCCTTTGGCCTCTAGCTCCCAGCAATTTACCTCTTTGCAGCAAAGGGAGGGGGGCTTGCGGAGGCTTCAATAAACTAAAGCAATCCCTGCAGCCTGTAACAGCTGATGATCGGGAAAAATTGAAAGTGAAACTTGCTGTTTGCTCCATGAGGCAAATTGCTGGGAGGCAGAGGCAGATTTTTTTTTCTTGTGCTAATCAGGCTGTTTGCTGCAAGGAGGTAAGTCAACAACTATAAATGCCTATAGAATGTTCAAATTATTAGTCTTATTTTTTTAAAGACTGCTTTACTATTATTCTAGACTACTTAACAAAATGAAGAAGCTTTTTAAAATAAATGCTTGATCTGAAGAGGCCCGTCAAAAGATGCTATTGTTTTAAAAAATGCTATTCTTTTAAATAGCAGAGAATAACTATACTTCTAGAAAGCACATCAATTTTAACAGCATCTGTACAAGTATAGTCTTAAATGTAACACTACAAACAGTGTATATTGTTTGTACTGCTTGTTGCAAGAAGGCAAATTGCTGAGAGGCAGAAGCAGATATTTTTCCCTTGTTTTTCTCCCCAAAATCTAGGTGCGTCTTATACTTCGGAGGGTCTTATACTCCTAAAAATACGGTAAATGGTGCTAATCCCAGGTGCTAAAGACACTTTCTGAACTCAAAATAGGCTTTGGGTGAAACTGAGATCATTACTCAAGTCTCGCACCAAAAGAAAAGATGGGAGAGAGCTTTTCTATCAACTTTTGGAACAGAAAAACATTCATGTGCCACAATATTTTAAAACAAATTCTTTTTTTCTCCTTTTCTTTACAATGGAAATGAAGGACCCTCATCTGTGACCAAGAGAGGAAGTTCTAATCCTAAAACTCTTAAAAGTCTCTTAACTTGAATAATGATGCAAACAGGTAACTTTTTATATGGTAAAAAATCTATGAACAAATTTGAGCATAAAAATTTATTTTCAGATGGGATACATTTCCAATGAAATCCAAATCCAACAGAATTTTATGTTCACAGTCAATTGCTTAATAAACCAAAATCTCCCCCAAATTCCAAATCTCTTCTGTTGCTTCTCAGTCTTCAACAGACTAAATCTGGATTGTGTCTCACTCTAAGATATACAAGAGTTTAAACACTGTGTACACTCATACTGAATTTATATTCTAGAAGAGTTTTAAACATAGCCTGCCAGAGTATCATATTGATTAATAATAATCCCCCAGTGAGGCATTACCTTGATGTGATTGGGGGGCTTAGAATCCCAAAGCCCTTTCATTACATCATCACCCAGCAAGAGTCAACCAAGCTTGGGACTCAGGACAGCCTACAGAGTTGTCCCTGCATGGCCCCATGGGAGTCTGACAACCAATCAGAATACAAGATCAAATTCAAAAGCCCAGAGAGGGTATAAAACCCAGGCACTCTCAGCATCTCTTCCCTTTTTGCCCAGAATCTCAAACCATGTGATCCTGTCCATCAATAAACCTTCTTTCCAAACAGCCACCATTGTTTCCAGTGTCTTTTTCCCCAGTTGGAACTGAAGTCAGATGGACATTTCTTCCAAGAAAACATTGTTTACCTATCACAAATATACTGTTTGAAAACAAAGAAATAATGATCTGTTATTACAGATCAAGCTAAACAAGAAGAGAATATTTGAAAAGAAATACACCAGTTCTGAAAAGGACAACATCCAGAATCAGAAATAGCAATAGCACTTAGACTTATATACTGCTTAACAGTGCTTTACAGCCCTCTCTAAGCAGTTTACACAGTTAGCATATTACCCCTAATAATTTGGGTCCTCATTTTAACCACCTCGGAAGGGTGGAAGGCTGAGTTAACCTTGAGCCAGTCAGGAACACAGAATTAGCCTGCAATACTGCATTCTAACCACTGCGCCACCACGGCTCATAACAGAACAAAGATAAGTTCCAACAATAAGAGGACCCTTGGATGTAATCCCAAAACATTTGGAGCACCATCTGAACACTATTGACATTGACAAAATATGGTAAAAGCTCCCCTCGCACATATGTGCTAGTTGTTCCCAACTCTAGGGGATGGTGCTCATCTCTGTTTCAAAGCCGAAGAACCAGCACTGTCCGAAGACGTCTTGGTCATCATGTGGCCGGCATAACTAAATGCCGAAAGTGCACAGAACACTTCCCACCAAGATGGTCCCTATTTTTCTACTTGCATTTTTTACGTGCTTTCGAACTGCTAGTTTGGCGGAAGCTGGGACAAGCAACGGGAGCTCACTCTGTTACGTGGCGCTCGAACCGCCGAACTGCCAACCTTTCTGATCGACAAGCTCAGCGTCTTAGCCACTGAGCCACCACATCTCCCTATTGACAAAACACCCATCAGTAAATTGCAAAAGCAGCTTGTCTTGGAACAGCTTATATTCTGCAATGATACCTTTAATGTCATCGTACGACATCTCCCTATGCCAAGTCCTTAGGAGGCACTCGATAGATGGACACAAATATCAAATCAGGCATAAATACCTGACTGATTGTGCTATGAACCATAATAAGAATACCAGAGCTACTTGATTAAAAACAGTAATTGGGACCAGAATTTGTATCACTAAGCAATGCAACGAAAGTATGATGTCATGTGACTGCGCTGCTTAGCAATAGCAATCCCCACTGCCACCGTTAAGCAAGGTTTGCAAGTCATTAAGTAAATCCCAGCAAGCTTACAAGCAGAGCAGAAGGTAGTGGCTGCTGCCAGATGGGAGATAGTGACAAAAAACTTATCGGAGAAACCTTCCCCATTGAAGCCAGCAGGGAAGGTCAAAAATGGTGATCATGTGACCACAGGATACTGCAACCATCATAAGTGCAAGACAGTTGCCAAGCATCCAAATTGCAATCATGTTGAGCACTGGAGTGCTGGGACAGATGGAACTTCCAGGACTGGTTGTAACTACCACTCATTCAGTGCTTGTCATTATTTGAAATGGTCGCTGAACAAGTGATCGTTAAATGAGAACTACTGCACCGTAATTTAGTAATAGATGCAGCTGAACTCCCAGCAACTATTATCATATATTTGAACAGAGAAAGCAACATTAACAAAGAGACACTTTTTTTGGAAAAAAAAAAGAAAAGGTATTGAGGGTGATAGGTGTGGGGCATTGGTGCTGTAAAGTCCCCCAAATTGGATGGAACTAAATTGGCCGTGTAAAAACCTACTGGATTTCTCCAAAAATAAGACAGGGTCTTATTTTCTTTTGACCCCCAAAATAATAGCTTGGCCTTATTTTCAGGGAGGTCTTATTATTTTTGAGGTGCAGGAGGCAGCAAGCATGGTCACCTCATGCTGCTGTGTTGGAATATTTTCAGGGAGGGCTTATTTTGGGGGGAGGGCTTATTTTCAAACCATTCCAGAGGACTCCCAAGCCCACAATAATTGGGCTACAGTTACACACAGACCCAGTGAGGGGTTGCTGCCGAGTCAGATCGGTTTGGACGAACTGGTAGTTCCGATGACCAGCTGGCCCCGCCCACCTGCAGACGCCCTATTCTGTCCTATATTTCTTTCTTTCTGGATCAGCTGATTCACGCAGCACAGCTGATTTCCACACCTCTGCTGTTCTACTTACCATAAGCAGCTGAGCTTCAAATTGCTGTATTTTAAGCACTGCGCCCAAGCGCATTAGGTGTGTGATCACCGAACCAGTTGTTAAACCAGTTGCAGCCTACCCTTGCAGAGACCCCATCTCATGCATCAGAATGGCCATCCTACATTTTGGTAATGCTTTTCTTACATCACCAAAGCGCATGCGCACGCACGCACACATGCACACACACACACATACAAAGACGATCCTCTGAAATGTCAATGCATTTGAGGCTAGGCCAAGAAGCTTGAATTGGAAAAAAGTAACCTAATGTTCCAATGAACTTTTAACTAAGGCTCTTGTTGCTAAGCAAGGTTCAAGACCAATATGAAAAAAAATACAAGGCTTATTTCAATGTCAGCACCATGGCAATGGAGGAGAATGTGGTCATGTCAAGAGTTTAAATCTTAGTTCTAACATGCATGAATGTTTTCATCTATTTCTTCAGAATAAAAGATTATTCTGAAAAATCCAACTGCTTTGCAAAGTCATTAAGTTGAGGCAGCAGACGCTTGCCTTTAAGGAAACATAGACAGTGTTAGCATTACTCTTTTCCTTCATCCTATGGACAGAATGCTTAGCCATGCCTTCAAAAAGATTGCATGAGGGTTTAGAAATCACATCCTTGTGTGCTTCCAAAACAAGTTTCTTAATATTTGTGTCCAACATGATCCTCCTTGCGCCAATCCAACTTCAACAAAATAGTAAAGGTAAAAGTTCCCCTCGGACATATGTGCTAGTCGTTCCCGACTCTAGGAGGCAGTGCTCATCTCCGTTTCAAAGCCGAAGAGCCAGCGGTGTCTGTTACCTTCCCACCAATGGTGGTTCCTATTTTTCTATTTGCATTTTTACATGCTTTCGAACTGCTAGATTGGCAGAAGCTGAGACAAGTAATGGGAGCTCACTCCATTATGCGGTGCTAGGGATTCAAACCGCCGAACTGCCAACCTTTCTGAAAGACAAACTCAACTTCTTAGCCACTGAGCCACCTCGTCCCTTTCAACAAAATAGAGGAGGCCTATTTATGTCATCCTCTTCCAGCAATACTGTGCATCTTTTTTTAAATTTCAGAACAGAAGTGAAACAGCCTTTGTGAGTAGTTAGAAAACCACTATATCCCCCTTCACAGCAAATGGACACAGGTGTGGATTCAACTTGGCAAAAAAAAGCCTGTTTGGAGTTCAAGAGCAATAATCATGTTAAGACAGAATCCTATTTCTTCAAGTTACTGTAATTGTCACCTAATAAAGATATGGTAACGCTTAATGTTATCCTGGAGCTGAAACACAGATGCAGAAACGTAAACATGGTGGATAAACTACCTGTATGTTGAAATCTGTTCTGGATTCCCGGGAGGAGAGGTGGTATTCCAAAAGGCCAAGAGGCAAGCAAAGTTTAAATAGTTTGGTCAGACTGTCCTGAGTCCCAAGCTCAGTTGACCCTTGCTGGGTGATGTTAGAGAGTTAAGAAGGCTCCTCCTAAAGTAAATTGCTTTAGTATGGCAAGATTTCTGTTTATAGGTGAAGAACAATAAAGGAAACTGTTCAAAAGTAATTCTACTGTAGGAAGTTAGCACCTACCCTCTCCTACAAAAATGAAATATTTTAGGAAATATTAAAAAGGAAGAATATTATATTTCCCTGGATGAGAAATGGAGAAACATATTTTTTAAGCAGGAAACAGACTCACTCTTAATAGCCCCCACCATCCTCAAGAGCCCACAGCAGATGTCTGCACTTAAAGAGATAAAGAGACAGCTAGGTCTATTCATAAGCAAATGCCCTCACCCAAGATCCAACAAAGGTAGGATTAGCCATCTACCCATTTAGCAATAGAATTCACCACATGGCACCTGGGAAGATTACATCACCCAGCAAGGGTCAACCGAGCTTGGGACTCAGGACAGCCTACAGAGTTGCCCCTGCATGGCCCCATGGGAGTCTGACAACCAATCAAAATACAAGCTCAAATTCAAAAGCCCAGAGAGGGTATAAAACTCAGGCACTCTCAGAATCTATTTCCTTTTTTTCTTCTTCACCCAGGATCTTCAAGGCAAGTGGTCCTGTCCACCATTAAAATCATCTTTCCAAATTTCCAGTGTCTTCCTCCCCACTTGGCACTGCACCCAGAAGGACATTTATTGCAACACTACATATCTGGGTTCTTGAGGCCTGACATGAACTGACTTAGCACAATGAAGAATGTGTTTAAGGCCAGTTCTCCTTAATTCCTGCATTGAGGTACTTTATTGTACTGTACTACCTGTGCTCTTCCAGTTATTGCTCCTCCCTATTTCTTGCTGCATGGAGCAGGTTTCGATTCAATCAACTAGTCTTTGCAAAGAGGCACTGAGTAAAGAGATATGCTATGTGCAAAAAGCAGGGGGAGGGCGGGGAGTTGCGCACGCATGCATGAGGGATTGTGTGCATAGAATTATGGGTGTGGGCACACCCGCACACAACCCCCCTGCGCTACCCCCTACTTTTGACACGCGATGGCAAAAAGGTTAGCCATCACTAAGCTAGGTGGTCATTTGCTGAAGACACTTCAAGCTGGACCTTAAATTGAGTAGAGGGCTGGAGTGAACTCAATGGCCAACATGCTCCCTTCTACATCTATGATACTATGAATGTTTTCCAGCAAATGAGAAATTCTTTTTGATATTTTAGATAAAAAGAGAGATAAATACTCACCTAGTTCCTAAAATTTGGAACCTTGATCTTATGATATATGCTGACAGCGGCAAGACCACTATGCATAAAAATGGAAGGACACTTCGATTCCCACCATGGACGAATAGCTACAAAAGCTGAGCTGGCAGAGATGGCTTAATAGACTCTTTTGATTAAAGAAAAGAATATAAGTACTTTTGTTGCTACTTGGAGTCCGCTTCTGAACTTTGCTCTTGAGGTGGAAAAAAAATGAAGCTTTGATTTGGGTTTTTATTGATTAGATTGATTTATTGTTATAGAAATGGCGAGTTTATATTATTTTGGAAAAATAAAAAGTTGAGCTTCGATGTTAATGTTTTATTCTAATGCAACAGAGAAAGTCGGAAATCACCACTTTTTTTCTTCCTCCCTTCCTCTCTATTCTTTCCCCTTTTCCTCCCCACTGTCCTATGATTTGCTTTCATGTTTTTGCATTTTATTCTATAATCTAAGAAAAAATGTTTAAAAAAGAAAAGAAAGAACAAAGAAATACTCATTCAGTTTCTATATGTATAAACGGCAAAACCTGGGGCCACTTAAATCAGTGGTAACCCAGTTTAAAAGCTTTAGAGCCAAATTCATTGTGTTTTGTTTTGTTTTTAAAGAAAGGATTGTTTCATTGATTTTGCTTGTTGATTTAGGCTGCAATCTAATGCACGCTGATTTGGGAATAAGCAAATGACTGGAAACAAAGTGGATAAAATGGGATCTTCTTACTTTCTGAGCTGCGTCCATTAGAACTAAGTGAGGAAATTGTAGTTCCTTCTGCGCAGAGAAGGGCAGAAGGAAAAACTCCCACCATGCAAGTAAATATTAACTTTTCCTGAGAGAGAGATTTACTTCTAAGTAGGATACATAATGCAGCTCACAGCTTGGTTTCACAACTGGCTATTCCAAAGAAATTCTCTGTGAGGTGCCACCCAATCAGAAGGACTCCTTTTTACACTCCCACCCCACTTCTGCCCTCAGCCAATTTGTGATCACCGTTTTGCAGTAAACACACAGCCCAGCAGCAGGGACTTATTTTTTTTATCCCCAAACGGCAGGGAGGAATCATGAGTTATGGTACAAAGCAGCTACAGGCAGGTAGGTGCATCAGAGCTGAACAGATTCATGCTGGATTATGTGATAGATCTAGGACAGTGATGGCGAACCTTTTTTTGGCTTGCATGCAAAAAGCGGGGGGAGCACTGGGGGGTCGTGCGCAGGTGTGCCACACCCATAATGCTATGTGCATGACCCCAGAGCGCATGTGCGCACGCCCAGCATTCTCCCCATTTTGGTGTCCTTTTTTCACCCTCCTCCGGCTCCAGAAGCTTTATAGGAGCCTGGGGAGGACGAAAAAAGATCCCCCCCCCCCGGAGGCCCTCTGGAGCAGTGTTTCTCAACCGTGGCGACTTTAAGTCCTGTGGACCTCAACTCCCAGAAGAGCTGGCTGGGGAATTCTGGGAGTTGAGGTCCACAGGACTTAAAGTCGCCAAGGTTGAGAAACACTGTTCTGGAAGCTTCAGGAGTTTCCCTGAAGCCTCCGGAGCATGAAAAACCAGCCCTATGAGCAAACCAGAAGTTCGGGAATGGACTCATAGGGCCGTTTTTCGTCTTCCGGAGCCTTCAGGGGCCTTCAGGAGGCTTCTCTGAAGGCTCCGTAGGGCTAAAACCAGCCCTACAAGCAAACTGGAAAAGTATGCTCCTGAACTTCCAGTTTCCCCGCAGGGCCGGTTTTTTGTGCTTCAATTTCAATTTCAATTTGTTTATTTATAGGCCGCCCTTTTCCCTGAGGGGACTCAGGGCGGCTTACAGTCACAAAGGGAAAGGAAGTGTGGGACAATAACAAAAAAGAAATGTGCACAAAGTAAAGATTAGATAATAAAACTCAACATTCACTCAACATTCGGGGGGGGCAAAAACAAATTATCCCCAGGCCTGACGGGCTAGCCAGTTCTTGAGGGCTGTGCGGAAGGCCTGGACGGTGGTGAGGGTACGAATCTCCACGGGGAGATTGTTCCATAGTGTCGGAGCCGCAACAGAGAAGGCTCTCCTCCGAGTAGTCGCCAGTCGGCACTGACTGGCGGATGGAATACGGAGGAGGCCAGCTCTATGCGATCTGATGGGGCGCAGGGAGGTAATCGGCAGAAGGCGGTCTCTCAAATAGCCAGATCCACTACCATGGAGCGCTTTATAGGTGGTGAGTAAGACCTTGAAGTGCACCCGGAGACCAACAGGTAGCCAGTGCAGCTCACGGAGGATCGGTGTTATATGGGCGAACCGTGGTGCGCCCACGATCACTCGCGCGGCCGCGTTCTGGACTAGCTGTAGTCTTCGGATGCTCTTCAAGGGCAGCCCCATGTAGAGCACATTACAGTATTCCAGCCTAGGAACCTGCTCCGGAGGCTTCCTTGAAAAATGGCCTCAAAAGAAGGCTGAAGTCAGCTGGCCAGCGCGCACATGTGCACTGGCCATCTGACAGAGCAACGCCTTGCATGCCCTGACAAATGGCTCCGCATGCCGCCTGTGGCATGCGTGCCATAGGTTCACCATCATGAATCTAGGAGATACCTAAACCATGAGTTCAAATCAGTGGTGAAATTCAAAAAAATTTACTACCAGTTCTGTGGGAGTGGCTTGGTGGGCGTGGCAGGGGAATGATACTGCAAAATCTCTATTCCCTCCCCACTCCTGGGGGAAAGATACTGCAAAATCCCCATTCCCTCTTCACTCTGGGGTCAGACAGAGGTGGCATTTGCCAGTTCTCCGAACTACTCAAAATTTCCACTATCGGTTCTCCAGAACTTGTCAGAAACTGCTGAATTTCACCCCTGGTTCAAGTCCCACTTTAGCCACGAAAGCCGGCTGGGTGATTTTGGGCCAGGGCGGATTTGATTTAAATCAAGTCGCCTTAATCACGATTTAAATCACTAGTAAAAAGGCTTGATGTAAATGAACTCTAAATCATAATTTTTAAAGAGCAACTGTCATCTCTGTCCTGCAGCGGCTCCTCCTCTGACCTGCTCTTGACTCACCGACAGTCCCCATATTGCAGAATATACAGCCTCATGCTACAAAACTAAGCTCCATTTCATGCTGAATAAACAAAATTATTAATGTATCTTAAATAGAAAGCTATCTTTAGATAGATTTTTACTCCAAAAGCATTTTATTAAAATAAATTTTATAAAAATAAAAAAAAATCTAATTTAAATAAAGAAACCCAATTTTATTTTTTTATTTATTTTAATCATCGGTTTTTATCCACCCTGCTTTGGACTAATGACTCTCTCAGCCCAACTCACCTCACAGGGTTGTTGTTGAGGGGAAAACAGGAAGAGGAAGGTATTGTTGGATATGTTCGCTGCCTTGAGTTATCAGTAAAAATTATAAAGGCAGGATACAAATAAATAAAATAAACTATGTTGAGCATAAGCATGCTGAGGGGTCACACGTGCATGAGCGGCGGTGGGGGGATGCCTCCCCCACACCCCATTTTTGGTTCCAGGAGGCTTCAGGGAAGCCTGCTAGCACCAAAATGGGGATGGAGGTTGTGTGCATATGCGTGGGGGGTGGGGCCTGCGGGGGGCATTGGATTATGGGTGTCGGCACGCGCACTACCACACACACGCACACTTTTGGCACCCAAGGGAAAAAAGGTTCACCATCACTGCTCTAGCACATATTCCCACACTAGGAAACAACCAGATCTGGTAGAGAAGCACAAAACAATTCTGGGGTAGATTTTGTTTTTATAGGCTTGATGATAAACCATTTCAGTATATGAATATGAACAAAAATAAAAGGTAGATAGAAATGCAGACAGATATTTCACATATTTTCTTTTAATATATGTATTGTTGCAGGAATAATTTTAAATGCATTTTGTGATTTTCACACGTATTATTAATATTTTGTGGTTTTACTTTCTGAACTCAGATGCTGGAGCTCAGATTGGGCTGCTATTGTGTTCGTGCACAACACAAAAACAAATTCCATGTTATAAAGCAATTAAAACCTCAGAACTATGAAAAGGAAATGGAGCCAAGAAAAAATGAAATGTCTATATTAAAAAGCCAGAATTAAGTATAGTATATTTTTGCCGTTGCTAATCAAGAACTGCTAATCGCTTATTAGTAACCTATGACTATCACTAAGTGTTGTATCTTATGATTATCTATCTCCTCCCACTTATGATTATAACTATGTTGCTTGCATTTTTATGATTTATATTGTTGTTTGTTTCCTAGTAGGATCTGATTGCTTATTAGTAACCTATGACTATCACTAAGTGTTGCATCTTATGATTCTTGATGAATGCATTTTTTATGTACACTGAGAGCATAAGCAACAAAAACAAATTCCTTGTGTGTCCAATCACACTTGGCCAATAAAGAATTATATTCTATTCTAGTCTATCTATTAAAAGGCAATATAATAGAACAAGAAAGTGAAATGGGAACGCACTTTCACATATGCATGTACAGTACACATCCATACACAGAGGTAAACACACTGCAAAGACAACACTCAGCGCACACACAGTGCAAGGAAAAGGACTCAGCTGTACAATGGTGGGTTTGTACCAGCTTTACTACTGGTTTGCTAGTGTGCGTGCACACGTGACTTTTCTGCGCATGCGCAGAAGCGATCCGAGCGGGTGGGCGGAGCCTCTCACCACCGCCACTACCAAGGCCGAACTGGGCTGAACCACCTCTGCAACTGTAGTACACAAACCTGAGAACTGAGGATGGACAGACTGGCATGCCTTAAAAAGAAAGAAAGGAATGGGGGCGGGGGGCAGGAGAAGGGAGATAGAAACACAGAAGAAAGAAGTCTTTATATGGGCAGAGGCTGTTTCCAGCCCCAAATGGCCCACTTTGCTCAACTTTCTGACTTAAAGCAGAATGCAAATGTTAAAGAGTTATTTTCTACTACTGCTAGCCAAGTTTTATTGGATTAAAGCCCCTGTTTAATTGGAGAGATTCCAAGTCAGTCTGAAGCAAAGTGGCCTCAACATGGAGTTTTCTTTGTATTACAGAAAAGGTCTTGTGAGGTGAGCTTGCCTCATAATGACTCTCCATGGATAGATCCAGAAAGATTTCTTGCCTTCCTCCAGGATGTTTTCCCCCAAATCTGCCTGCTCCTTCTATTCTCAGTATCAACCATATCTGGCCCAGCTTCATTTGTGCCACATGAGACAAGGGCAAGGCAGGGCTACATCAAACAGGGTGGATAAACATTGATTTTAAAAAAATAAAAAAGATTTTTTAAAAATTAATTTTTTTATTTAAATCATTTTTATTATTATTATCAAATGTATTATAAAAATGCTTTTGGAGTAAAAATCTACCTAAAGATAGTTTTCCACTTAAGATGCATTAATAATTTGATTTATTCAGCATGAAATGCAGTTTAGTTACGTAGCATGAGGCTATATATTCTGCAATATTTACATTTTTGGTAAACTCATTCAATGAATCCAAGCTCTGGAAGATGAGAGAACATCCACTGCATTGATTCAGTCACACAAATTCACAGTAACCATGAGATATAAATCATAAAACAAAGTTCAGGACTATTCCTTTATCTCACTGTTTTGCAAATCTATGTACAGTACAAACTGTGTAATTGTTTGATGAGAAATGCATCTGTACCACCAGGCATAAGCCAGAAACAGATCATTTCCAAACTACCAGTTGGCCCATTGGGGCCATTTTTTGCCCTTCCCAGCCTCCAGAGGCTTTCCTAAAGCCTGGGGAGGACGTGAAATCAGCTGGCCGGCATGTGAATGCACCCCAGAGCTGACGGCTGGTGTGCCATCAAATATGGCTCTGTGTGCCACCTGTAGCATGCACGCCATAGGTTCGCCATCACGGGGCTAAGGTATTCAAACTTACCAGCATTAATGGCCATTTTCGCCCTCCCCAGGCTTCAGGAAAGCGTCCAGAGCCCGGGGAGGCATCATGCACGCATACGCAGTATGGGTGGGGAAGTTGAGTGTGCACGTGTGTGCATGCGCGATAGCGCGTATGCACAATTTTGGCACGCAGTAAGAAAAAGGTTCTCCATCACTGCCTTAGCCAGTTGAAGCAATATCTTCATTGATTTATGGATGGAAGTTTCTTTTGGATAAATGGCACCCTTGGTGGTGGGGTCAGAACTCTCATCCTCTTCCTTGGCAGCAGAGAAAGGATCCATTGATAAATATATTTTAAAGGTGGGAGGTGGATGGGCTTTATAGAGGTAGGGAATCAGTTTTTAAATGGATTGTAAAAATAGAGGAAAGCAGATTCATGGAGTGCAGGGGTGGGATTCTACCGGAGTAGACCGGTTCAGGCAAACCGGTAGCTCTGGGAGTGAACTGTGTAATTGTTTGATGAGAAATGCATCTGTACCACCAGGCTCAAAGCGTGAGGAGGAAGGGCAAGCAGTAAGAATGAAAGTGAAAGCAGCTTATAAATATAATATTAAAGAGCTCCTGTCATTTCAGATCCATCATGGCATCGCCTGTTAGCGGGCATCTAGTCATCTTCTGGCTGTCACGTCCCTCACCTTGTTGTGTCACTGCCGCATCACCAGTCGTCCGCGGGACAGAGATGACAGTTGCTCTTTAAAAAATATGATTTAAATCAAGTTGATTTAAATCAAGCCTTTTTACTAGTGATTTAAATCACGATTTAATTTGTGATTTCATCAACTTGATTTAAATCGACTTGATTTAAATCAAATCCACCCTGACATCAAATGAAGGGAGATTGCTCAAAGGTTCCTGATGCTGCAAGCTAGAAGAGGCAGTCATGACGGAGAAAAGGCTGCCTTCCATTGTCCCTTTCACTGTTGAGAAGGGGAAGACTGTCCCTCTTCCTTCCAGAGCAAGGAGGATGAAACTCCAGCTCAGTTAAAGTGACAGCAGCAGTCAACCAGCTCATGGAATGGCTACTGGCCAAGTCAGCCCCATCTGAGAAGGCTATAAGAGCTGCCTCCTGCCGTCCCAGGGGGGAAACCGCTTGGCCTGCTATGTCAGTCTTTAGCCTGGAAAATATCACTTCCGCTTGTGCCCCAGACACAGCGATATCCACTCCTGGCCATGACTTCTATCCTATTTCAAGGCTGTCGCTTGCCCTGCTATTTCAGCCAGAAAATAATACTCCTCAAAGGGCGGAAGGCAATAGTAGCCCAACTCCCATTTTCTTCGCTGGGCTGGCCTCCTACATCTCTTCATGGCACAGCTGAGTTACACCTCTGCAAAGAAGTTCTCATTCACATCTGGATACCCAAGATGGAGTGAATGAACGCAAGAAGCAAAGGGAACTCCAAGGAGATCCCGAGACACCACCTCAAAACAATTGATCTAAAGGCAGAACAAGTCTCCCAATTGTTCCCAGTTGCATTTCCAACAAGAACACACCCTCTTGCCTTTGAAACAGGTTCAAAAATACATTCCATCAGGGGTGGAATTCTACCAGTTTAACAACAGGTTCGCTGAGTGCACGCCTGATGTTTACCGAAATCTCACCTTCAGCATTACTGTTGGCGAGGAAAACAGCTGATTCGAGGCAATCTCTGCCATGCCAATCAGCTGGGCTTCAGAAAAGGAAATATAGGTTAATATAGCGCAGGAGCAGGCAGGCAGGCCCATTTCAAAGTCAGAGTGAACCGGTTCACTCCCAGCTGATAGTCAGAGCTACCGGTTTGCCTGAACCGGTCCACCCCGATAGAATCCCACCACTGCACTCCATGAATCTGCTTTCCTCTATTTTTACAATCCATTTAAAAACTAATTCCCCACTTCTATAAAGCCCATCCACCTCCCACCTTTAAAATATATTTATCAATGGATCCTTTCTCTGCTGCCAAGGAAGAGGATGAGAGTTCTGACCCCACCACCAAGGGTGCCATTTATCCAAAAGAAACTTCCATCCATAAATCAATGAAGATATTGCTTCAGCTGGCTAAGGCAGTGATGGCGAACCGTTTTCTTACAGCGTGCCAAAATTGTGCATAACGCTATCGCACATGCACACATGTGCACACTCAACTTCCCCACCCATACTGCGTATGCGCGCATGACCCCTCCCCAGGCTCCGAATGCTTTCCTGACACCTGGGGAGGGTGAAAATGGCCTCCCCTGGCCCCCTGGAGGTCCTGCGTAAGCCAGAAACAGATCATTTCCAAACTACCGGTTGGCCCATTGGGGCCATTTTTTGCCCTCCCCAGCCTCCAGAGGCTTTCCTAAAGCCTGGGGAGGGCATGAAATCAGCTGGCCGGCATGTGAATGCACCCCAGAGCTGACGGCTGCTGTGCCACCAAATATGGCTCTGTGTGCCACCTGTGGCATGCATGCCATAGGTTCGCCATCACGGGGCTAAGGTATTCAAACTTACCAGCATTACCTTTGTCTTCTCCCCCAAAGATCCTCTTAATGAAAGCTCATAATCTGCAACTGGTGCAGAATGTAAGGGGATGGCAAAATGAGACCATACAATGCTATGACAGAAAAGGTTGCACTGATTGCTGGAAGACTACTAGGCCTAAGGTAAGATGATAAATTCTGTCTGCAAAATTCTTAAGCAGGTAGGGGAGGAGAAAACCTGCCTATCAAGGTCTACTGGGGATGCTGCTCCTGGACTCTGCACTGGGCCGGGTAGGGCCTTCTCGGTGGCAGCACCGCAATATAAAACTCTTCTCTTAAGAGAACTCCTGCTAACTTCCAGGTTAGCTTCTTTTAAAAGTCTGAAGATGAGCTTGCTCACCCTATAATTAGACCACAACCAAATTATCTCCTACTTTTTAGATAGGAATTCTGTCTTATTCAATATCCGTAGTTGACCTGTTTGTTTGAGCAATAGCATAGACTTATATACCACCTCACAGTGCTTTACAGCCCTCTCTAAGTGGTTTACAGAGTCAGCCTATTGTCCCCAACAATCTGGGTCCTCATTTTACCAACCTTGGAAGGATGGAAGGCTGACTCAACCTTGAGTTGGAGAGATTCAAACTGCTGAACTGCTAGCAGTTGTCAGTCAGCAGAATTAGCCTGCAATACTGCATTCTAACCACTGTGCCACCACAGCTCTTTTTAACTGTTCTTCTGCAATAGGTGAAGGGTAAAGGTTCCCCTCACACATATGTGCTAGTCGTTCCCGACTTTAGGGGGCAGTGCTCATCTCCGTTTCAAAGCTAAAGAGCCAGCGCTGTCTGAAGACGTTTCCATGGTCATCTGGCCGGCATGACTAAACGCCGAAAGTGCACGGAACACTGTTACCTTCCCACCAAAGGTGGTCCCTATTTTTCTACTTGCATTTTTATATGCTTTTGAACTGCTAGGTTGGCAGAAGCTGGGACAAGTAATCGAGCTCACTCCGTTACATGGCACTAGGGATTCGAAACGCTGAACTGCTGACCTGATCAACAAGCTCAGCATCTTAAACATTGAGCCACTGTGTCCCTTCTTCTGCAATAAAACTGTACAAAAAAAAATAACAACCCTATGAAATATGTCCTGGGAAGCAAAAGATAAATGGCCAATTCTCGCTGGCTTTGATTTATTTTTAGAATTGGTTTCCTTAAAGTCTTTTATGACAAGAATTAATACCAGACAACTAATCAAGCAGAAAACAACAGCCTAATCAAGAAAAGAACACTCCCATCAAAACTGACAGTGCAAGCTACTGTACATAAACAGAGAACAAACCCCACTCCCTTCTAAAAATATGTAAGTGTAGAATAGGTGGAACTTGGCTTTAAGACCAGAGAAGGAGATTCAGATTCCTTCTTTGTGAGAAACAGATGCAAATGTCCATCTGTTTTCAGACCGTTCTAATACCCGGCCATATTTTAGGACAGCCTTTTCTACGTATGTCCTCTGGGTACTTTAAAATTATAACTCTACAAATGCTTAGGAAACATGGTCTTGGTAGTGCTGGCTGTGTTTTCTGAGAGTTGCAGTCTTAATATGTGTATATAAATGCATCTATATACGAGGGGGGGGTTGTTGCTGGATGGAAACATCATATTTTGCCCTTTCCTTTGTCCGTCAGAAGACAGAGTCAGAAAACTGGTGAATGCTGAAATTTATTTTGCGGTGGCAAAGTTCTTGAGTTACAGCACTTGAGGAATTCCAAGAGGTTATAACAAAAGTATTGTTTATTGCTAATTTTTAACACGATTAGCTATGCTATCCTTTGTCATCAAATATGATCACATTCCAATGTCTAAGTGAACCTATTTCTTTTTTTAAAAAACATATAGGATATATTTAACTATATTACATATATGTAAACAATAAGGGAACCTATTTCTAATCAAGGCTGGCAATTAGATAACAAAAACTTTGATTATTTTACTTGATAATCAAGTCCACTGGTAACAATCGTATTTTCCGTTCCTAAAGACCAATTCCAGCCCAAGTAGGCTGGGAAGAAAAGAGGCAGCAACACTCAGTGCTATCCCAAAAACTATCCAAAATGTACTCCAGCCGCAGGAATGAGTAGTAGCAAGCAGAGAAGTAGAAGAAAAGCCAGGTGACCGTGACAGAAATGCCCTGTCACATACATTGCAATATTGCTAACAACAAAAAAGCATTTCTTCACCTCTCATCAAAATATGAAACTGTCTTTAATCCGGTCATTAGAATGCAGGGATAGAAGTCCTGGAGCAACTGGATTTTCCTCCTTATGCAGAAAAAAACAATTACTATTAACCTGCCTTCTATTGAGGACCTGTACACTGCACGAGTCAAAAAGAGGACCGTGAAAATATCTACACACCTCTCACATCCTGCACATAAATTGTTTCAACTCCTACCCTCAAAACGACTACACAACAAGACAACTAGTCACAAGGACAGGTTTTTCCCCAAACACCATCACTCTGCTAAACTAATAATTCCCTCAACACTGTCAAACTATTCACTAAGGTAGCATTACTATTACTATTAGTCTTATCATTTCTATCACCCATCTCTCCTACTTATGACTCCAGGACTGTAACTTTGTTGCTTGTATCCTTACAATTTATAGTGATATTGATTGTTTCCTGATTGCTTATTTGTACCCTATGACTATCATCTTGTTGTACCTTATGATTCTTGATGAATGTATCTTATGTACACTGAGAGCATATGCACCAAAGACAAATTGCTTGTGTGCCCAATCACACTTGGCCAATAAAGAATTCTATTCTATTCTATATTCTATTCTATTTGTTTCTATTCTATTTAAGTTCTGTTCTGTTCTGTTCTCTATTCTATTCTCCTGCAGATAAGCGAGGTTCACATCTATTTGACCCTGACCGCAAAGTGTGGGGAGATCCACAGCACCGGAGCATCGAATTGCCTGGCTTTCCTCTTTCCATTCCACCGACTTCGATCCATAGGATCCTTGCTTTAACGGAGCTCAGCCACGGAAGCATCTTAGCTCTTCCAACAATACGCTAAGCCAAAGAAGACCAAGCCGATCTTCTGGCGACATCCAGCCTCCCGGTCTCAGAAAACGCATCGGATGCTAAGGATTTTTTCCCCCGCAGGAAAGTCTCCCAACTCCTCGGCGCGCGTCAGTCGGACGATGCCCCGACGTTTCCCCTCCCAATCCCCAGCCCGCTTTTTCTGCCCCGGCAATGGGGAAAGGCAAAGAGACGCGCCGGGGGGGAAGGACAGGGTTCTTGCGCAGGAAAGACGGGCCGCAGCGCCAACCTGGCCGGTAAAGAGGCGCTTGCCCGTCTGCGGAAAGGGCACCGGCTTCTCCAACCCTCCCTCCCTCCTTCCAGCGCCGCAACCCCGGCAAGGGCGCGGGGAGAGCTAACCTTAAAATAGACTCCATCCGCGTCCCCTCGGGCGGCCGGAGCAGGAGCTCGGCCAGGGCCAGGATGTGGTGAGCCCGGGAGACGCCGCCTCCGGGCAGGACGCGCGGAGGAGCGGAGCCGCCCAGTCCGCTGCTGTTACTACTGGCGCGCCGCCCTTTGACCAACGCTCCGCTCTGGGCGCCAGTGCCAAAGCCGCGCGGCCCGCCCCTCTCGGGGACCGCAAGCTCGCTTCGTCCCGCTCCGCTGCCACCGCCGGCCACTCTTACCTCACGCGACGGCGGCGCCTCCTCCTCCTCCTCCCAGCCGCGCCTTACAGGCCTGCGCGCGTTTTTGGCCCCAGGCGCCCAGCGGAGCCGGACTCTGCCCCCCGCCGCGCGAGCCCCGAGGATCGGCCTGGGCCGCGCTCGGGGAGGGGGGGGAAATTGGAGCGCCGGAAAGGCGGCCCGCTTGCCTTTGTCTCTCGCGCAGCGGCAGGAAACCGGGCATTGCCGGGGCCGGGGGCGCCTCTGAGCAGACCCAGCCGGTCTTGGCTTTCTTTTTCCCCGCCCGCCCTTCTCCAACAGGGCAGGTGAAGGAAGCTGCCTCCCGGGTAACGGTGCGGCGGCAGCGGCCGAGTCCGCGCGGCACACGCCGAATCAGGCGCTCGAATGGGAGCTCTGCCTGGGTCTGCCGAGGCACTGGAGCGGCAACTCCCGCGCACAAGGCTGCGCCGGCGGCACACAGTGCGCAGGGCTTAGGAAGCGCTGGGCTGCGTGGGTGTCGCGGGAACACGGCCGTTCGCGGATAAGGGTGTAATAAATCTACACACCACCACACAAATGCGTGCACAAGTATCACACCACATACCGGGATTTGCAAATGCGGCCCTTGATGTTTCAGGGCAAGTCCCTGAAATTTGCCAGAGATCAACAATATGATTTATTTGCTTATTAGTAATTTATGACTATCATTAAGTGTTGTATCTTATGATTTTTGATGAATGTATTCTATTTTATTTTTCTTTATGTACACTGAGAGCATATGCACCAAAGACAAATTCCTTTTGTGACCAATCACACCATTCCATTCTTTATTCTATTCCATTCCATCCCACCCCATCCCATTCCATTCTCTATTCTATTCCATTCCATTTCATTCTATTCTTTATTATATTCCACGCCATTCTCATATTATATTATATTATATTGCATCCTATCCCATTTCACCCTCTATTCTATTCTATTCTATTCCTTTCCATTCTATTCTTTATTATATTCCATCCCATTCTCTATTCTATTCCATTCCATTCTATCCCATTCCACCCTCTATTCTATTCTATTCCTTTCCATTCCATTCTTTATTATATTCCACTCCATTCTCTATTCTATTCTATTCTATCCCTTTCCATTCCATTCTTTATTATATTCCATTCCATTCTCTATTCTATTCTATTCTTCAAAGGGCAAAGGTCTCCCTTCCTCTCCTCATTTGGAGAAACTGGCCATCTTTTAACCTACACTACCACCCTGTCAGCTGTGCCAAGGCTGGAGGGGAGGGGGGCTGACTGGGAGCAGCCGCCACCGCAGCGGATCCTATGGATCCCTCCACTACCGGCTAAGCTCTGGCTGCACATCTTTAAGTGCATGGGAGATGACAAACGAAAGGGAGGCAGTGGGATAAGGCTGAGGCCAGAGCAGTACTGACCTACACGGGGCTCCATTTCAAAATTAAATACATTTTCCTTTTCAACTACTGTGTTGTTCAACTGTCAAGTTGTGAATGCTCCAACACTGGAAGTTTTTAAGAAGTTGGATAACCATTTGTTTGAAGTGGTGTAGAGAAAGCCTAAGCAGGGGGTTGGACTAGAAGACCTCCAAGGTCCCTTCCAACTCTATTATTCTATTCTACCTTGGCAACTTTAAGAATTCCCCAGTAGGGCTGTCTTAACAGCATTATGGGCCCCCGAGCAAAGCAGTGTACTGGGGCCCCTACGACAACTACTCACAGGAATAAAAATGTAAATGGTCGATAAAATCCAACATATATTTATTTTATTGGCACTTCCAACAAAATTGATGTTGAAACATTAAAAACATGCTGTGCAGCAACAACTAATCAACATGATAAATATTGGAACAATACATGAGGCTTGAAAAACACAATAATACTCCGTAAACCATACAGTTGGTGTATTTATGTGATACAAGGTGCATTGAAGGGTTAACCAGAGGTGATATTCATCAGGTTCTGACCAGTTCTGGAGAACTGGTAGCAGAATTTTTGAGAAGTTCAGAGAACCGGTATCACCTCTGACTGCCCCCCTCCCATCTATTCTCTGCCCCCCTCCCATCTATTCTCTGCCTCCCGAGTCCCAGCTGATTGGGAGGGAATGGGGATTTTGCAGTATCCTTCCCCTGCCACGCCCACCAAGCCATGCCATGCCCACCAAGCCACACCCACAGAACCAGTAGTTTAAAAAAAATGAATCCTACCACTGGGGTTAACATACACAGATTAGTATGGGGCCCCTATGCTTGTTGGGCCCATGGGCAAATGCCCATCAGGCCCATCCCCAGCCGGCATTTGAAGGAATTGAAGAATTCTGGGAGTTGAAGTCCACACGTCTTAAAAGTTGTTGAAGTTGAGAAACATTGGTTTAACTTTAGGATATTTGGCTTTAGCCAAGTTGCATGCACAGCCCTAGTTGGAAAGGGCGAAGTGGGTGGCGGGACAACAATTTCTCCCTTGGTTTTAAAAGGATAACTTTTTTCATCTCCCAAATAGAAGGAAAGTCAGAGTATGTTATACATAATGGAAAATAAAATGAAACTTTATTGAACTACAAAACAGTCAGCTATTTATATAGGTATATATAAAAAGCTAGGGATTCCAAATAAAAACTTTGGATACAAAGAGGATTGGATATATAATGAGAATGGACTAAAAATATATATGGTAAACTTTAATTTTAAATTATTTATTATTATTATAATTATTGCTCAGAGCTGACTAGTCATCAAAACCACTGTAATAACAAGCAAATAGCTATTAAAACTGGGAAAGCATCTCAAGATCAAATTCCTGAAGATGGGAGTTGGCTACCTTAGGGAAAAAAGAAAATAGCAATTCCAAAACTGGTAAAAGGAAAATGAATACTCAGAATGAACAAACGATCTTAATAACAATAACAGAGCTTTCTTTTGTTATATTCTTATTACTTTCAAAAGTCCTGGAGAATATGCGACAAGCCTGATTACTTGAGGAAGGCAAGTGTCTCTGTCCTCAAATCAGGATTAAAGGAACAGCTGGGCAATACAGACAAATCAAATCCATCAGTAATTACCATTCTTGGGTTATTAAACTAGCAATTTAATCACTAGTAATTGAGATCAAACTTTGTCAGATAAATCTTAATTCATACTTTGACTGCATAGGTGTTCTGACCTAGGTTTCTCCAGCAGCATGAAGCCGAGTCCTTGTCCCGATAAACCTATTTAATTTACAGTGAGTTCCTCTCCAGCAAAGTCTTTCCACTCCCATAGTCTTTCAAGATAGTTCACAATTACTGACCTTTATCAGGCTTGGAGAGTAACCAGGCCGATATCTTTCAGAGGCCGCAATATTTGGCAAGAATGCAGAAATGAACTAATTGTCTCCTGCAAACACCCTTCTCCTTTCACTCCTCTTGTATTCCCTATGGGAGGGGCCATTCACCGTCCACCTGTGGCCTTACTCCCAAGTTGACCCTTGTTCCTTAGCTGTTCCCTTTGTCTGGCAACTCTGCGTATGCGCACACTGGGAACAGCCTCCAGCTGTTCGTCTGCCTCACTGATGTCTGACTCTGAAGGCAGCTGATAACTGGCATACAGCTCTGGCCCCATCTCTGTCTCCGACACAGAGCCCTCATCAGAGCCTTCCCCAGACTCCAGGACTTGCCCAGGTTCCTCCCTCACCTCCTCGCTGTCCGAATCTGCTGCCAGCTCCACTGGCCGTTGGCGGGCCACAACAGTATGGGTTTTTGTGTAGATCATAGGAGAATGCTGAAGTCCTGTTCAATTTTACACAAATATTTAAGAAACTATTACATGATTGTCACCAAGTAAGTTAGAAGATAAACCCAAAAGTATTTTTTTTTTGAAGGGCAACTGGTCTTTCTTGTTTTTTCTTCGCCTTTTGAAAAAGCACTTTCAGGACAACCATGATCTGATGATTGAAAATCTCCATAGAAAGAAGTCCAAATTAGAAAACCATAGTCAAAGAATGCTGGAGTTGGGGACTAAAAGATTTGTTCATGCAAGCCCAGATGTTCATTAGTAATCTAGATGCGAAGATAGAGAGGCACTTTGTTAAATTTGTGGCTGACACAGAAAGCTAATAAAGAAGAGAAAAATAAAATCAGCCCAAAGAAGTAGGCTGGAGATAAGTCACAGAAGCAAATGTGAAGTACCGTAAGTAACAGAAATCAAATTCGGATGAGAAATACCTTTTTGAGTGATAGCACTTCAGAAGTATCTCTTGAAATGTTGGTTGATTACAAACTGAATATGAGCCAAGATGGAATGCAGCTGCCAACACCCCTCCCCCCCAGACGTAAAGTAAATGCACTTTTAGGCCTTATCAATAGAAATATATATCCAAAGCATAATTCCACTTTATTCTGCATTGGTCAGGCCTTGCCTGAAATGAATTGCATTGCATTGAAGATTACACATTGAGTAGGATCAGGCCACTTGAAGCAGGCTGATGATACCATTCCTTTCAGCAGAAAAAGATGAAAAGAGCCAGTTTGCTCCACTGGTTAAGGCACCAGGCTAGAAATCAAGAGATGCGAGTTCTAGTCCTGCCTTAGGTATGAAAAAGCTGGTGGTGTGACTTTGAGCTAGTCACTTTTTCCTCTAAGCCTAATTCACCTCTTAGGGTGGTTGTATGGAAAATAGGAGGGGGGAATGTTGTGTGTGTTCACTGCCTTCAGTTATTTATAAAAAATAATGAAGGCAGTGGGGACACACACACACACACACAGAGAGAGAGAGAGAGAGAGAGAGAGAGAGAGAGAGAGAGAGAGAGAGAGAGAGAGAGAGACTGCATTCAGCAAATTCTACTCACAATAGAATTCCCTATGCCACCAGGCTTGAAATTTTGGGCTTGGTCAATCTGGAACTGTGCCACCTGTGGTTCGATCTAAGTATAGTACACAAAATTGTCTGCTACAACGTCTTACCTGTCAACGACTTGTTCAGCTTCAACCATAATAAGACACGGGCAAATAATCAATGCAAACTCAAGGTAAACCGCTCCAAACTCAATTGCAGAAAATACGACTTCAACAACAGAGTGGTCAACGCCTGGAATGCTCTACTTGGCTCCGTTGTTACAGCCTCAAACCCTCACAGCTTCAACCTCAAACTGTCTACCGTAGACCTCACCCCATTCCTAAGAGGTCCATAAAGCGCATCAGTGTGCCTTCTGTCCCTGTCCTACTGTCCCCATTTATCTGTATTTACTTCCTTTGTTCATGTTTATGTTCATGCCTATACTTGTTATCTTGTATATGTTTGACAAACAAGCAAACAAACAAACAAATAAACAAACTGGGAAGCAGGGGATTGGTTTGAAATCAAAAACAGATGAGACGGGTGGCCACAACCCTGATCAAATGCCTTGCAAATGCCTTTAAAAAGGCGGAGCTTTGAGTGCATGCTTGTGGCTGCCATCTTGACTTTTAACCCACTGCAAACACTTCTGCTAGAAAGAGAGGGAAAAAGAGGGGAGGGGAAAACTGGAAGGAGAAGAGGACAGGGAAAGGAGAGGGGCATCCAGGCTGGCCAGGTAGCCTCAAAGCTCTGCTGGCCTTTTGCACTTCCCTCTTCCTGTTCCCTCCTTACAAAAATGCCTTTTGTTTTCAATTAATGTAAGAGGTTCCTTGACAGATAATCCTTGGTCATTACTTGTGTCTTCCTCAAGGGAAAGATGAAAAGATGAAGTGGAACCAGAGGGCTGATACTTTTGCCAATAACAGGTTTGTCTGAAGAACCTTTTTTCACTTAATTGAAGGAAAAGACCACTCCGGATCAATGAAATAGATTCTTCTGAATGAAAACTCATGAAGAGAAGGACCAGGGGAGACATGATAGCAAGGTTCCAATATTTGAGGGGCTGCCACAGAGAGGAGGGGGGGTCAAGCTATTTTCCAAAGCACCTGGAGGTCGAACAAGGAATAATGGATGGAAACTGGTCAAGGAGGGATTCAACCTGGAAATAAGGAGAATTTTTCTGACAGTGAGAACAATCAACCAATGGAACAGAAGTTGCCTTCAGAAGTTGTGAGAGCTTCATCACTGGAGGCTTTCAAGAAGACATTAGTCTGCCATCTGTCAAAAATGGTGTAGGGCCAGTCTTGGGATTCAATTTTTTAAACTATCAGTTCTCTGAGCATGGCTTGGTGGGCGGGGCAGGGGAAGGATCCTGCAAAATCCCCATTCCCTCCCCACCCTACTAACCTGCTTTCCACTCCATTCTCCTGTGCAGAGCAACAAAAGAAGACCCAGTGATTGGCTGGGAGGCAGCATAGATTAACCATCAGTTGGGACTCGGAGGCTGGGAGGCAGTGAATAAATCAGGGGCGGAGCCAGTCAGAGGTGGCATTTGCCAGTTCTCCGAACTATTCAAAATTTCTGCTACAGGTTCACCAGAACTGGTCCGAACCAACTGAATACCACCTCTGTGTAGGGCCCTTATTTTACTCTTCACATCTATTTATATTAAAGTTTCATTCTTCATTCTTTCATTGTTCATTGTTTTAATGTACAGTTCCAATACCAATCACAACATCACTTAAATATATAGGGTAAATCTATTTATATTGTTCCATTCATCCAATCCATATAATTCTGCTATTAATGCATATGCTTACATTAAAATATATTATTTCATTTATCTAATCACTCATTTGATTTTTATCATTTCACTGCTAATCCTTATATTTTTAGACATGTTTAATAATACCATCATTCAATCTCTAATTTCCCAATTAATGCTTAGTTCTTATTCATAATTCCCATATTTCACTCTTCATATCTATTTGTATTGAAATATCATCCTAGTGTCCATCACAATTCATACAAAATAATTATCCAGTCTACATAACTGGGAGGTCCCTTCCAACTCTGTTAATCTGTAAATCATGAATAACAAGTATTTTCATTGCAAGTTGAAAAAATGAGCTCATACAAAACATTTTTTTCTAAATAAATGCTTCTTTCATTTAAAATCATGTACAGCCTTTCACACAGTGTACAAACCATTATTGTAATGTTAAACAGAATATGTCACAGCCATAGAAAACATTGGTTGCTTGTTACCATTAGTTCCTGAAATTATTGCTCTAATCTATATGTAAGAAAATGCAAGAAAGACAGTGTGTTTCTGGAAGATCTTTTAAAAAATTCTTTTGCAAAAACCTTGTTAACAGTGTGCTTGCATACTTGAAAAACATGTAGAAAGTTAGCACCCACCCATCTCCAAGAAAAATGAAATATTTTAGGAAATATTAAAAAGGCAGAATATTATATTTTCCCTGAGACATAAATTCAGAGCCTCAGCTCCCTGCCCCCACCCCAGCAGATATTTTGGTGCTAACCTATCTACAGGACAAAAGACCTTCCCCATCAGTACATAATAGGATTAGCCCTCTACCCATCTCACCCCATGGCTCCTGGGAAGATTGCATCAACCAGCAAGGTTCAACCAAGGCTAAGATTCAAGACAGCCTGCAAAGTTACCCCTGCATAGTCCCCTGTATCCAATCAGAATACATGCCTTTTCCACAGGAACAGGAAGTTCAAATTCAAAGCCCAACAAAGGGTATAAAACTCTCTCTCTCCTTCTCTCTCCCCCCCCTCTCCCGATGCTCTTTTGCCCAGGACCTCAAACCATGTGGTCCTGTCCACCATTAAACCATCTTTCCAAGCAGTCTCCATGTTTCCAGTGTCTTTCTCCCAACTTGGAACTGAACCCAGATGGACATTTCTTCCAACAAACATATTTCATAACCATAACTCTGATAGTAGAAAACTGAGTTAGAAAAATTCTCTTAATAGACATAGCATTCTATAACATAATCTCAGGTGTTTGTGGGTATTACTCACTTACTTATTCAATTGTAAATCAAATTTATTCAATTATTTCTGACCCCTTAGAATAAACTGGTTTTGGTGCTTTTAAATTAGGCAGGCTGAGCAGTAACTCCTGGGGAGGTGGGCAGAGTAGGATTCTTTGTGATTTCCCCACCAATTTTAATTCTGCATATTTCACGTCTGCTTTTCAATAGCTTCACATTTTTTGTTCTCCTCGGTTATTAATTAATTTTTTAAAAGTATATGTGGGATTCAGCCAATTGCATCACTTTGGGAGAACCAGTTGTTGAGTTTCTGAGCAGTTTGGTGAACTGCTTATTGGAAGGAATCATTAGGGCAGAGAACTGGTTGTTAAATTATTTGAATCCCACCACTGCATATGTCCACCACTCCCTAGATTTCTTTGGGTAATTGACAAAGTACTGTAAAAGCATCAACGTTTAATTATTTATGAGTCAATAGGCACCATAAATAAAATTAGAAAAACTCCACTGACATTAAAAGTCCTGGGAAATTAAATACATTGCAAGCTCCTTCCTAAGTTGCAATTGAGGGCTTATTATTTCCACTACAGTAGCCATTTATTAAGGGACATGGTGGCTCAGTGGCTAAGATGCTGAGCTTGTCGATCAGAATGGTCAGCAGTTCGAATCCCTAGTGCCACATAACGGAGTGAGCTCCCATTACTTGTCTGCCAACCTAGCAGTTCGAAAGCATGTAAAAATGCAAGTAGAAAAATAGGAACCACCTGGTTCCTATTGGTGGGAAGGTAACAGTGTTCCTTGCCCCTTCAGCATTTAGTCATGCCGGCCACATGACCATGGAGACATCTCCATGCAGCGCTGGCTCTTCTGCTTTGAAACAGAGATGAGCGCTGCCCCCTAGAGGGGACCTTTACCTTAGCCATTAATTCCATAATTCAGGTTTGGCTGTGGAAGGAGTTGTATCTGTTACTGATGGATACAGATTGCAGGACTTGCAGCCAAAGGTTCCTTGTTAAGAAGCAAAGAGTGCGTGGAAATGAGGAGTCCTCGAAGAAGCTGAGCCTAAGCTGAGAGAAGTCTTGCCACCATCACAAATAACCTCAGAAGATGTCTGGCAGCCATCCGCACTTGAAAGACAAAGGTCCCTCTTTTGAGGACAGCAAAGTCTACATTTGAATAGAGGGGAGAATCATTGATTTGAAAAAAAGGGCAAAATAATCCACTTATCAGGGGTGAAATCTATCAGGCTCTGACAGGTTTTGGAGAACCCGTAGCAGAAATTTTGAGTATGATAGTTCAGAGAAGTGGCAATTGCCACGTCTGGCTGGCCCCAGAGTGGGGTGGAAATGGAGATTTTTGCAGTATCCTTCCCCTGCCACACCCACCAAGCCATGCCACATCCACCAAGCCACACCCACAGAACCGGTAGTAAAAAAAATGAATCTCACCACTGCCATCTATGTTAGAATTGAACACACACCCCTCAACAGAGGAGGGAGGGATGACACCACCTATCTCCAGTTGACAATGCAGCCCTTGCAGCAGTTCCATGAAGATTCCATAACCAATTGCACCATAATTCAGGTGACCCTGTTCAGTGGTGAGATTAAAAAAAAATTACTACGGTTTCTTTGGGCATGGCACGGCTGGCATGGTGTGGTGGGTGTGGCAGGGGAAGGATACTATAACATCTCTATTTCCTTTTTTTTTTTTTTTTTTTGTAATTAGGTTGCTAATTCCATGCAGGTAGTTATAACGGATTTCCTATCAGCTTTTCAAGTTTTTCCAACGTTGTGGTCTAATGGTATTACTTGACGGTGAATTCTCACCTCTAATACATTTCTACTCTCATTTGTCCCTCTGTCTTTGTGTATTGTTTATTTGAGTTGTTGCTTAGATCATTTTAAGTTAGTCAGCTATCTCCTTTTATATCTGAATCCTCACTGTCTCATCAAGCTATTTGTATAATTTCTCCCAGACTTTGTAAAAGTCTGTGTCTTCTTTTTTGTTAATCCGCATTGTCAATCTGTTCATTTCCGCTAATTCTAAGATTTTATTCATCACCATTGTGCTAGTGAGGGCATTTTCACTCTTCCAGCACTGCCCGTAAGCGATCCTTGCCGCCGTCAAGATGTGGACGAGAAGGTATTGATTGGTTTTACCTATTTTTTGATCTGTTATCCCTAATAGAAACATTTCCGGCTTAAGACTTAATTTAATTGACATGATTTCATTCAGCCATCTTAGTGTTCGCTTCCAATATGTCTTAGCCAACGGACACGTCCACCACATGTGGTAGTACGTGCCCAGTGTTGTTTTGCATTTCCAGCATTTGGCCGATAATTTTGAGGAAATTTTTCCCACTCCAGGGGAAGGATACTGTAAAATCCGCAATCCCTCCCCACTCCAGGGGAAGGATCAGGGGTGGGTTCCTGCCAATTCTAACCTCTTCTACAGAAATCTACCGTGCTGTTTAGAACCGATTACAACTCCCTCCCCCTGCCCATGTGCACCACGCTTGCCCCGACCGCTGCTCACTGATTGGCTGGCTCACCAATCGCCCCGCCCGCCTCTAAGAGTCCTATCTAAACCTTAAAGTCTTAAAGCTGTCAAGTTTGAACATCCCTGGGGTTTTTTTCCTAAAGGGTTAGGGGTGCAAGGGTCTTGTAACTTGACAGCTTTAAGACTTGTGTGCTTCAAATGCCAGAGTTTCTGAGCCAATATTTTGGTTGCTAAACAAGAGCGTTGTTAAGTGAGTCTCACCACATTTTACAAGTTGGCCACGCCCACCCAGTCACACAACTGCCAAGCCACTCCCACTCAGTCACATGGTTAGCAAACCACTGCCACCCGGTCACGTGGCCGGCAAGCCACTCTCACAAAACAGGCCACACCTACAGAAGAGGTTCTAAAATTTTTTTAAACCTACCACTGGGAAGGATACTGCAAAATCCCCATTTCCTCCCGATCAGCTGGGACTCAGGAGGCAGAGAAGAGATGGGGGCGGGACCAGTCAGAGGTGGTATTTACTGGTTCTCCAAACTACTCAAAATTTCCGCTACCGGTTCTCCAGAACTGTTCAGAACCTGCTGAATACCACCTCTGGTTTGGAACCAGAAGATCTACCTGAATGGAATATAACGTAGCAGTGGCAACTATTTCCCCTGCCTTTAATATCTTAGGATTTTGTTTATTGTTCAAATACTTTGCCCACCCAAAATTTTCCCATCAGTATCTTTGGCAGGAAGCCATGAATATTTCCTCAATGAACTAAGGCATTCTTTTAACAAGGAATCCTGGCAGAATGAAATCAAAGGCAGATCTAAAATATTTTTGCCTATCTCCAGCTTCCATTCAGAGCAGCGTGTTCCCAAAGCAAGCATCTCCCCTTGTTCTTGTTGTTCCACTGATGAGCCAGTCATACATCTTAGCCAAAAACAACTTTTGTGGAAAACCTTCCTCTGTGCACAACAATGGAATGAAATGGGAAACAGATGAACCTAGCGCCTTTTAAGAGGATAATATCCTTTTGAAGGGTCGCAAAACAGTGGTGGATTTGACTTTTCTAGCAGGGATGGATGGCTAAGCCTCTGCTTCTGTCAAACCCCAAGAGTGGAACTTTTGCTGGCTGAATTGGGGGGAAATCAGGTGAACCCAGGCAAAATAAGAAGACATGACTAAAGAGTGGCTAAAATGTAAGCCTAAATGGCCCCAAATTGGGTGAACCGGTAGTGGCGGCAGCGGGAGGCTCTGCTGTGCAGAAGCATTGCGCAATCACACGAGCACGCATGAGCGAACCAGTAATAAAATAAATTGCAACTCACCACTGGGAGGTATGTATGTAATTGCTAATCCAACAGAAACAGACAAATCAGTGGTGGGATCCTACCAGTTTAACAATTGGTTCAGTGATCACATGCTAATTTTCTGGACATTTTTTGTAGATACCAACGTATCTGCAGATAGAGTGATCTGGCTGACTTTGTTTTCAAGTCTTTTCCAAAGTCTATGAAGAGATGGCGTAAAAAGACAGGTGGTGCTGTAGATTGGTAACTGGTTAAAATAGGTTTGATTTTTTTTAAAGTTACATTTGTACAGTTCACCGACAAATGCGCGCTCAACAAAAGAGAAAACCGTGAGTTCTAAATCGCACCGACGAATGAGTGCAGAAGCGCGCCGACAACAGCGCACCAACAAAAGCGTGCCTTCAACGAACAAGTAATAACCGCGAGTTCTAAACCTAACCCTGAACCTAACCCTGAACCTAACCCTGAACCTAACCCTTACCTTAACTTAAATCGTGCTTCTGTTGGTGCGCTATTGTCGGCGCGTTGTTGTGGGCGCATTGATGACATGAAATGATGATGAAAACTAGTTGGATACTCTTGCTTCGCTACGAAACTATGTGAGTGATAAATTGACACGTAAAGCCCGCAGGCCAGATGAGTTATGCGCTGGCCATGCCCATGCCTGGTCTAGCGAGGGGGAGTAGAACGTCTAACTCCTTAGCATTGATGTGTGTTAATATAATACTATATAAGGAATACTGACAATCTGATAGTCATTTTGAAAAATCCTTTCTTAGCGAGCAACTAGAAGCCAAGAAGAACATACATGCCGAATTTCAAGTTTGTAGGCTTTACGGTTCTGGAGATTTCGTGATGATGGGTGAGTGGCATTTCGCTTTTATATATATAGGTGTTGTCAAAGTTTCTGCTGCGGACAGGGAAATAGGATTCTTTGCACAGACATCCAGGCTACATGATGAATAAGCAAGCACAACTGAGTGTAATAGTGAGTTTCCTGAGTGAGTTTCCTTTTAAAGGCATTGAGACTTATGGCTACAAAAAGCTAACTGGTCTTCCTTCTTTGGTAATGTCCCTGCTGTTTCTCAATAAGGCGAAGCACTGAAAAACTAGGAAGTGTAGGAATAGGTCTGGTTCCACACTTAAGTAAGCAATGATAAATAATTATAAAGATTAGAGTGCCACACACAAAAGGGATAGTATACAGTATGTTTGCACTGAATGTAACACCTGCATTACCATTTTGTTCTTGCTAATAAAAAGGGTGCACTTATTAGCTAGGGAAAAAAAGCACAAGTGGAAACAATTTTTTTGTAGTGTGGGTCCTAGCAGGAAAGAAAAACCTTGATTTCTCTCAAACAGAACAATTCCACCCCCCAACCTATTAAAAGACAAAAAGATTTTTAGTTTATTTGATAGTTGAAGGCATGAAACTCTGAAAAACTACATCAGCTGGGATCATGCTTGTTAAACTCAATCTAAGTGAACTAAATCATAGCTTAGTTATATAGCTGAGCTGGAGTATAATAGCACCAATTGTCTCTCTGAGCACTCACCTTATTTAATTTAACAATTTAAAATGTTTAACATTGTAAAAAAATATTTTTGAAATAATTACGTGTCTTTCTCTCCTTTCCTTGGATTATTCCAGTGGTACAGCATTGCTGGATCTTCATTTGGAATCTATTATATTTAAAAGGTAAAAGTTCCCCTCACACATATGTGCTAGTCGTTCCCGACTCTAGGGGGTGGTGCTCATCTCCATTTCAAAGCCAAAGAGCCAGCGCTGTCCAAAGACATCTCCGTGGTCATGTGGTCAGCATGACTAAATGCCGAAGGCGCACGGAACACTGTTACCTTCCCACCAAAGGTGGTCCATATTTTTCTACTTACATTTTTACATGTTTTCAAACTGCTAGGTTGGCAGATGCTGTGACAAGTAACGGGAGCTCACTCCATTACATGGCGCTAGGGATTCGAACCACCGAACTGCCAACTTTTCTGATGACAATCTCAGCGTCTTAGCCACCACATCAATTTTATTATCATTATAAAATATAATCAAACTACTGTATATTTTAGCCTGAAGCTATTTTCCAAAACATGGAATGTTGATGTGCAAAACAATGTTATACTTAATACATTTGAACCGTGGATTTGAAAACCAGATGTTCCTCTGTAATCTGTAGAGTGTCAACTCTGAAGTGAACCTGACTGGGGCCATTTTAGAGACTTCAGAGTGCAAAGAAGGGGGACATAGTTAGATCGGGGTTTGTAGTCAAAACAAAAGTTTCCTGAGGGAACCAAGGACATTCCAACAGATGGCGGAGGAGAGGAGGAGTTCGGTTACCATGTGACCAGGCAGCACCTTGATTGGACAATGTGACTGATTGTTTGGGGAAAGGGGGAACTTTTACTTTTTAATAAGGTGAAAATCACGGGAACTTTTAGAATTGGTTTTCACCAGTTTGTGCCAATACGGTATCACCAATAAAATTGTTCTTTGAGGAACTTGCCTGCCTCAAGAGTTCTGCTTTCTATGACATTATTACTTGGAACCTTGACATAAGAGGATGAGTGGAGAAAGCTCTTCCCACCGCAAAGCTGCTCTTCTTGGTCTTAGACCATTTACCATCTATAATGGTTTCTTGTAAGAAAGATATTTTTAATTTTTAATTTTAATTTTTAATTTTCTCAAATGTTTTAAAATCTGGGCTTGTTATCAGATACAAACAGCAATTTCCCAGAGGCTTCTCTCTCTTGGAAGGGGTAGGAGCAACAGATTACAGTAGTATATAGCCTTTATTGTCATTGTACATCATGTTTACAACGAAATTGGTTTTGGCCTCACTGGTGCAATCCATGACAAAAAATACAAACAACATAAATAGTATAAAGAATAATCCCTATGCAAATAATTAGGAAAAAGAAAAACTAGTCCTATTTCATTTCATTTTTCATTTCATTTTATTTGTCTTGTATGCCGCCCACTCCTGGAGGACTCCGGGCGGCTCACAACAGACAAAGGAAGGGGGATAAATAGACAAAGACAACACTTTAAAAAAAAAGACGCAACATTCACAATTTCCGTGGGGCTGGATGTTTCACAAGCCCCCCGGCCTGCTGGAGCAGCCAGGACTTGGTGGCTTTGCGGAAGGCCGGGAGAGTAGTAAGGGTCTGGATCTCCACGGGAAGGTCATTCCAGAGGGCTGGAGCTGCAACAGAGAAGGCTCTCCCCCGGGGAGTCACCAGCCGGCATTGGCTGGCAGATGGAATCCGGAGGAGACCTAACCTGTGAGATCTAATCGGTCCATGGGAGATAATCGGCAGGAGGCGGTCTCTCAGGTACCCAGGTCCGATGCCATGTAGAGCTTTATAGGTAACGACCAGCACCTTGAAGCGGGTCCGGAGACTAATGGGTAGCCAGTGCAGCTCGCGGAGGATAGGTGTGACGTGGGTGTACCTCACAATGGCTCGCGCGGCTGCATTCTGGACTAACTGAAGTCTTCGAACACTCTTCAAGGGCAGCCCCATGTAGAGCGCGTTTCTGCGTGTGCATGGAGCAAGTGTGGTTGTGTTCAAGAGTCGACTAGAAGACCCAATCTTTAGCAACTCCCCACGGGTATAGACTAGTTTTTGCGTACACACTCCACTGTGACCCCAGGAGCTCAAAGCCGCACTATCTACGTGCACAGCCATCTTGGATTTTTCTAGCAATCAAAATTCTGGTCCCAAATATGGTGGTAAATTGAGGACTTCCCATAACTTACATCCATTATTCCATGACATACAAGAAAATCAGTGTAACGCAAGAAAGCCAATGTTGATTTTCTTCTTTGTATCATCCTTCAGATATCAGAGTGTTTTCTTCCAAAGGTTGACCCTCATGAAAACTTTAAATCCCCCAGGCCTTCACTTAGATTGGTTGAGGACAGGGGTTAAATGCTACCGGTTCTGCCCGGTTTGCTGGAACTAGTAGTAACAAATGCTTCTGGTTCCCGAACAGGTAGTAAAAAAATGCTTTTAAAAAGTTAAAAAAAAAAATTGTTCCCAAGATCCAGCTGATTGTCACAGCTGATGAACCTTTTTTTTTACTGTATGAAAAGAATTTTTTACTATCTATTCGCCCAACTGGTAATAAAAAAATGCTTTATAAGGTAAAAAAAAATATCCCACTATCAGCTGTTTGACAATCAGGTGTGCTGGGGGATGTCAGAACCTTTTTCTTTTCTTTTTTAAAAACCTTTTTAAAGCATTTTACTACCTGTTAGCCCTAACCATGACTCTGAGGTTCCTGCTTGTTGCAGGGGGCATTTTGCGTAAAGTCCATCTGCTTCTGCATTGTGTGTGAATCACTTCTGTAGGAATCAGTTGTGTAGTTTTTGTGTTAATTTTGTGTAAAGTGTGATAGTTGGTTTTTAAGCTCTCTGTGACTGTGAGGTTCCTGCTTGTTGCAGGGGCCATTTTGTGTTAAGTCCATCTGCTTCTGCATTGTGTATGAGTCACTTGTGTAGGTTTTGTGTTAATTTTGCTTAAGGTGTGATAGTTGGTTTTTTGAGCTCTGTGACTCTGCGAGGTTCCTGCTTGTTGTTGTAGGGGCCATTCTGTGTGCTTTTGCATTGTGTGTGAATCAGTTGTGTGGATTTTGTGTTCTTTGTGTGTGAAGTGTGAAAGTTGGTTTTTGAGCTTTTTGTGGCTCTGTGAGGTTCCTGCTTGTTGTTGTAGGGGCCATTTTGTGTGCTTTTGCATTGTGTGTGAGTCAGTTGTGTGGATTTTGCGTCCTGTGTGTGAAGTGTGAAAGCTGGTTTTTGAACTTGCTCAATCACATGCCCATGCCCATCAAACCATGCCTACCCAGTCACATGACCATCAAGCCACACCCATCAAGTCATGCCCACAGAACTAGTAGATTTTTTTTTTCAAATTTCACCACTGGTTGAGGACCCTGCTGGATTATGTGCAGATGTGGCTAGTCAGAACTACCATAATTTTACTGTTTTTTTTCCCCATAAGTAGTTATTGAATTAAGTTTTTACATTGTTGGTTTTACTGTTCCTCGCCCAAATTTAGTTGGAGTTTGGCAGTGTCTAAAATGAATAGATTAAAATGAAATGAGAAATTCCACACTCATCCCTGTTTAATTTCATTCTTGTACATTCAACCCATTTCTCAAGTTATCAAAATCATTTTGAACTTTCTCTTTTAGCAATTCCACCCTATCTTATACCTGGATTTAATAAACATTCAATTCATCAATTTAATCATGCAAATGCTGAAGAGCAGAGAGGCCAGGGCTGAGCTTTGATGAAGATCCACTGATAAGCATTCTCCGAGTAAGATTTTTTTTGAGACTTGTTTGTTTAATTAACACGCATTTAGCCCCACTTAGGCTTTATTCATTTGCATGTTTGAGTTACTTTTCATGTCTACAATGTTCTCACAGTCCATTAAGGAAATTGCTTGATTAAAAAATGAGGTATTAGTCTGACAAGATGTGTTCTTGACAAATCCATGCTGATTTCTGGTAATTAGCATTTTACTTTTAACATACTTGCTGATCAGTCTCTTTATGGTCTTGATAGGATTAGTGTCAGCCTGGTAAGTCTGTAGTTTCTTTTATTGTTCTCCCCTTTTGAAGATAGGGGCAATGTGTGCTCTTCACTATCTTCACTAATTCTCCAAGATTCTCAAAGACAATACTGATGGGTTCACCCATTGCCTAGTTCAGGGGTCAGCAACCTGGAGTTGCATGTGGCTCTTTCATCCCTCTGCTGTGGCTCCTTGTTGCTCAAAATATGTGTTACAACCACTAATGTGTGACACCTGCTGGCACATGATTTTTGGAGCTTTTCAACCCCCGGTAGTCCAACCATAGTTAAATCCAAGGGGGAAAAAATCAGAAGAAAACAGCATTTCTCAATCTTGTCAACTTTTAAGATGTGTGGACTTCAAACTGATAAGAGAATCTGGAGGAAGGTAATAGGTATATTACCTATTACCATGGAAGGTAATAGGTATATTCAACCTGGGAGAGAGAAGACTGTGAAGAAATACAATAGGCCAAATATCTGAAATGGCTGTCAGGTAAAATACAGAGTGAAATTATAGTTATCAGAATACCCTAATCACCCAGAATACTGGCTCAGTTCAAATTGGATCTGACTGAGGTGGCTCAGCAGAAGCACCCCACTGAGGACTACGAGCATAGGCTTTCCAAGCAGAGGGAAGACCTGCGGGTGTGCAGGTACCAGCGCTTGGAGCTCAGTGAGCTGAGATGGTTAGCGAGTTCCAGGTCATGATACAGTCCCATTGGAACAAGGCCCTCCGGCTCTTCGCCACCAGCAGTGCTTCCCTCCAGCCTTTGCCCAAAGTCCCGTACTAGGAGGCTGAAGCAGACCCCAAGTCAGAATTTCTCTCCCCCTCCAACCCTTACAAAAAGACCTCGAAGGGGAAGACTCTCTGCAGTAACACAAGTGTTCATTGCACTTATCTGGCCCAGGGGCCGTAGTTTGAGGGCCCCTGATTTAGTGCAATATAAAAAATGCAAATAATTTTTCTGCAGACCACCAAAATTTTCTTACAGACCACCAGTTGGCGACCGCTGAACTAGTAGTCCAGGCAAAATGTTTATTTCAAATCATCTTGATATAGAGCAGAGGGCTTCCACTGCCCATTTCTGCTGTAGGAACTGCTTCACTGAATTGATAAATTGTTATCCCTTCTTATCAACTGCTAGAAACCTGAATGGATTGTAAATATATACCAAGAAGGTTGTTTTCAGGCAGGAAGTGAATATGCTCTAAGTCAGGGGTGTCAAACTCATGGCCCGTGTGTCGGATGCGTCACGTACTGGCCACGCCCACAGCTAGTTTAGTGAAGGGGGGAAAAGTCACGATATGTCACATGACATCGCAGGTTTGACACCCCTGCCCTAGGCAGACACCATGATCAATGTTCCCTCTAAGCTACGCGGCCGTGCACATGACAAGAAAACACTGCGCAGCAGTTTCCAACTGCTGTGCAGTGATTTTTAATGTCACAGCGTGATGTCCATTTGATGGAAATCAAGCCGCTGGACTCTGGACTTTAGTCTGGAGAGTGGAGACTAGATGTAAGTCGAGTGACATTAGGCGAGTGTCAAATGACAAGCAGTAGGCGGGACACTCCAGCACAGTCAATGGAAGAGGTAAGGCAGAGTCTCAAATGGTTGCCATTCTAGTTACCACATCACCTCTGCCTTTATTCAGGGATTCTAAATTCATTTTTCTCAGCTCTTAATCACCATAGTAATTAGAGGAAAACAGAATTTTTTTAGCAAGTGCATGGTGCAACTACATTTATTTGACTGGAATTGGCATAACTTATTGCAAATCTATTTTGAGAATAGTTGTTAAAAATATATCACCATCTCAAAATTATAAACTTAATTGAACACCTTTAGCAAGTCACTTCTTCACATGGCATTTTTTCCACTGGCTGATAGCTTAACTCTCTGATGACAAGCCTATGGCACGTATGCCAGAGGTGGCATGCAGAGCCCTATTGGCTGGCATGCATGCTGTCATCCCAGGTCAGATCTCATTTCTTTCGTGAGCTTCTGTTTCCCTGCAAACAACGAACAGCAGCTCACGAAAGAAAAAAGATCTTACCTCTTGCCACGCTGCCATTGTTGGGATGCCCTACCTTCCGCCACCCAACTTGTCTTCAGGTCTCTGCTGCACATGCACTTGCGCACATTTGTACATGTTAGTGCATGCATGCATTCACGTGTGCACATCTTTCAGTTTGGGCATGTGTGCACACACCGGTTTGGGCACTTGGTGTCTAAAAAATTCGCCATTGCTGGCTTAGCTTATATAGTTCCTCTTGATGCCTAGCCTGAGCTTTCTTCTATCTAGTTTCTACCCACAGGTTTGGATCCTGCCTACTGGGCAATAGCTGTATCGCACTATTGGCTCATGTTTAAGCTTTGATTGATAAGGACATCAGATCTCTCTCTCCTGTACTACTGCTTCACCAAATCTGTCTCTGTGTCTTTAATTTTTCTACTCAGGTGTAGAAAATTATATTTCTCTGTTAAACTGTACCTCCCAGATTTCTATCATCTATAAACCCTCAATTACCTCATCAAAGTAATAGGATTCATGACACTCCATTTAAATACTTCTCAAGACCCATTAATAACATTTGGAGTGTGGTTATTCAGGCTGTTGTGAGAATGATATTATCTAGCCCTTATTCTACTATTTTATTAAGGACATCATCAGATGCTCAAAGGCTTTACCGAGGCCAAGATTCATTATGTCTACAACATTGATCTATAAAATTAGCAATGCTATCAGAGATAGTTAATCTGCCATTTAGAGAAATACATTAATAAATTTCTTCCTCTGTGCTTAATTGCAGGAAATTGTTACAAGTTTCCAAAATCTTCATTTCATTTTCTATGCGCACTTTTTTCACTTTCCTCTTCAATATTATTTATTTCCTGATTCTCTTCCTGATTTTAGATGATGATCAAGATATGACCTCAGGCTCTTAAGTTTCAAGGTTGTGGTGATATGATTGTTGTAGCTGTTCTTTGTAGTATTATCTATCCCCATATCAGTGGTGGGTTCCAGATCCCGTTGCAATTGGTACGTTGCAACAGGGCCCGCCGTCCATATGAATGCACGCAGTGCGCGTACAAACAATGCACAAATGCATACTTACCATCTACGATGCTCCAGCTGCTCGGTGGAGCGTTGTACAGGTGCCGTATGTTGTGCGTGTAAGCCCCAAAGAGCTCAAATACAGGTAAGGACGGCGGGCAGGCCCTCCGGAGCACTGTACCGGAACCCAGTGTTCCCGGCAGGCACCAGTACGCCCGTACCGGGGCATACCAGTTGTAACCCACCACTGCTCCATATGTATCAGTTGGAAGGGGACTTGATAAGTCTTGGAAATTCTTCTAACTTGCCCTGATCTTACTCCTGGCAATCAGCACATTTCACTAGCTGATAGATACGACCAACATACTGTTTTTCCCCAAAAACAAGACAGGGTCTTATTTTCTTTTAACCCACCGAAATAAGCACTTGGCCTTATTTTTGGGGAGGTCTTATTATTTTTGAGCTGCAGGAATGGCAAGTGTGGTCACCTCATGGCTGCTGCAGTGTGGCAATATTTTTGGAGCTTGTTGATTAGAAAGGTCGGCAGTTTGAATCCCTAGCGCCGTGTAACAGAATGAGATCCCGTTAGTAGTCCCAACTTCTGCCAACCTAGCAGTTTGAAAGCACATAAAAAAATGTAATTAGAAAAATAGGAACCCCCCTTTGGTGGGAAGGTAACAGCGTTCCGTGTGCCTTGGCATTTAATCATACTGGCCACATGACCATGGAGATGTCTTCTGACAACGCTGGCTCTTCGGCTTTGTAACGGAGATGAGCTCCTCTCCCTAGAGTCAGGTAGAGACTAGTACATATGTGTGAGGGGAATTTTTAACTTTACCTATTTTAGTTGTTCTAATCTTTTAACTAATTTGAAAATGTAAACACTTTCATGAATCCAAATAGAAGTTTGAATATTCTGCTCCTTTCAATTAATTTCCTGGTTCTTTTAACTCTGGCAAAATGTATACAAAAATAAACTCTTCTTCTAGATGACCTGAATGTCAAACTATTGTCAACAAAGTTTAATAAAGATGTCCAAACAGAATATTAAAAAGAAACAAAAACAGTATTAGTTGATGACAGTAAAATAGCTAAAGGAGTCAGATAAATATGATGTATTGCAACTCTTATACAATAGGTAAATAATACTTGCCAGGAGCAGGAATTAAACAAAACATTTCAAGTAAAACAGCATTTATTTGTAATGACAACACAAACTGAAGTAATCAAGGGTTGTAAACAAATCCTCTGAACGTCTTCTGTTCATAAAACATACTAAAAGCGAAGGGTAAACACTAGAAGTCAAATTTCTTCAGCAAAAATTCTGCAGTAAAGTGTACAGATTACTCAGTTATCAGCTACTTAAGACAAAAATAGAATCTAAAAATTTCTCCGGTATCAACAAGCAGCTCCAAAATTTACTTTCCATATACAAAAACTTAGCAACTTACCTCTTCAGAGTTTTTGACAATAATGCTTTTTGAAACAGATACCAACAATAAGGTAACTGTTTTAAAGAGTATCCAGGTTCAGATTACAAAGGGATAGAAATATTATTTAACTGTCCAAATTCTGAAGTATAATTTACATGCCAAGATCATCGGTGTTCTCTGGCATCACAAACTTGCCCATTTCTTCTTTCAGTTTCTCAGAGGTTTTCATCTGATCTGGAAGAAATGAAGCACAGGGCTCAGAGGACCACAGACAAACATCTAAACAAAATTGGCCTCCTTAAATGTCTGAAAATTCCATCATTTTTCATGTGGAATTTAAACTCCATTATTTTGAGATCATTATTTAATAGATCTTTTGAAATTGGGTCTATTACTTTCAGGAATAGAGATAAAACTGCTTCTTTTCACATTTGAATGCACATTTATTGCTATAGGGAAAAAGTCATCTGAAGAAAAACTCATCTCATAGCCATTTATTAAAATGACATGCAATGTTTTACCGTTTCAAGATTTGACCCTTATTAAAGATGCTTACATTTTTGGAACATAATGTAGGAAGATTTGGAAACAATTTAATGCCTAGAGATGTCCAATTCAATGCAGAGGATATTAAGCCCCAGGCAACTGAGAGTCTCCAAATGCTGGTGTGTTCCCCCCCCCTCCCAATTTTATCTCACTCACTCGGAGGAAGCAGGAATTTCCTTTCCTTACAGCAAAGAATGTGTGGCAAGTATGTCTGGAATGGAAAATTCATCCAGAGCTGGTCATGCACTTTGATGCTCTGCAGCCAAATCAATATTATGCCAGGTTATGTGGATATAGTAAGCTTTCCATTTAAGATATATTGGTTTGTTTATACAGAATTTCTTTCTGCAATGTATAAACTCCACCTGCCATTTGATACATGGTGTACAAAATCTCATTTTTGAAGCAGACCACCTGCTTTAAAGGGTATTCCTGTGCCCCGATTAGTCCATTAAGTGTAATCGAGCTCTATATGGCTATTTTAGTGTGTAAATGGAGACGCAATTGACAGGTACAGGTAAAGAGAATCAGAAGGAAAGGTCTGTCTGACCACAGCATCAGTAATATATCCCTTAGAACAGGGGTCAGTGACCCGCGGCTCTAGAGCTGCATGTGGCTCTTTCATCCTTCTGCTGTGGCTCCCTGTTGCTCAAAATATGTGTCACAACCGCCAATGTGCAATGCCTGCTGGCACGTAATTTATTGGGCTTTTTAACCCCGGTAGGCCAACCATGGTTAAATCCAAGAAAAGAAAAGTTTCAGAAGAAAACAGAATGTTTCATTCAACTACATATACTAGTTTTGTGGCCGTTCAGGAAATAGTCAAGCAGGATTACATGAACAGCAATTTAACTGAAGTCTAATCTTAGGTATCTCACCTGTGTGGTACTTACACATTTAAGGCAATTTTGATGCATGCAGTAAGGTGGAGAATTGAGACTTGAGTGGAAAATTTTTATTTAGAAAACCTGATATTTGCTGGTGAGGATGAAACAGTGGGTTTGCAAGGATTTAGAAAAAGACCAGTATAATTACTAGAGCCCAGCGAGGGATTGTTAGAAATAGACTCTGCCAAACAAATTTTACTCTTACTACAAGGCGATTAATATATCAAGAGAAGGCAATGGACACAACTGACCTAAATATTAACTAAGACATTGGATAAAATTGGCTACAGCCACCACCTTGTTAAAATGGAATGGTAGTAACTTTGGTCTTACTACCAAATACCATATTTTTCAGAGTATAAGACGCTCTGAAGTGTAAGGCACATCAGCTTTTGGGGAGGAAAACAAGAATTTTTTTTTTGCCTCTGCCTCCCAGCTATTTGCCTCCTTGCAGCAAACAGCAAGTTTCAGTTTCAGTACAGCCTGATTAGCAAAAACAGCTGATTGTTGGGCCTCCTGACCATCAGCTGTTTCAGGCTGCAGGGATTGCCATAGCCTATTGCCGCCGCCCCACACTCCACTTTGGGTCTCCGCATACCATTTTCAGCCTCTGTGTGCCGCATTTTCTACCCATTCTGGGTGATGGGGATTGGAATGGGTGGAAAATGGGGCGCACAGAGGCAAAAAAATGGGATGCGGAAGCCAAAAATGGGGCATGCGGAGGCGGCAATAGGCAATCACTGCTGCCTGAATTAACTGATGGCCGGGAGAACAGCCAACAACCAGCTGCTTGTGCTAATCAGGCTGTGCTGAAGCTGAAACAGGCTGCTTGCTGTAAGGAGGCAAATTGCTGCGAGCAGAAGCTGGCGGGTGGGCAGAACTACATTCAGTGAATAAGATGCACACAAATTTTCAACCTCCTTTGAGGGGGGCCCTGCAAAAATATGCCTTATACTCCGCAAAATACAGTAGATTGATTCATACTTGGTTATACATGTGCTCTATGCATGCGCCTTCAGGGATCAATTTCTACATGGAGAGAGGAGCGCAACAGGGTACTTCAGGATTTTGTTCCGAGTCCAGCGCTCTTCAACATTTTTTATAAATGGTTTTGATGAGGGGATAGATAGGGTGTTCATCAAATCTATGGAGGACACAAGTCTGGGCAATTGCTAACATCTTAAAAGGCAGATTGGAGTTTGGGAGAGCCCTGCTTTAAAAGCACACTTGAGTGGTTTACAGTGTCAGCATATTGCCCTCAAAAATCTGGGTCCTCATAGCCGGTCAAGTTCAAATTTCTGGATGTGTACAGAGTTAGTCTACAATGCTATATTCTAACCACCACCACAGCTTCTATATAGCAATAGCAGTAAGACTTATATACCGCTTTGCAGTGCTTTACAGCCCCCTCTAAGCAGTTTACAGAGTCATCATATGGCCCCCAACAATCTGGGTCCTCATTTTATAGACCTCAGAAGGCTGGAAGGCTGAGTTAACCTTGAACCAGTGAGAATCAAACTGCTGGCAGCCAGCAGTCAGCAAAAGTAGCTGTAGTACTTCATGCCAGAGTCCATGGCTCAGTGGTGATATAAACAGTGTGATGATAACTACTCTATATTGCACTGGGCAGACCAACCAGCTTTGGTTGATTGCCAGAGTATAAGAAGAATGCCGAGGAACTGGAAAGAGTGCACAGGAGAGTAACAAAATTGTGAAGGACTGGAAGATTAGAACTATGAATAGTTAAAAAAACTGGGTGTGGTCTGCCTAAAGGAGAATGAAGGGAGACCTGATACAGGTATTCAAGATACTTGAAGGGCTTTTCCCACAAAGAGGGTTTGTGTTACAGTGTCCACAATTTAAAGTTTATTCATAGGGAATGGAGCTGAAGCTGTGTAAAATTAATGTAATATAAAACTATGCCTCTTTTAATCAACCCAAATGCCAGCTTTATGGAAAATGACTCCTTTAGACTTCACAAATTCTATTACCAGATCTTTAGGATGGGCAGATTTTTTAAAAATTAATAATTAAAAAAATATTAGACAATGGTTGCTTAATACATACAGGGAGAGCAATACTTGGTGGAGATAGGCCCAAGGCAAGGGGTTGGACTAGAAGACTTACAAGGTCCCTTCCAACTCTGCTATGGTTCTGGGCCCAAAACAGAATCTATTACATGATTCCCTCCATGTAAATGTAGTTCCATTCAGGACTACGCACTGGTTGTGGTTGGTCAGCCAATTTACATCTATTTGTGATGGTAGTGTCCATCTTTAACAAGAAGTATCTGTGGTCTACTTGTCAAAGGTCTAACTTGAGTCCAAGTATCCTATTACCACAGAGTTTCTCTGGTCCACTAATTTAGTCACTTTATCAAAGAAGGATATAAGGCGTGTTTGGCATAGTTTGTTTTTAACAAACATTCTGACTTCTAATAACCTTGTTCATTTCTAGGGGCTCACAAATCTTATCTTTTACAGGATTTCCCCAGGTATTGAGGTCAAGCTTACATTACATGGAATGTAAAGGATGTATGCTTGTGTTTTTATTTTTATAATTTTAATGTACACTGAAGACGGCATTTAATTTTGTTGTACCATGTGCAATGACAATAAAGTAAATTAAACTAAACTAAGCTCATTAGCTAAGCTAATAAGTGATGGGTAATCTTTTCCGGACTGAGTGCCCAAAATGTGTGTGCGTGCGCCCGAACCCCCAAAATGCAATGTGCGACACACACACCCTACACGGCATGCGGTCCCCCACCCTTCACACATGTGCGGCAGACCTGATGACCAGCTGGCTGGCAAGAGGCATGTGCACATGCACAGTTGAGGTGAACTAGGGCGATGGCCCATGTACCCTGAGAGGGCGCTGTGTGCCACTTGTGGCACACGTGCCAAAGGTTCGCCATCATGGGCCTATAACTTCAATGGATCCATTTCCCCGTTTTTATACACTGAAACCACATCAGCTCTTTTCCAGTCTTCTGGTAGCTCTCCTGCCCATAGGAGCTTTGAAAGATTATAACCAGTGGCTCCAAGATTACATCTTCCACCTCCTTCAATACCCTGGGACGCAAACCATCTGTTCCAGGTGATTTGTACTCGTTCAGGGTGGATAGGTATTCTGCTTACTATTTCCTTGTCTGTCTTGATTTGTATACCTGTTCTATTTCCTTCAAGGCTGCTCTTGTTAAGTTGGGCATTTTTTTTTTCATTTTGTATAAAAAGATGCAAAAAGGGATTAAACAGTTTTGCTTTCTCCCTGCTACCGGGCACCTTCTTGCTATCTGCTTCCATTAGGGGTCCTATTATCTCCTTGACTTTCTTCTTGTTCCTTGGGGAGGGGGACTTTTCAATATGGTGTGAGCAGGACACACTCTGGAAGGAAGTCTGTACTGTGTTTACATGTAGTTGCTGCGATATATGTCAGAGAGCTAAATGTGAAATAATAACCTGGAGAGAGCAAGAGGATATTCATAAGCATACTGGTGCTCACCACATCAGTACTACATAGAATAGAATAGAATAACAGAGTTGGAAGGGATCTTGGAGGTCTTCTAGTCCAACCCCCTGCTTATACTGAAAACCCTACACCACTTCAGATAAATGGATATACAACATCTTCTTAAAAACTCCCAGTATTGGAGCATTCACAACTTCTGGAGGCAAATTGTTCCAGTGATTAATTTTTCTAACTGTCAGGAAATTTCTCTTTATTCTAAGTTGCTTCTCTCCTTGATTAGTTTCCACCCATTGCTTCTTGTCCTACTGTCAGGTGCTTTGGAGAATAGCTTGACTCCCTCTTCTTTGTGGCAGCTCCTGAGATTTGGAACACTGTTATCATGTCTCCCCTAATCCTTCTTTTCATTGAACTAGACATACCCAATTCCTGCAACTGTCCTTCATATGTTTTAGCCTCCAGTCCCATATAAGTTGATATTTAAAATGAATTTCTTAAAAGAAAGCAATAAAACAGAAGGCATACTAATATATCCAATACTTACTGATAAGGTCACTTCTGTCCAGCAGTAGCTCTAAATCTTTGTCAGTTATTACTTTTTCTCTTGAACCTTTAATCTCTCTAGAAAAAGGAAGGAGGAAATATTTTTATTAAGTTCCCTTGTATTTAAAAGGGCTTAACTTTTTGGCAATGACTTTAGCTTTCGTCGTAAAAACGCTTTCTTCGTGTATTCATTTGTTCCGTATGGGAAGCCAGGGTGATGTAATGATTAAGGGCTTGGACCAGAAATGGAAAAATTCAGGTTCTGGTCTATCCTCAGCCATGGAAACTTTCTGGTCGGGCTGGTTACTCTGCTTTAACTCAACCCAGCCCACCTCACCTTACAGGGTGGATGTTGTGGGATAACAGGACTAAGCGCTATGTATGAACTAAAAAAACAGAAAAATTAAATAAACCAGGAAGCAAGCAGATCATACCTGTCATAATCCCTGGATTGCATCAATTCTATTAACTCTTTGGGATCTAAGCAGCTCTTTGACTGGTTTATTCCAAATTTACCGCCTTTGAACTGATCTTAAAGGGAAACAAGAAAAAATACCTTACAATAATACAATACAATACAATAGGAGAGTTGGAAGGGACCTTGGAGGTCTTCTAGTCCAACCCTTTGTCTAGGCAGGAAACACTATACCCTTTCAGACAAATGGCTATCCAACATCTTCTTAAAGACTTCCACTGTTGGGGCATTCACAACTTCTGGAGGCAAGCTGTTCCACTGATTAATTGTTCTAACTGTCAGGAAATTTCTCCTCAGTTCTAAGTTGCTTCTCTCCTTGATTAGTTTCCACCCATTGCTTCTTGTTCTACCCTCAGGTCCCTTGGAGAATAGTTTGACTCCCTCTTTTTGTGGCAACTCCTGAGATATTGGAACACTGCTATCATGTCTCTCCTAGTCCTTCTTTTCATTAAACTAGACATAGCCAGTTCCAGCAACCATTCTTCATATGTTTTAGTCTCCACCCTAACCCTAATCCTAACCATCTTTGTTGCTCTTCTCTGCACTCTTTCTAAAGTCTCCACATCTTTTTTACATTGTGGCAACCAAAACTGAATGCAGTATTCCAAGTGTGGCCTTACCAAGGCATTATAAAGTGGTATTAACACTTCACGTGATATTGATTCTATCCCTGTTTATGCAGCCTAGAATTGTGTTGGTTTTTTTGGTAGCTGCTGCACACTGTTGGCTCATATTTAAATAGTTGTCCACTAGGGCTCCAAGATCCCTCTCACAGTTACTACTATTGAGCAAGATACCACCTATACTGTACCTGTGCATTTTATTTTTCTTGCCTAAATGTAGAACCTTACTCTTTTCACCATTGAATTTAATTTTATTATTCACCTTTATTGAACAGCACTGTGATTTTTAAAATTAAATATACGGTATAAACTGACAGTCATTTTTTAAATTCTAAAATAGAAGGATGATAGAAGTATAGTTATAGGAAATTAATACAAACACAAAAATTTTCCAAAAGGAGCTCCTTGATATTATAAATGTATATCAGATTATTTGATATTGTTCCTGGATCTCCCAAGCCAAGAAAAATTAGTTTTTTGTAATCATAAACATGGATGCCAAAAATGGAAATTAGCCTCCTGCACATTCAGACTGTTAATATCCACTTTTCTGTAACCCCTCTAAGGTTTCAGTCATGGTGTCAGTAAAATGTTTGAAAGAGTTGCCAGAAGTAACAATGTATCTTGTTTTAAACTTGGTCAAATAAATCAACTTGATATTCCTTCCTTTTACTTCTAACAGTCTTAATTTTTAGTTCAATCTAATAATCAGATTTGAGGATTTGATTTCTCTTAATTTCTTAATTAATCTCTTAATTTCTTCTTTGTCCCATTGCACTTAATTCTTTAAAATTTTTGTTAAGTGTCTTGGTAAACCCAGCAGGAAAAAATTATATAGGTCACTCTCTTTTGGTTTATCTTTTGTAACATATCTTTTGGACATAACATATCCATAGAAGTTAGCATCATTATTGACATTGTTGATACTGTAGCTACTTTTTTCTGATTCTGTTTTTCAAAAGTCTTCTTATATATTTTCATCATTAGAACATTTTAAAGTTTTATAAATCTTTCCTCCACCTATAAATGTTAGTCTCCTCTAGTGTGCACTTTTGAAATTATGAATTGAATGTCTTTTAAAATTCTATGTTGTAGTGAGCAAAATAGCTTATCCCATCGTTTCTTGGATTTCAAACCTGTAGAAAATAACTGTCCTGCAATCTTCTTGTGAAGAGCAGTCATCCAGAACACACACCAACAATTTCCTGCCCTTTCCTTATCCAGAGAAGTTTGAAGGAACCAGACTACTCTCTAGTTCCTTGGTCTTTGCTGCAATTAGCAGAATTCAGAGGTATTGAATTTTTTGAGTTTTTACGCAACTACATTTAGCATCTGAGCTGCAAACTAGTCTAAACCTGACAACTCTAGTAAAAATCATCCATGCTTTGATTACATCATGAATATACTTATAAACTACTAGTTCTTAGGCTACCCTTTGAAGAATACATTCTGGCTTCAATTGGTTCAAAATGTAGCAACGTAATATTTAATTAATTAACTATATTAACAGTTTAGCCAGTTTAGCCATGATGCCATTCATTCTACAGAAACAATATAAACTGTTGCTTTTGATTTTTAAAGCTTGAGATGACACAGTCTAGCTGCCTAAAAATGTATGTCTCATTATGAGCATATGGTCATTAATAGCAATAGCACTTAGACATATGCAGCTTTACAGCTCTTTCTAAGCAGTTTACAGAGTCCACATATTGCCTCCAATAATTTGGGTCCTCATTGGACCAACCTCAGAAGGATGAGTCAACCTTGACTTGGTGGGATATGAACTACCAAATTGCAGGCAGCAGAAGTAGCCTGCAGTACTGCACTCTAACCACTTCACCACAGAGGCTCTTTAAAATACGCAGGAAATGCCTCTCTGTAGCTGTCTGAGCTTCTGGGATATAGAAGGCCCTTATCAAGGATACTGGAGAATATGTTCTCCTAGTTTGTTCCCAAGCTGTAAAAAATTCTCCATAGGACTAGAATTAGAACCCAGGGTCCTATTTGTTTGAAAAATGTTAGTAAGGGCGTTCAGCAATGATTTATATTTTATATTTTGTGTTCTTTTCGACATATTGTCCTTGTAGTTTGTGTCCTGTTGGCTGTGCCAATAAAGAAACAAATAGCTTTTAAATAGACTATTAAAAGCATAATAATGTCAACAAGCAAAATCTCAAAGCTAGTGGTCCAACAAAAATTGTGAACATGATTTCAAAGAATTGTAGTAATTACTAACTTTTGTGGATAATGAGTTTCTCTAATTTCCTTTTGGCAGCAGCCCTCTCCACAATCTTCTGGTCAATTGTATTTGCGGTTACAAAACGATATACAACCACCGGCTTTGTCTGGCCAATTCTGTGACATCGGTCTTGTGCTTGAAGGTCAGACTGAGGGTTCTACGAAGAGAAAATATATGAATTTCATATTGAATGGCACATGAACATCAGATTTATCTTTTCATCTCCATGTAAAAAATTCTTCTTAGGAAAAAAAACTTCTGACTTGTTAACCATTTGGGGAAAGGAGAGATGGGGACAACAAATTTCAGACTTATATCTTCAACAGTGTAATAATAACACATACCACACATCAAGGGAAGGGCAGCCGTGCTTGTTAAGAAGAAAATGCAGCTACTTTAAAGCATTTCTAATAGGCGCTAAATGCATGCCTCCACATGCTTCAAATCACATGTCAGCCATTGAATCTGAATCCTTATATAGCCTTTATTAAGATTTCTGAATACCATTTTATACGCTTCTTGATCTTTAAAGCATGTCAAGAAAGATTTAGTATTTTCTGGTCTATTCTCAAATGCAACATTTTTAAGTGCTAGGTGGCCCCAAGAAATCTTCCAGAGGTATTTTTATTGGGTATTCTACCAGAGAAATATAGTAAAGAAGATTCATATTTGATTGTACAGATACTAACAGCACCTAGCATTGCATTTGCACAAAATTTGAAAGCAGATAAAATCCCATCAGAATAGGAGGTAATAAAGATATTAGACTGCAGAAATGGACAGGTTGACATTGAGAATAAAGGACAAAAAGGAATCAGTGTACTACAGGACATGGGGGTGATTTTACGATTGGCTTGAAAAAAGATATACATAGAAAGAGAAAGGAAGAAAACATGAAATAAACATCTCAGATAACACATTATCAAATTAAGAGGAGGGAAAATAAGAAAATATTAAAATGTAAATATTCAAGCGGAACAATGACATAAATGGAGCTAATATTAGAAATAAAATGTAAACAGAGAAAATTATTTGTATGAAAAGATAAAGTAGGGATTGCTGAAACGCCACCCCGATAATCCATCAAAGAAGGTAAATGAGCAAGGGCAACAACGGAAAGGAGGGGGGATGAGGAGGGAAAAGAAGAAAGGGTAAAGCAGAGAAAGGAATGGTGGGGAATTAAGAGTAGAAGAGAGGGTAAGAAAGAGGAGAAGGGAGGAGGAGAGGAGAAAGAGAGGGGAAGAAGAAAGAAGGTTGTTGCAAAATGAGATGGAGGCATGGGGTGGCAAGAAAGTGACCCAAAGTGGTGTGTGTTTGTGTGTAAAAGTGAGTATAGAGACTATGATTAATAGACAAATATTAAATAACAATTATAAGAATGTGTATCTATGAATGAATTTGAACGGGAAATTTAAAAAAAAAAAAAAAAAAAGAAACCTTCCATTCTAAGCTGAAAGAGATCACAAGAGTTTAAAAGTATTTACATATCTACATTTTTATTTAATTCCAAGGATCTCCTATGTTTGGTTAGAGATGTTAAAGGTGCTTTGGGGCCTCCTAGCTCAACATTATTCATGCTTAATTATTGTTATTGTGACAAGCACAAGTTTTTCCTGTTCTTACATGTGCTTAAAAACATTCTTGGAGAAATTACAGAAAGGAATCTGGCATTTTCGGTATTTAAATCTTCTCCTTTGGCACCAAGCATGGATTCTGTTGGCTGTTAAATTGCAGAAAGTGGAACACGAGTACCGTTAGGGAAGGGATAGAACAAACTTCCATATGAAATTTTACAACTATGATAATGCCGTGAACTGAATTTTTGACACTGTACCTATAGCTATAGATTCTCCCATACTAAGTGGCAACAGAAGAACTGAATTGTGTTAATTTTGTTATTCCTAATTATTTTGTCTGTTTTTGAAGTGTATTAAACTGAGACCTTTAATTAAGAGAATAAGAAAAAATGTAATATTCTCCAGTTAAATTTTGAATTTGAGAGACCAAGTCTTGTTAGAAACATTACATTGCATCTATTGTTGATAGAATTTGGCATGCTTAAGGAAAAAGCTACCGAACTCTAAATAGCATATCACTACTGGTAGTTCTTGACTTACGACCACAACTGAACCCCTAAATTCTGTTGCTAAGTGAAAGAGTTAACTGAGTTTTGCCCCATTTTATAACTTTTCTTACAAAAGATGTTAAGTGAATCACTGCAGTTATTAAGTTCATAACATGGTTATTAAGTCAATGGCTTCCACATTGACTTTGCTTGTCAGAAGGTCGCAAAAAGTGATTATACATGACCCCTGAACATTGCAACTATCATAAATGAGGGTCAGTTGCCAAGCATCTCAATTTTGAACATGGGACCATAAGGATGCTGAAATGATCATGTGAAAAAATTTGATAAGTCACTTTTTCTGTGCTGTTGTAACTTCGAAGCCACTAAATGAACTGTAGTAAGCTGAGGACTACCTCTACTTACATTTAATAATAACTATATAGCTATATTTTTCTATTTATGTGTGTGTGCGTGTGTGTTTGCAAGTCAATGTTGACTCCTGGTAACTGCCTGGACTGGTCCCTGAAATTTTCTTGGCTAGGTTTTCTGACCTGCATTGTCAATGCCTTTTTTCAAGAATGACTTGCCAGCTTACTAGGTTACCCAGCTGGCTTTGTGCCTAAGGCAGGATTCCCAAACTCTAGCTGGTGCATTAACTACTACACCAAACTGGCTCTCACTAATTTAATTCACATTTATTCTAAGACTGTACCAGATTTCATAGGCAGGGCTTAAATTCCAAGTGGATTCTAAAACTGTACTCTATGGATGGAGTTGAATATATACTCCGTTGGGATCAGGATTTCTGTCATAATGCACAGTACTTACCCAGTCACTGTCATAAATGATGACTGTATCTGCTGCAGTCAGATTAATGCCGAGACCTCCAGCTCTTGTGCTCACCAGAAATATAAAAACTTCAGGGTCTGCATTAAAATTCCTCATCTATAAAAGGTAGAACATTGCCAAGTAACATAAAATAGGAAAATCAGCATGCTTGTGTCCTTAAAGGTAATAAACTGAAAAAAAAATCTCTAGTCATCTTTTTGCTTCAACTACAAAAAATTATAGGAAGAATTGTATTTTGACATGCTCCTAGATTTCACAATGTTTTTGGGGTTGAGATTAAGAACATGTTAAAAACAGTGGAAAATTTAGTAATTTTAAAAAATTCCCAATAAATTGTTTGAAAACTAAAAAAAAAAAAAAAAAAAAAAGAACCATCACAGGATACATTTTAAAAATCAAAACAAATGAATGAAAATTTATCAAATAAAAAAGGGATGCAATCCAAAACTAATTTGAAATTATGCTCTTACACCTGCAATTATTCATGATAACAAATTTTGAACTAAGCATAGCTGAGGAATTCTGGGAGCTGAGCTCCGGAGTTTAAAATTGCCTAGGTTGAAAAACACTGATCTAAATACTTTTCAATGTATTTTTCATCAAAAAAAGTATGTTTCAAGACAACCCATTAATCCACATTAATTTCCACACCATAATCCACACTAATTTCCAGCAATTCTATAGTAATAGACAGGGTGGATAAAAGTAGATTATTAAAAATAATCCAGATTTTTTAAAATCAGATTTAAATCAGATTTTTGAAAATCAAATTTATTTTAATAAAATACTTTTGGAGTAAAAATCTATCTAAAGATAGTTTTCTATTTAAGATACATTAATAATTTGGTTTATTCATCATGGAAATGGAGCTATTTATATAGCATGAGGTTGTAATATTCTGCAATATTTACATTTTTGGTAGACTCATTCAATGAATCCAAGCTCTGCAAGCTAAATAGGAAATCTTCATTTTGTTTGCAAATAATAAGATTAAAGATTCTAACTACCAAGAATGAGCCCTTACAGTTAAGAGCACCTGTCATTTCAGATCCATCATGGCAGCGCCTGTTAGCGGGCATCCACTCACCTGCTGCCTGCCACATCCATCACCTTGCTGTGTCACCAGCCTTCCCATTAAAGTGAATGGGACTGTTGGTGAGTCAACAGCGGGTCAGAGGAGAAGCTGCTGCAGGACAGAGACGACAGCTGCTCTTTAAACATTAGGATTTAAATCAAGTTGATTTAAATCAAGCCTTTTTACTAGAGATTTAAACCATGATTTACCATATTTTTCGGAGTATAAGACGCACCTTTTTTCCTCAAGAGGCTGAAAATAAGGCTTATAGGCATGCAATTTTTTTTGACAAAAAACGGGTCCATTTTTGCGAAAGACGAGCTGTTTTTTTGCTCATTTTTGCCCCCCAACCCACCCTGGACACTCTGCAAGGCTATTCATTCCTTTTTTTAAAAAAAATGGCCCGTTTTCATGAAAAACGGGCCATTTTTCGGATGTTTGCAGAGTGCAAAACCTTTTTTTTCTCCTTTTGGCAAGCTCTTTAACTGATTGATGAGAATTAGATTGATCAAGTGCTGTGCCAGCAGAAACAAAGTCTTAGGTGCTGCAGATTGTCAGTGATTTCCTTCTCCAGCACATGGATAAATGCACCTGGAAACATCTACCTACCTACCTACCTACTTTCTCTCTCCCTACATACTGTATTTCTCTCTCTCTCCCTACCTACCTACCCTCTCTCTTCCTATCTACTGTATTTCTCTCCCTCTCTCTCTATTTCTCTCTCTCCATCTACCAACCTACGTACTCTCTCTCCCTACCTATCTACTGTATTTCTCTATCTCTTTCTATTTCTCTCTCTATCCCTCTACCTATTTACCTACCTACACACTCTCTCCCTCCCTCCCTACTGTATTTCTCTCTTTCTCTTTCTCTCTCACTCTATCCCTCTATCTACCTACCCACTTTTTAAAAAAAATTGCCTCTTCAAAACCTTGGTGCATCTTAAACTCAGAAAAATACAGTAAATCGTGATTTAAATAAAATCTACCCTGGTAATATACAACATTATCATGTCAAGAACATCTCTTCAAAATAGAGCAACAGGACTGCAGTCTTCCCAATGATTTTTTGCAGAGGTTAAGTTGAAGCCAAGTGGCTTACTCCCACAGCTTGTTTTCTTAATAGATCTTAGAAAAATTAAACAAATCGGGTGAATGTTTCTGAGAAAAAGTCACCTACATTTTCTTCTCTGTCTATATAAGACATGCTTCCATCCAGTCGACTAAACTGGTAATCTCTCAGATAGCAGTAGTCCATTAAAATATCCAACATTTGGGTCATTTGTGAAAACAGCACCACCTAAATTGAGGAAATATTCCTTAGTTAATTTATCTCAAGAGGCATGAATTTTTTTAACTAAATTCAAAAGTAATTTATTTATCATTAAATTTATATTGCCACCTATTTGCCCATGGTGACTCAAGGCGGCTTACAGAATATAAAAAACCACATCTAAAAACAGTAAAAATAATTAAAAAATCAAATAAATTAATGTAATAAAAACATCCCCCACCTCAGCGACAGCTGATCACACGAGCCATTTAATAGGCTCTGTCCTGCTCTGGGTTCCCCAGGCCCGCAGGCAGAACCAAGTCTTCAGTGCCTTACGGAAGAATATTAGAGTGGGGGTCATTCTAATCTCCAAGGGAATGATGCTCCAAAGAACATCAATTCAAAAGTAATACCTTGTGTCCTCTCTTTTTTAGTTCTGGTAACATGCGATCCAAGAGTAATGTTTTTCCAGAATTCTTCACTAGATCCTCATCCACCTTCATATGAGAGGGGAAACAACAACAAAAAGCTACATTATGAATATAATATACATAGTGCTTTTAACATGCTGCTTTTCCTGGCCTTTTGAAAGGAATATTTGTAAATATGGTCTCATTTCCTTTATCATCAGAAAATAGCAAAAAAGACAATCTAAGATTCCAGGAAAAGTTTCCTTAGCTTGATGAAAGTTTTGCAGAATTTAAAAGCAGAGTGGATCTATGGAAATCTACAAAGCTGGATGGAACCAACGGAGGAGCTGGGAAATGTCAGTTGGTCTTACCTGAACTGCATGTCTCGAAGGATGGCGTGGGAGCAATCACAGCTGGGTATTGGGTTAGAGTGCATTACTACAGGCTAGTTCTGCCGATTGCCGGCTGCCTGCAATTTGGCAGTTCAAATCCCACCAGGCTCAAGGTTATCTTAGCCTTCCATCTTTCTGAGGGTAAAATGAGGACTCAGATTGTTGGGGGCAACAGGTTGACTCTGTAAGTCCGCTTAGAGGGCTGTAAAGCACTATGAAGCGGTATATAAGTCTAAGTGCTATTGCTATTTTAATCTTGTATTTTATATTTTAAATTTTATGTCATACAATATGCCTCATTTTAATTGTGATGTTTCTGACACGAATAAACAGATTCCAGAGATTCTAATTCTGGCAAGTATATCTTTTTGGTTAATAAACAGAATACCTGATAACTGAAATAACAGCTGTTAACAGAATTGATGTGGTCTACAGATATAAAATGTCCCGAATATTTCTAAATATTTATAATTGCCTATTTACTGATGAATGGGATTGCTTTTATAAATGAAAACTTTCTTAAGTATAGGAAAATCCTTCACTTGGAATTAAGAAAATTGGATGACCTTGAAGGCAAGATTATATTTTTTTGATCAGTATAATTATGGAAGTAAAAGTGTAGACAGGAGGTATCCTTGACTGTTCCATGCTGCATGTGAACCAAGTATCACTAAGTATTCAATTCTAACATATCTTTTTTTTCAGCATAATTTCTCTTGTTGCATCCAACAACACATACTCATGCAAAATATTTTACAATTCAAGGCAATTTACTTCATCATATTCTTTCAATCAATCCCAAACCTTTTCCTTCATTACTCAAAACCACTATCCAAAAATCTTTTTTACCCAATGTAGATAAAACTCTTTGTCAATTTACATATCTATGTTGTGATCTGGTAATGGGTTCGTAGACTGTTATCGAAGAAAAAACACTTATACTCAATTTTGGATATTTCACCCAGATCTGGGAAGCACTGCTCTAAATAAACAAATGTCCAATAAGATTTATCTTCTAGTTTCTGCATGACCTGGAGAACAGAAATCTAGTTTGCATATCCTCAAGTCTAGTGAAAAGCTGCTCTGCTCTTTCCCAATTTTGCTGTTTCCCACCTCTTTCAATCAAAATTCTGCCAATCATCTTTCCAGATGCACTTAACACCTTGGAGGTTTTCAATATCTGTCTGTGCAATACAGGGGAGCAATGGTGACTTTCTAATCTTATACTGCATCTACAGTCACAAACACAATCTACATATATAAAAGCCAAGTACCACTCACTCACCACAAAATCTCTAGAACCGTAAAACCTACAAACTTGAAATTTGGCAACTATGTTCTTCTTGGCTTCTAGGTGCTCGCTAAAAAGGATTTTTTGAAATGACCATCAGATCATTAGTATTTCTTATACAATAATTAACACACTCTGATACTAAGGAGTTCTACTCCCCCTCTCCACTTGAAAAGAACTCTGTTCCAACTAGTTGCCTCACATTTTGTTACCTCAGTTCAAATTGGCAGAAGTTCCACTCCTTCACTCAGGAGTGGTCTGAGGCTCCTTACAGTAGTAAATGTCAGTACCTCACCAAAATGTCTACTCCTTCCACCTATGGAACTGCTTCCGAACTCAAGGCAGTGGGACCAATATTCTCTTATGTGTTTCAATCTCCGACCATCACTGAGTCAACAGATTGAACCGGATTTCTCCTGCATTGCCCGATCACATAGTTTCGTCACGAAGCTAGTATCCATATACACGTTAAATAAGGCACATAGCTCCCCCAGAATCAAACCGGTGTAACATTTCTCCAACTACACTACCTACACTTGCAGCTTACCATTTTGTAACTTTCTCACAGTTTTTATCAATGCTCATTAGACATAAACAATTATTGTATTAGCCTCGGTTCCACTTTTTAACACATCACTGCTACTCGTGTAATCTAGAATCTTTCCCTTTTTCTCTACACATATTATCTTTCTCTAACCTTATTTTTGCAGTATTGTTACTTGTATTTTCCCCTCACCCAAACCTTTTTCCACTTCATCATTCTGATAACCATTATTTATACTTTCCTTTTAGCACAATTGCACATATCTCTGTTGTGTAATTATTTCCACTTTGTTCCATGCAGCTTCCGCACATTTCCTTGTATTCATTATTTGCCCATATTAATCATGATTTTTTTTTCACGTGGGGCTTAATATTTTCTCTTCCTGAAGTCATTGTACTTTCTCGTTTTTAATTATTATTTTTTGCTTCTTTCCTTTCCCACATTCACATTCCCAGAGAATGATCTCTCCCATTTACAACCTCTCTTCAATCCTTACTAATAATGCTTTTATTTTTATATTCCTTCCTTTGCCTTCTGCATGCATAAACAGGATTATGCGTAAGTACTTCTACTTCTACTTCTTTTGGCCGGCCAACAGCTTAACAATTGACTAAAGCTGTACACTATTTTTCAACAACACTGTCAAAATAGATCTAAACTAGACCCACAGCTTTATGTCTACTCGAAGAAAGAGTAAAGGTTTACCTTAAATTGCTGTGTGACAGAGTCCAGGGGATATTCAATAAGATATGGATGGTTGCAACACTTCCTCAGCAGCATCATAATGTTCTGCAACTTAAGGTTGATTTCTGAATCCAAAGGCATATCCACTGCAATTACTGGCCTTGCAAATGAAAGCAATTTGAAGTAAAGCTACAAGTAAAATCTATTAAAGATGTCAGTACAGTACTTCCCTTCAAGAGCTATTTCATCCAATTATTCTGCTTCAGTGCTGATTAATCTACAGCAGGTGTCAAACTCAAGGCCCGGGAGCCAGATCCAGCCCGCAAGGTGCTTAGATCTGGCTCATGGAAACAGTGAAGGGCTGGCCTGCAGTGCCTGTCAGAAAAAATGAGGACTGTGTGCAGCCCCCGTGAGCTGTTTTCACTGGCAGAGGGTTGCAGGAGGCCATTCAAGCCGAAAATGGAGCTTGCAAGGGCCACGCACAGCCCTGACCTGAATTTTTGCTGGCAGAAAGTTGGCGGAGGCCATCCCAGCTGAAAACAGAGCTCAGGAGCCCGTTTTTGTGGACAGAACAATCAGGCTACCACCGGCACCTCCTAACAAAAGTCATGTTGTCATACTGGCCATGCCCACCATGCCCCCCTGAGGTCAAACACAACCCTGATGCGGCTCTCAATGAAATTGAGTTTGACACCCCTGATTTATAGCTACCTAGAACATTAATACAATTAAGAATTACATTTAGGTTTATTATGAATTTATTTCTCCATGTTATTTGGCTGCTAAAACATTTTGCAAATAATCCAAACAAACTGTAGGTTAAATACCTCTCTTTTTCAGCTTCTTCTTGTGTTTTAGTGAATAGTTCTTCCAGCGCATCAGGAAATTCATTTTCTCTGAGCTCACGATAATTAACTATTTTCCGACTGCGCCGCTTTGGCCGGCCTGTAGAAGTCAGCTCCACAACTTCTTCCTATTAAATGGAAGAACTCATTTATAGAAGTGTGTTCCCTGAGCAATGATCAGTCCATTTATACCTACGGGTCATTCACCCGGACTGCTACATTTTCCTTTGTACTCTTCAGTGGATGCCATCTCTGCTTGTTTATTCCTCACAATTCAGCTGAGTGACAGAGCAGTGAAAATTAGGGTGTGAAAATAAATAAGTGACCACTCAGATACTAGTTCTTGTTTAATGTGTTTCTGGGATTCACTTTCATGAAAAAGAGAAAAACTAAAAACTGTGAAGGGGAAGAGTTGGAAATAACTAAAACATGGTCTACCATAGAATAATCCACGCTATTGGAATGCCCAGTGCTCATCATTGAAAATATTGTATATACCAGATTGTTATCCTGTAAGACTCTGGAACAGAAACATATATGGGAAAGGATGACTTTGTTTCCATTAGAAACAAACTTCTACAGCTTGTAATTATAACAAAACAGTGGAGACAACCTACACAAAGATAGAAATTCAAGTCTGGATATCCTGTTTTTCCAATATTTCCAAATATTTATCCAAGATAAATATTTACTGTCCCAAAGATGTCTGAGTTTTGCAAAGAGACTGCCAGTTTACCTATATTTTTGAAGTAGAGTTTCTTAAGGGGCAGGGGGATCAGTTGGGGGGAAGAACACTTATTCCCAAGAGATTGCTTCTTCTATAACAGTAATGATGAACCTTTTCGGCACAGTGCCGATAAGGGGGCGCATGCAGGTGGCAACGAGTGCTGAAAAGGGAGCACTTCACATGTGTGCACTCATCTGGGCCACAACCAGGAAGATGAGTTGCCCAGGGGGCATGTGCATGTTGGAAAGTGTACTTCAGGGTACTGACGCACACTGATCAGATCGCTGGCATGCATGCTCACGCTGGAAAATGAACCATCTCTTCCGGTTTGCAGCACTGACACGTGGTCACAATGGCCAGCTGATCAGCATGTGCGCTAGAAACCCGGAGGAATGAGCGATGCCAAATATGCCAGGTGACATGACTCTGTGTGCCACTTCATGCATGTGTGCCATACAGCTCTATAATAATAAATACAATGGCCATATCAGCAGTGGCTTCAAAGACTTGGGCATTAAGACTGAAACCAAAACAATAAGTACTAAGACATATATGTTCTGACAGGGGAATATAAATTTGCAAAAAGTACAAAAAAAAAGCTATTCCACTCATAGGAAAAGAATACCAGAGACCAAAGAGTCTCTGAAGCTTTCTCAGTCTGACAAAATATTCTTCCCTCAACTAAGACTGTAGTATCTTCAGACTGAATGTTCACAGGATGCATCAACCCCTTCTCTTATTACTTGTAATCCAAAAACTAGGCTTAAACATGTGTGCAGAATTGTGATTAATGATCAAGACCTGTTATCCATCATTCCAGAGATCCCAAAATAGTTATTCTGAATTACAGGAAAACAAATTCTGAATATTAAGAATAAAGTTCTACCACTAAGACTCATTAGACACTCTCATAAATTACTGAGAGAAGTGATGGCTTTCTTGCCCTAGATGTGTTCAGAGGAAATCTGGAAAGTCACCTTTTAATCTGGAATTTTATATTGAGATTAACTTTAGTGGTTCAAATTAAAGTTGTACAAATCTATGGTGATCCAAATTGTTTATTAGTGGGCAACTGTATTGATGGAAAAATTGGTACCTGGCTTCATCACCCTATTATAATCTGTGGAATAATGACTGGAAAAGGTTGAAGCTATTTGTTAATTGACGTGTATTTGAGATGAAATGATAGACTAAGAAAGATTAATTGGACATTTCCTTATGAGGAAAAGTGGTCAGAGAACCAAGAATAACTTCAGAGAGATTTGAGGAGAGAAGCAGTTCGAATCCGCACAGCCGTGTAATGGAGTGTGCTCCCGTTACTTGCCCCAGCTTCTGTCAACCTAGCAGTTCGAAAGCAAGTAAAATATGCAAGTAGAAAAATAGGGATCACTTTGGTGGGAAGGTAACAGTGGTCTGTGTGCTTTCGGCGTTTAATCATGCCATGACAATAGAGACGCCTTTGGACAGCGCTGGCTCTTCGGCTTTGAAACAGATGAGCATCGCCCCTAGAGCCAGAAGCGACTAGCACACATGGGCGGGGGAACTTTTACCTTTGAAGCTAAGTTAAATGCAAATCTCATGCGATGAGGAGGCCCCCCCCCCTTGAATGCCAGAAGGTGACAGAGCCGAAAAGAGCATCTCCTGCAAAATTTAAAAGCTAGATAGGTTCGTAACAGGAGAACCAGTTCTTAATCATGATCTGAGCCATTTACAGCTTTAAAAGTCAATAGCACTTTAAATAGCACAATATTTAGATAGATCTTTCACTAATGGAATCAGATAACCTCTGTACTTTGCATCATTACCAGGTTACTTTTGAGCAAACTGCAATTTGAAGAAGATGATGATTCTATCTTTACCCAAATAGAAGACAATGCCCAAAATATAGTTGCTTAGGGCCATTCCTAAGGCAAAATACTGAACCAAATACCTGGTTGTTTCCCAAAAGCTTTTGAATGGTCTTGTTTACAATGGCACTGTAGAAAATTTCTTGTTTTTTAACAAGAGGTGCATAGACCACAACTTCACGCTTGGGAGGAACTTCTACAGCTACATCTGATTTCAGTCTTCTCAATAGGAAAGGAGTCAAAATCTAGAGTAAAAAAAAAATCAAAATACATTTCTATCCATTTATGATTAGAAGCTTGCTTATTTCAAAAGAAAGCATTGTAATTCCAAGATTGCATGATGTGAGGTTTTTTGTACGTAATTTCTTTCAGTGGCATTTTTGACAGAAAATTCAGCCTTGGCAAAACCTCTTGTGCTTGATTTTTTTTTTTTGTATAAACAGAAGACAAGATAAAAAGTTTCACTTTCATCAAAGCTAAATATTTCCATATAATAACCACTTCCTACTGTAGCTAACACAAAACAGAAGCAATCACAATCTTTGTGACTGGTGAAACAAATGACTCCATTATCTATACCAGTGTTGGCTAACCTTTTTTGTTGTTGCATGCCAAAAGCATGCGCACAACAGTGTGCCGCCACGCCCAGTTTTGGGCCTAGTAGGCCTTTCCTGCACAAAAAAGGGCAGTGGGGGGGCGATGCATACCCCACCCCCATAAACATCTCCCGCATGCACAAAAATCAGCTGATTGGCAGGAACCACACACGTGGTGGAGCTGAGCTCGGACGACAGCTCACGTGCCTGCAGAGGGGGCTCTGCATGCCACAAGTTTGCTATCACGGATCTATACTTACCAACCCATCTACCCTCTCATACCTCAACTATGCTTACACCATAGAAAGCTTCCATTGCCCTAGGCAAAGACTAAATCCTGAATGTCCAAGTACTGAGTATAAGAACAAAGTTATGAGGAAAAAAAAACCCTGAATTTCTCAGCAAATATATCTTCACTGTGAGGAATTCACAATAGGAAAGTAAGGGTGTCCGCAGATATATGTTAACAGTGGTATTTGCAAGTATATTCATGTGTGTACATATAGTTATCAATAGTATGGTTCAATAATAATAAAGAAATGTGGCAATCTGGAACAAGAAAAAAAACATATTTTAAGCAATGAAAACAGACCTGGTGCAACATGTGCAAAATATTCTGTTCTCTTTCCTTAGCAACAATATCTTCAGCAATTTCAGAAATACTGGTAATATCAAACCAGGATTCAAAACTAGAAAAAAAAATCAAGAAAAAATGAATTAAGAAGTGAGGAGCTACAATTTAGTTCAGTGCTGGGGAAAAAATAAAGTTTTGCAATGTGCACTGATTATCCAAAATGCGCTTTTTCTTATTCATATTTTTTTGCCTTTCAAGAAAGGGGACAAGAAACACAGAGTATGAAACTTTGTCCAATGACTGCAATGAAACTCTACTTATCATGTCTCCCCCCCCCCATTCTTCATGCATTTGAATTTTATATTTATTTTCACATGCATCTTCAGCTATAAAATCTAGAAGTATAATCTCAAAGAGTGCAACAAAATTCTAGACACTGGGGGATTTAGTTGGCAGATGGAAATAGCACACAACTCCGAGGCCAATTTCTGCGAGTCCAAATTGATGTACTGTTAATGAATTTGTTGGCAAGGATGCTTGATCACAAAGTAATGTTTGAAAATACAAGGAAACTTGAGAAATCTTGCTTTTATAAGCAAAACAAACAAAGAAAAACCCTAACATCCTAAGGTGTTACAGAAAATAAGCCTTGTCATTTCATAGAAAAGTAACATAAAAAGAAAGGAGGGCTGACTAAGAAGTGAAAGCTCAAGAAAAACATTACAAAGAGGCAAAGAACTTTTCTTGCGGTATTATTGCCATTGTGCCGGAAATGGTGCAGAGAAAATTCTGGGAGATGTCCTTGATTTGTTGTCCTAGTACTGTGATGGTGAACCTATGGCACGTGTGCCCAAAGTGGCACGCAAAGCCATGTCACCCGGCACACGCGGCCTTGCCTGTTTGTCTTCTGAGTTTCTGGCACGCATGTGGGTGTGATGATCAGCTGTCCTTTATGTGCAGCAGTAGCAAAAACGAATGTGCATATGCACACCGGCCAGCTGATTGTTGGTTGTACATGCGCGCCAGAAAAAGTTCAGCTTTTCCAGAGCACAATCCCTTTGCGCACGCAGCAGTGCTGCAAACCGGCAAGCACATGTGCACCAGCCAGCTGATTATCAGGTGCACATGCACACTAGAATCCAGAAGTTGGGATTTTCCAGAGCGTGGCCCTGATGAGCACACGCGTGCAACGTTTCCGTGCAACCTTTTTGGCACTCGGTGCTGAAAAGGTTCGCCATCACTGTCCTAGTATGTGTCAGACTGCATTTTATAACAGTGGAAACAATGCAACTTCAAGGAGGGCAGTCAATTCTTAGAACTGATGCCAATGTTCTGCTTTGCTACTGAAGATACTGCCTTTTTATATTTATATTAACTGTTCATGATCAGCTGCCTCCTAAATGCACAGGCATAGAGGCTGTTAGTTTTGACAACTACATTGCAGTTCTTGGGTCAAATATTTCTTATGACTAGGTAAGTCAAGGATGAAAGAGCCACATGCAGCGCCAGAGCAGTGGGCTACCGACCCCTGTCCTAAACAATGGCTTCTATGGCTTCTTTCTCCTCTATATCTATGACTTTTGTGTATAGAGATAAGTCCACAACCAAGAATGTATTTCTGTTTAGCAGTTTACCGGCCTGGAAGAAAATCCCTGTGAAAATAGGGTAAGCCACTGTTCTGAAAACAGATGGACTATCAGAGAGTAAATCTCTGGTCTTTCAGGTGTTGTTCAATATTGTCTCTATCAGCTCCATTAAACAGATGTAACAAATAAAGATAGGGTGTGGAAGAGAAAGAGTTGGATACCTTCCACACTTCTCCTGAAAAACATCTAATAACTCATTCTTGGAACTGTTAGAGTTTTATCCCTTTCTTATTTTCTCCTTTTGAAAGCATGTACAGTTAAAAAAAAACACCAACCCTAGATTTAAGTATAACTCAATCTGGCACAATCAATTCTAGTTACGATGGTGTTTGAAAGTTGAAAAAACATCATTTTAGATGTTTTTTTCTTACTTAAGAACTGATTTTTCTGTTTAAATCCTGTGTAGTTGTAAAAATGTAACTTTGTATAAATCAAAGAAGCTATGGTGACCCCAGGAACTCTCTGGCATTGTAATATATGATTAAAAGATGGCAATTAAGACTAACCACATGGATTTGGATTTGTTGATATAAAATTAGGAATTTTTCCTATTGATACAGATAGTAATTCATGAAAGGTAATCTGCCTTTTTGCATATAATCCTTTGCAAATCTTTATTTGGGACTTCTGGTCTGATTAGCTAGTAGCCAAGAATCACTGTTTTAGGGTATTTCACTGAAGAAACTTTGTTTTGGATCTCTGTTGCTTTGTTTCATCCCTTAGTGGGTGATCTAGTCTTCTGTTATTGTAGAAATGAAGAGTTCTTATTCTATCATTTTAAAAATCATCACTAGAAACAAAACAGAATAGATTGGATTTTTTGTTTGTTTGTACTTATCCCTGCCTGGTAGTTCATGTAAACATTACATTTTCAGCACAAACCAGATAATGTAACTGCTCAAGACAAGTCTCCCTCCATATCAGAAATATACTGTTTTTTAATGGAGTATAAGACACTCCCCCCACCACCCAAAAAAAGAGGGTGGAAATGTTGGTGCATCTTGTACATTGACTACAGCCATTTTTGGCCTCCTGAAACCCTCCCCCACGTGTCCCATTTTTGTGAAAAATGGACCTGTTTTTGCCAAAAGTGGCACGCAGATAGGATTTGAGAGGCCTGCAGAGTGCTCTTGGGAGCTGCGGAGGGCAAAAATGGGATGCGTGATGGTGGTGGAAGGCTGAAAACAGGCCCATTTTTCACAAAAATGGGGCGTAGAGAGGGTTTGGGAAGCTTGCAGAGTGCTCCTGGGAGCTGGGGAGGACAAAAATGGGATGCGTGGGGAGTTTGGGAGTCCAAAAATGGGATGTGCAGATTGTTTGGGAGGCCTGCACAGTGCTCCTGGGGGCCGGGGAGGGAAAAAACTATTTTTTTTCTTGTTTTCCTCTTCAAAATCTTGATGCGTCTTATACTCCAAAAATACGGTAATCTTCCAAAGACTGTTCCCATGGATCTGCTCACTATCATATCTGGGAGGATTTCTGAACACCAGTTTGATTGCTCATTATGATTATTCTTAGCCTTGGAGTGCTCAAGGAATGTTTGCCTTCTTTAGAAAGGGCCTGGCCATAACACCACTTTTCTGTTCTCACAGTCCCCATTGCTCATTCCCAAGAAGCAAGCAACTGGACTGTTTTTTTGTGATGATTTGCCACCAGGGATGGTTGGAATATTCTTCACTCATTTCCTGCCCACTGAAAATGAATAAAAAACCCTTTGGAAAAATCATGAAAAGTTACATCTCTCCTGAAGGAGGTTATATATTCATTTTCAGATGTTCAATTAATACTTATAAATCAATTCCAACTACTTACCTTTTCAAGTCATCAAAGACATCTGGAAGAAGGAAATTAAGGAGGGACCAAAGTTCAGATAAATTGTTTTGTAGTGGGGTTCCAGTTAACAGTAGTTTATTATCTGTACTAAATCGTTTTAATTCCCGAATAAGACGACAGTTCATATTCTTAATCCTATGTCCTTCATCCACAATCAAATATTTCCAGTAGAAATTCTAGAGGAATACAAGTCTTCTATTATTCCAAAAAGCAAAATTCCTCAATAAAGATTCAATTTTTTTGAAATGTATGTTCAGTTTAAAGAAAGATTAAGTACATTATACTAGAATAACAAGTATGATTTTTCCTGTTATATTATTAAATCTGATTGTTTTCTATGCAAACTAATGATTTTGCATATTATATTATTCATAATTAGACTGGCTGCATCAATCATAGTAATATATTAATGCTTAAATGGCTCACATATTTTTATACTGATAAAGGATATTATTTGTAGCTCAGGATTGAAATAATCTTTGGGCTTTGGTTCTGAGAACTCTGGTTGTTTTCTTGCAGACATATATCATTACCCAAATAATGAACATCACCCAAAATAGGCAACATCATCAGTGCTAGTAAGGAGTGGGGTTTGCTCTCAATTTATATTCTAGAGCATTGATGGCGAACCTTTTTCTTATGGCATGCCCACTCAAACCTTCCAACACCACCACCCCCGTGCGCATGAACACCCGACCCCTCCCCAGGCTCTGGATGCTTTCCTGAAGCCTGGGGAGGGCAAAAATAGATTCGCCCAGCAGCGAATCATTTCTGAACTTCTGGCTGGGGACATTTTTCGCCCTCCCCAGCCTCCAGAGGTTTTCCTGAACCCTGGGGAAAGCAAAAATGGCCTCCCCTGGACCTCTGGAAAGGCGAAAAATCAGCTGGCTGGCATGCACATGCACACCAGAGCTGACGGCTGGTGTGCTACCAAGTATAGCTCCGCATGCCACCTGTGGCATGCGTGCCATAGGTTTGCCATCACAGTTCTTGCCTTGGGCTGGTCTTAGAGGTTCTTCGGTTGAACTATTTATTGTTGGCTTCTTGGCAGTTCCTTGATTGGGTTGTTTGCTTGATTGTTGCTGACGTTAATCTTGGGAGTTAATCTATGCTCATCTGGATGCTGATTGGATCTAATCTATTCAAAGCACCCAGATGAGCATAGATTAACTCCAAGATTAACATCAGACCCACAATAAAACAAATGAAACTCCAACCAAACAATTGCCAAACAAGCCAAAAGTAAACAGCCTAACCGAAGAACTTATAAGACCACCCCAGGGCAAACCACCAGAATATAAACTGAGAGCAAACCCTACTCCTAAGTAGCACCGATGATGTTACCTAGTGTGGGTAATGAAACGTCTGCAAGAAAACATCCAAGCTCAGAGAGCACCAAAAACTCATTTTTTTATACTGGTTCTGACAGTGATGTGATGCATTTGATTCTGTATTAACTTGATTCTCTAGAAGAAAGCGACCATTATCTAAAAATAAATGACTGCACATCTACTGCTCAAAGAAAGTCTCAATGTGTCTCAAACTCCCAAATTTAATATGAAAAGTCACTTTAAAAACATTTCTAAAGACAAAATTAATAGCTCACAAATGAGTGGGGAGAAAGAACGAGAATGGGATGGTATAAATGAAATGTGAAGCCAACATCAGGGCCACATCCTGGTCAATCTTGCACCAGGTTTGGTTAGATAAGCAGGACAGCTGTATTTCCAATTTTGGAGTGTTGAGTTAGTTACGATTCACTATTAGTTCTTAGAATAGATTAATTAACACTAATTTTGCATAAAATACCAACTACAATTCTGTAGTTGGTGAGAGTGCTAATTGAACAGCATTTTCTTACATTACCTGAAGAGAATGTCTATCTCTCATTGCAATTTCAAAAGACGTAATAACAATAGGATGGATATTCATTGAACTTTCTTTCCTTCGTATTTTATGAATGAGTCCACGTCGTTCTTGCTGGGTTCCATGGTACAGCATTATAGGAATCTAAAGTAATTTTGCAATCATTTTTGAATAATTCATATTTAAATAGTAATCAAAGATTATAAAAACATTTATAAAACATCTTGTTTATTTTGATTGATTTCATAGTACTTTTTTTCAAAACCTTTAGTTGGGATGCTATTGTTTTCTCTGCAATCTTTTCACCCTTAAAGGCCTTGGAAGGATTAACAGGGATTCCCAATCTATGGACTTTTGTCTTATTAAGAGACTGAATAAGATAGCTAAAGTGGCTAGGTTTCGACAATATGAAGATCCTCCCTAAAGTGACTAGATTAGGACCACCCCTCTTAAAACAGGCAGTCTTTGGCATGTGCCAAAATATTGCAATGGAGTTTGAAATGGGCAAATATGCCACTTTTACCTTCAAAGAGCGGAAAATAGTGAAAAGTGAAGGAATCAAGATGCCCAATGGAAATAACATCAAGAGTTTGGATGAAGACAATAACTGCAAATGCCTGGGCATCCTTCAAGGTGATAACATCAAGCACACTGAAGTCAAGAAGGTGGTTAGAAGTGGATACATCATGAAAGTGAAGTGGAAATTCAGTGGAGGAAGACCAGAAAAATAATGACTGAAACGTGTCCTTCATCCACACAGCGATGCTGACAGGCTCTGTTTAGAAAGAAAATGGGTGGGCGTGGAAGGGGGTGCATAGACAGGAAAGATGTACTGAAGCTAGTATGTCATGAAAGATTTCTGAGTTCTGGAGAAACCAAACAGGCTTACAAGAAAGACCAAACAAAGAACAGAAAAGAGACAGACTGTGTGATCAGCCATAATAATAGTTTCTAGAACAAGTGTATCATTTAAAACTAAAAACATATCTCACCTCTGGTGTAAATCTTTTGAATTCAGCAATCCAGTTAGGAAGTGTGGATAGTGGCGCACATATCAGAAATGGTCCAGCAACTCCTCTTTCCACCATCAAGGCAATTGTTGCAATACACTGGATAGTCTTCCCTAAGCCCATTTCATCAGCCAAAATGCCATTGATGCCGTTTTCCCAGAGCATCTGTGTAGAAAAAGAAAAATAGATACTGTATATATTTCAATTACACTTTTTCTTTTTATGATCCTGTAATCCCTTGCTTCGGGGTGGGAGGACATGTACTTCAGTTACACTAATGGATATAAATTGAAACATGAACACCTTGATGCAAAATGAACCCAAATAATAATTTAATCTGCTTTGTAATTAAATGAACATAATACCCAATAATCAGGAAGATTTGATTGTTAAAAATAACAAAGGCTAATTGCATGAGATTTCAAGTTTACAGGAAACCAGAGGATAGTTATTTTGTCACATTACATTTATGTACAACGTATATTTTACTATCTTTTAATGAACACTAACCATTTTTGTTGCATTAATCTCAAGATGCATGCCCCTCCCCTTCCTTAAAGAATGCAACCATTAACTGAGTTGGTTTTAACTAAAGCTAGATAACAATAGATCTGAAATTGAAATTTCAACTTGAATTACCTAAAGCTGTTGTGCTCCAAACAGCTTGGAAATAATGGCTTCCATTGTACTACTTAGTAGTACGTTGTACTACTAAGACATACGTGAGTGTCTAGAAACAACTTTCCTTGCCACCATTTTCCAGAAGAGATCCTTAAAGCCGTATTTAAGAAGAGATTGGGCAGCCATTTGTCTGAAATGGTATAGGGTCTCCTATACCATTTCAGGGGGTTGACTAGAAGATCTCCAAGGTCCCTTCCAACTCTTATTCTGTTATGACTTATTTTTAAGCAATAATCCTGGAATGCTAATGTTCTCTACAGCTACATTAAGCAACAGTTAAGCTTTATCAACCATTTATTTGTACCAGAAAGATAAAATCTAAGAGCAATAATTCTGGCAACTACATAAAAGTGAATAAAGTAGATTGTGGTTGAAAGTTATTTGTGTGTGTGTGTGCGCGCGCGCGCGCATACATGTGCCTTTGAATTAGTGTTGGCTCCTGGTGACTGCCTGGGCCAGGGATCAGCAACCTGTGGCTCTGGAGCCACGCATGGCTCTTTCATCCTTCTGCTGCAGCTCCCTATTGCTGGTTGGCTCCACATTCATCGTGCTTTTGGTTAGGACAGTAGAGGAAATATCGTTCTAGGAGGAGACTCTATAGTAGGGGAAACAGACTTCCAATTGGCTCCAGAATTGAATAGGGGACTTCCGGTTAGGACCTTTGTGGCTCTAAGTGTTTAAAATTGCTGACCCCTGGCCTGGACATTCCCTAGTTTGTTGGCAAGATTTCAAAAGTAGTTTGCACTGTGTTCTTCCTAAGGCTGAGATTGAATGGTCACCCAAAAGAGGTCCTGCCTAAAGTAGAAGTAGAAATCCGTCTCCTGTTTCTACTCTGGTTCATTAACCATTACACGGCTCTCGTTTAATTAATAAAATTGCTAACATTCAAAAACGACTAAAATAATTCTTCAAATGCCTACAACAAAATAAAAAGATCTTCACACTGGAAAAAACCAAAATGTGGAGCCATGCAAGTCTTTTTCAATCTCCATCACGTAAAAACCCATTTTCTCTGGTAGCCACCCACTTGAGTTCATTGAACTTCAGGTGAAAATATGGCAAGTAAATGCTGAAAGAATAAGATTGCATTAGTTGACTTAGTTATTCCAAGAAAGTTAAATCTTTTTAGACAGTGGAATATTTGAAATCATTTTCATGATTAACTGCTAATGACCTAGCCAAATATGATTACATAAGAAAGTATAAATTCATACCCTAAGCCATTCCATGCCTTCAACTTGATACCACCTCATCACTCCTCCAGTGAAAAGTTTTGGTTGCTGAAAAGGTACTGGCTGCCCATTAAACGTTCGTTTTGGGTCAACAAAATGCTTGGCACTATGTCGCATCACTTGTGCCAATCTATCCTTAATGATGCTGTTTGAATCCCCATTATTCTGGATTTCTTCTGCACACAGTTTGGGTGGATTGCTTTCAATCTATAGAAGAAAACACATAGGCAATATTATTTTTAGTGTCCAAGTTTTTATCCAGTTATGTAAGTTATTTCATCGTTAAGCCAGATGAAGTCAATATTACCATACTTGTAAAAGAAACTGTTAATAAAAACTGGTCTAAATTCAAGTTGTGTTGTAAATTATAACATGAATTTCCTATGATTATAATTTATATCAGCATTCATGTAGCTTGGCACAATTGGAAAGATTCTGCATTTCATTGTTATGTGGTTATTATTATGAGAAAATGCAGCAAATGAAATATATATTTTTCCTTTCTGAAACAAATTATCTTCTCTTCCCTACAAAATACAGTACAGTACAATGGCCAAACTCAAACAGTTTTCCATTGATATTCATAGCACTCAGAATTAACTAAAGGCACCTTTACACCTTAGCATTTCTACCATGCTCCTGAAAGCTTCCTCAGAGTAGACAAATTCTCATTTTCTTATATGACAGTAATGCAGAGGCTTTAGGCACTCTGCCTCTTACACAAACCCAATACTACAATGAAGTCATGTTTTGTTATATTAGAGAATGGCACTCCCCCAACCCTACTTTAAATTATTAAGCTTTAAGATGGCATATGCCTTTTTAAAATTATTTTGGTCTTTTAATGACCCTGTCATTCAGTTGCCCCAACTTTACCATTGGGGTGGAGTTGGGGCAACTGAATGGAGCTGAGTGTTTACTGGCCGGATGCCCTTCCTGTTGCCAATGCAGTTTGCAGCTGATATTTACTCATTGTGCCCAGAGAGAGAAATACCTGCTGCTACCTAGGATTGAACTCATAACCTTCTGATTGTGAGGGTGAGAGCTCCACCTCTAGGACACTACGCCACTCATGGCATTTGCATCTATGTATTTAAGAAAATATCTTTAATTACTTTCAGGATCACAATCAGTTTAATATATGCTTCTGCCATTTCCTTTTTGTACTAAGGTTTTATGATTACAAATAAGTAGTAATTGAGTCAAGCCTGACTGCTGGTAACTCCATGGGGACATCCAGACTGCTCTAAACACACACACATACACAGTACATGTCATTTTTGGTAGCAATATGGAGAATATTTTTACCATTGCTTTCCACTTGTTTTTAAGATGATTAGCAAAGAAAAAGAAACATGCCTAGTTGGTATTCTCTTGAAATTGTTTTGAATTCATAGTGCTTCTAAAGTAAATATTTAAAATTCTTAAATGAAAGTTTTAAAAATGAATATAAGGATAGCCTATTATAACAGCAATATTCAAAACTTGAAATATACCTGATCATTTTCCACTTTGCTTTTTTTGGCTGCTAATAAAATTTCCTGTGGAAAAAGGAAGAAATAAAGTTATTGAACAACTCACAACTGTGAGGTGGGCGGCTATATAAATTTAATAAATAAATAAAATTTCTCATTGAATCATTCAAAAATAGCATTTTATGGATTTGCATTAAGCAATTTACCTCTTTTGAAATGACATCAGAAATATTGTATGTTTTGTCTTCTCGATCTCTCTTTCTTTTAACTATAAGAAAATACAGTATTGATTTCAGCACTCAGTTTCTAGATACATAACAAAATATTTTCAGTGCTTGACCAAACTTACCAATTTTCTGATTTTTCTGACCACTTAGTTTTTCATTCTATAAACCAAAATATTAAGAACAAAATAATTTTAATGTTAATATTTGTATACATAATAATTAACAGTTGTAATTAGATTCATCTTGCACAATTGATTTTAAGACTCCTGGCCAAAATTTTAATGTTATTTCTCTAAGCTAGGTTGCAAAATAGAAACAAGATAATGTATTGTATCTCTACTTGTAACAAAGTTGAATATTTATGATTTTTGTATATATATATTTAAACCAATTCTCAAGTCTACTTCACAGATAGTTCCTTAGACTAGGGATCTTAGACCAGCTGGCTGAGGAACTCTGGGAGTTGAAGTCCACAAGTCTTAAAGTTGCCAAGGCTGGAGACCCCTGCCTTAGACCCATTCTCTGCTCCCTTTTTCTAAGAGTACAATTCATGCATCTCAGAAATCTCCATGGGGCAGCAACCTATTAGGCGGAAGGAACTGCCACTGTGGAGGAATATTCACATTACAAATATTTCAATATCACAGATTTGATTTGAGTATATCTATATATCACAATGCATGCCTTTCAATTACCCATCAAAGGATATGCAATCTGAACAAAGAATACACTAACAATTTGAACAGAATATTTATTCAGTTATCTAACATTTAACGTTGATTTTACCTTTGCAGTGTTCAATGTTCCTTTTCTTTCAAGTTTTTCTTTCTTTTGTTGCTCCTAAAATCCAAGATTTTTACAAATCAGTTGTTTCTTTATGCACAGACAAGTGACCTTTGATGTATCTCTACTTTGGTATTTAAGTATTTTCAATTTAATAGCAAATACCTTAGAGCCGTGATAGTGAACCTGTGGCACGCATAACCATATCTGAGGGCATGTGAGGAGTTGCCCTAGGTCAGCTTCAATTTGCATGTGTGCGCTAGCCAGTTGATTTTCGGCCTTCGGGAGGGCAGGGGGAGCCAAGGTGGCGCAGTGGTTAAATGCAGCACTGCAGGCTACTGCTAGATCAGCAGTTCAGCGGTTCAAATCTCACCGGCTCAGGGTTGACTCAGCCTTCCATCCTTCCGAGGTGGGTAAAATGAGGACCCAGATTGTTGGGGGCAATATGCTGACTCTCTGTAAACCGCTTAGAGAGGCCTGAAAGGCCTATGAAGCGGTATATAAGTCTACTGCTATTGCCTTCCCCAGGCTTCAGGAAAGCCTCCGAAGCCTGTGGAAAGCCTCCGAAGCCTGTGGAAAGCCTCCGAAAAACAAACCCAATGGGCTTAACGGAAGTTCAGAAACAAACTTCCGGTAGGCTCTTTGGGCTGTTTTTTGCCCTCCTCAGGCTTCAGGAGGCTAGCCTGGGGACGGCAAAAAATGGCCCAATAGACCTACTGGAAGTCCAGAGGCAGGAGAGGGGGGGGTGCACAGGAGAAGGGGGGAGGACATTGCATTATGGGTGTGGGCCCGCATGCATGTGCTATCACACACACCCCCCGTCCTTTTGGCACCTGAGCAAAAAAACCTTCGCCATCACTGTCTTAGAGGTTTAGGTAGCACTTGGAATAAAGCATTCAATTTAACTAAGAGGTTTTTTTCTAGCATGAAACAGAATAGAGCTGGAAGGGACCTTTGAGGTCTTCTAGTCCAGTCCCCTGCTCAGGCAGGAGATCCTATACCATTTCAGACAAGTGATTGTCCAGTCTTTTCTTAAAAACCTCCAATGATGAAGCACTCGCAACATCTGAAGGCAAGCTGTTCCACTGGTTAATTGTCCTCACTGTTAGGAAGTTTCTCCTCAATTCCAGGTTGCTTTTCTCCTTGACTAGTTTCCAGCCATTGTTTCTTGTCCTGCCTTCTGGAGCTTTGAAAAATAAATTGACCCCCTCTTCTTTGTGGCAGTCTCTCAAGTACTGGAATACTGCTATCATGTCACCACTAGTCTTTCATTTCTCCAGACTAGCCAAACCCAAATCCTCCAACCAACCGTTCTTCTTGTTTTAGCCTTCAGATCTTTAATCATCTTAGTTGCTCTTGCACTTTTTCCAAAGTCTTAACATCTTTTTTGCAATGTGGTGACCAAAACTGGTTGCAGTATTCCAGGTGTGGTCTTACCAAGGCTTTATAAATTATTAATACTTCATGTCATTTTGATTCTACACCTCTATATATACAACCAAGCATTGTATTAGCTTTCTTTGGCTGCCGCCACACACTACTGAATCATGTTTAAATGTTTGTCCACTAAGACTTTGAGGTCCCTCTCATAGTTACTGTTTTGGAGCATGATTTTGCCTAATCTGTACCTTTGGTTTTTTTTCCTGCCCAGTTGTAAAACTTCACTTTTCTCCACATTAAATTTCATTTTTTTTATAGGGCCCATTGTTTAAGTCTGTCAAGATGTTTTTGGTTCCTGAGCTTGTCTTCTGGGGTGTTGGTTGTTCCTGCCAGTATAGTATCATCTGCAAATCTGAGATAGAGATAGAGATCTCCTTCTATTCCCTCTCTAAGTCATTTATGAAGATATTGAAGAGTACTTCCCTCCATGTGGATGTGGTATCATTAAGGACTACTCGTTGAGTACGGTTTGCGATCCAGTTACAAATCCATTTGGTACTGCTGCTGCTGTGTATCCCACATTTTTCTATCTTACCAAGAAGTAGGTTGTGGTCTACTTTGTCAAATGCCTTACTGAAATCTAAATATACTATGTCCACAGCATTTCGCTAGTGTACTAATTTAGTCACTTTGTCAAAGAATGAAATAAGATTGGTTTGGCATGATCTGTTTTTCTAGATGTTCACAGATCTGTTTTTGATCATCTTTTCTAGGATCTTCCCAGGTATTGATGTTAGACTGATTGGTCTGTAGTTTCCTGGATCTATTCCCCCCCCTCCTTTTTTAAGATGAGAACCCCATCAGCTCTTTTCCAATCCTCTGGTAGTTCCCCAGTGCTTCATGATTTTTTAAAGATATGATACAATGGTTCTGAGATGAATACATTGGAGAAAATATGGTCTAAAGTTAGAATCTCTATAAAATAGTTTGCAACAGTGCACCTTCCCATGAACATTCAAAAACTCTACAAAGAATCCTGTCTAAAATTGGATGTCCCATCAAGAAAGAGACAATATCATGCATATAATCAATTGTCTGGGTTGCAGCCAACCTACACAGGGCTGTCAGTAATGACAACCTCTCCAAGAAAAATCACTATCTAAAAACCAGCCATTCTCACAGAATGAACCACACATTTGACCAAAATATGCAACTAATAGACCATGTGAATAGTAGACCAGCCAGTATTTGTGAAAGCCTAGCACTCAAAATAAGCCACAAACAGATTGATGGAACTACATACACCCTATTACCCAGTCAAATGCCTGATTCAAATTGTACACGATGGACTGATAAGATCTGCTAATCATAATACAACATTATTCCCAACTAGCGGATACTTTCCAAGAAATTTCCCATCACCAACCAACTTCAAAGAATTCTATACAGAATATAACCGCTGGAATTGCAAGGTGAAACATCTGCAATAACCTTTAACTCTAGCTTGATATGGATTTTCCCAGAGAAATCCAAGTAAAAGTATGAATAGTTCACGTCAGCAGACTCTTCTGAAATCTTAGAATAGCTCTCCAGTTTCTATTCTTTTTAGAGATCATAATGAAAAATGAAAGCTCTGGAATAACTTAATTGCCAGTAGAACCAATCTCCTGGTTTTAGAGCCAATTTAAAGCAAATGTAGGGCGCTTGTCCTGTTGCTACTGGGAAAAATAGGAAATCTATCGAATGTTTCCTCAGAATACAGTGCATTCATGAGAAATTGAGAGAAGCACCCAAGCATCTGAGATGACAAAGCTTCTGGGTAAGTAAGCGGATTTTAATAATGTTATATGGATGCACCGTTGTAGACAGAAGGAAAAAAGGTGACTTTGGAGCTACTGCTGATCTGCTGTTTTAGCAGGAAGTTTTCTTATGTACACTGAGAGTATATACACCAAAGACAAATTTCTTGTGTGTCCAATCACACTTGGCCAATAAAGTATTCTATTCTATTCTATTCTATTCTATTCTATTCTATGGAGTTCAATATACCTTTCCACTAATTGAAGTACTATTGCATTTGCTATTGAAGATTCCTTTATTTGCTACTAAGCAGTTTATTACAATTTAATCATTTTAGTCAACTACAATGCAATTGTTTCATTTGATTAATCAATACTACATACTAACTCACCAATTTATTATGCATTAAAGATATTGGTCTGTTATTCCAATACTTTTAAGTTGATTATTTGTGGGTGGAATCTAATCAGATTCCTGGAATAACCCAGATCAAAGGATATGGCTTTCAGGGCCACCGCACCTTGGGTACCTGAAACAGAAATATTAGTATGTGCTCCTGTCTGCCCTATCTGGGAACAACGTTGTGATCCTGAATCAGATGCATGATGGCCTGGCAGCCGCTCACCCATAATTACAGTGGCAGCTGAGGGGTAGAGAATTACATTCAAGGTTTACATGCAAGGCTTCAGTCAGGCCTGCAGCTATCCTTTCTTTTGGATCTTTGCCACTTTCTATTATTCTACTATGCATTTTCTATTGTGGGAAAATGAGAGGGGGGATGGCACGGAGTTAGATGATATCTAGTCATAACAAGATTCTTTCTAGAAGGTTATCCCTTGTCTTTGCACTTCTGTACCTGACCGGAACTGGATGGGTGGAACTGCTAGCATGGCAGTGGAACATTGGACCATGTGATGGACTTGTGGGTGTGGGGGCAAGATCTTGAACTTTCAACTGGGTGAGGAAAATCAGGAAGCTTTTAGATTTGGGTTTTCCCATATGTGCCAACATGGCTCTCTTAATAAATTGGAACTTTGAGCATACTTTGCCTCGGACTCTGATTTACTTTTGGATGCTATTTGGAACCCTGAGAGCTTGATTTTGAGTATAAGCTGTTTCACCTATGAATTCAAGGCTTATTGTAGAAAGATACTTTTGATCTGGCCAGGAATTATAATGGTATGTGGGAATGACCTTGGGAGACAGAAGACTCACAAACTGCTCAATCAGACAAATGGCATTTGAGGCCACCAAAGGAATGGAGGCCTGGCAAATATCTCACAAGACAGGTCCCTTAGATCCCTATTGGTACGCTGTCATTCTGGCAGGGGAGGGGGGTATATTTCAGGAAGAAAAATATTCCAGTAGCACTAAGTTCCTTATCAATCCAGGAGAGAACAAATAGGAACAAAAAGTGAGAATCAAGGCTATCATAGTAGAACAGCAATAAAATAGGACATTAGGATGAAACTTTGTTCTGCTTACACTGAAGGCAAGATAACAAGGCCATCAAGCAGAGGCTTTGTGACAATAACAAAACATAAGAGTTTAGCTGCTAGTTTAAGGAGGTAAACTTCTGTAAAATGAAGAAAAATTAAAGCCAGACCAATAAATATAAACTGTTAGTCAGAATACTGTTCCCAGGAATCATACATAAACACAACCTCATGAGTTGGAATAAGATCTGAAAGCTTGTAAAATGAAGTCCCTGCACCCTCCTCATTCTGAGCCCCTTATTTCAGTAGTTTCATAACAGCTTAAAAATTGGAGGGAGGGGGGCCTCTGTGACTTTTCAAGCTCTATTTGTAAGAATTTAGAACTGAAAGAAGTTGACCATCCAACTTAGGCATAAGCAGCTATTTATGGATTAGATATGGTGCTACATCTAGGTGGTTCTTTCTGACTTAGCTCAAAAGTCTTAGCAGCTCAGCATCAGCTTGCTAAGGCTACATGCACTCTTGCACACACAGGAGTTTGTCTTGAGTCCTGGTAACTATAAGGACAAGTCTAGGCAACAATTTGAAAGTGGTTTGCCAATGCTTTCTTCCTACAGCTGAAAGAGAATGACTGGCCCAAAGTTATCTGGTTGACTTCCATGAATAAGGCAGGACTGAAATTGAGATCTCCCTTTAACCTGAAGGCCAAACTGGCTTTCTGTCATGTACATTTGCATGTGTCCACAAATACAGGTGGACTCAGTTATATTAGTTTGAAACTATGCCATCAAATCAAATAAAAGTAATAAGAGCCTAGATATTGTTAATCACAATGACAAATTATGACTATATTATGAAAGCTTTATCTGAAATGCATTACTAGATAGATATATCTAGCTTCTAATTTTAAATGCTGCTAACCTCCAATTGTTGCTGTTCCATTTTAGTCAGCAAGAACTTTGAATAGATGTTGCTTTTTTCAAGCAAGTGTTGAAGTCTCTTGTAGCGCATTTCATTTGTGTCTCTGTCCCGATTCATGTAAGCCTATAAGAAAAAGAAATAATCAATTATAAATATCAACATTAACTGACTATACTATTGGAAATACAAAAGTTGCTATTATCTTTCACCAGTTAAATCTAAATGAATAGTTCAGCCCTACTATTTTCTTCAAGGACCCACTGGAAATACAACTTTTTACTCAATCAGAGCAGCTATTCATCCAGAGCAGCTGGTCTGCTCTGAATTTTCTACATATATTTTAGTGCATGGTTTTATTATAGTAGATATATTAGTGTCAGGTAAATAAACATGCTATATTATTGTAATGGGAGTGTTCAGAGCATACCATATTTGATTTATTTTCTAGTCGCTAATATATAATTTCTCTGTTGATCATGATTGTAATTGTCTTTTATTTCTTTTTATTATTTGATGTAGCTGGTCATTGACTGAATAAATAAATAAAAATAATAAATTTCCTAGTTTCTAAAATTAGATGTCAGGTTTCATCAAGGTAGGAAAAGCCTAGGCTTGCAAGCAGTTGGTGGAGTTAAAGCTTTCATTTTATTTGCATACTTTTTACAAGAATTTTACAAATAAACCATTTTTAAAAAAAGGGATCTTTTTATTTTGTACAAAAAAAAAACTGGACCAAAATTAAAGTCTGGATAAAATTGTAGTGAAAAAAACCCTAAAAATAAGCAGCCTTTAACTCTTTATTTCACTCTAAAAATAAAGAGCCCAGCTCGCACCTTGCCTGCCCCGAGTTGAAGAAGGAAACTACCTGTGAGGAAAAACAACATTGAGGGGAATAAGGAAACCCTTCATGAAGAGAAACTCAAGACTTGCTCCCTCTTCCTCGTCCTAGAGGACAAGTTAAGAAGCTAGATTCCGCTTTAATGTTTTCGGAAAAAAGTTCCTCTGAATAGGCGCACTTCAAGGGCGAAACCAATTCCCTGGTGGTCCATCGTCCGTCTCCCCCCCACCCGGCATTGGAATGAGAGCGGGGACCGCCGCTTCTCCAGGGCGACGACCCCGAGGCTGCTTCCAAACAAGCCGACGCGCCACTCAGCGCGGGACCGCCCTCCTCCCGCGTAACTCGGCCGCAACACCCGGCCCGAGCCCGCCTTCCTCTGGCTTTAGCCCCCAGCCGCACGGCGGGCCTCCTGTCCCGGGGCGCGCACCTTCTCCATCCTTTGCCGCTCCTTCTCCCTGCCCTCCGCCTCCAAGCGCTCCTCCTCCTGCTGCATGGCCGTGGTGATGACCGGCGCTGCATCCTCCGCTCCGGCCGGCTCGGCCATCGTGGACTCTGCAAGGGAAACAAAAGGTGGGCAAAGATCGGCGGGGGCTTTTCCTCGCTTTCTTCGCCCGCCCGCCCAGCGCTCCTCTCTCTGGGCGCAAGGCAGCTGCCCGTTACCTGCACTTGGGACGCTGGTGCTGCTGCTCTCGGTCGGCATGGCTGCCCACGCGCTTTTCCCCTCACTCCGAACCGCACGAGGAGCGACCGCCCCAGTCCCGCCCACAGGAAAAACTGGCGCGCTTTTCGGCTCTTGCGAGAGGTCGGCCTTCCCTGGCGCGAAAGCTGCCTCCGCCTCCGCCCCCCCTCAGGAGCCCGGAAGGAGGATCCGGACTACGGGAGGGCGAGTAGGAAAAGAGGGGAGGGAGTCGTTCGGCGAGCCCCTTGCCGTCGGTTCTCTCTCTCCTGGGGCTCCGCAGCCGGATCCCACCAGGCCGCCTCTTTCGGTGAGAAGGGGAGAGGGCGGAGGAGCTCAGCAGGTAGTCCGCTTGTGGCTGAAAAGGAGGAATTCTCTAGGCCTTTAAGGACTCCGCTCCTGATCTTCGGAGAACAGCGGCCTTCCGCCCCGGAGGCATCCCTCCTCCCTTTTTAATAATAATAGTAATAACAATAATATTTTTATTATACTTTATTTATTAAACATGAAACTCAGTCAATTGAACATTCAAAAACGCATCACAGTTATCATTGACTGGTGCTAATGGTTGATACGGGTTTCTGCCACCGTCCTTGGTATCAACCAAGTACCTTAAGACAGTGGTCCCCAACCTTTTTATCGCCGCGGACCAGTCAGCCTTTGATAATTTTACCGTGGCCCGCTGAGCGCGTCGATGACCAGCGCTAGTAGCGTAGCCTTGCGCAGGCGCAGTTCAGTATAGCTAGCGTAGATAGCGTAGCACAAACTGCGCCTACGCAAGGCTACGCTACTAGCGCTGTCTACGCTAGCCCTACGTAGCTGCGCAGGCGCTCTTAGGTTTTTTTCAGGAATCGGCCAGCGCTGAAAAGGAATGAGAAGGGTGGCGCTGGACACGGGGGCGGTGGGCCGCTGGTGACGTCAGAGTGCCACCAGCGGTCCAGTAACACCCCTTGTGCCAGTTAGCCCTAATTTGCATACAGAAAGAAACTATGGCCCCCGGCCGCTGCAGCGATCATGGCCCCCGGCCGCTGCAGCGATCATGGCCCCCGGCTGCTGCAGCGATCATGGCCCCCGGCCGCTGCGCGGCCCGGTGCCAGGTACTCCGCGGACCGGGGATTGGGGATCACTGCCTTAAGATGTACGATGCTCCGAGTAGATTAGTTTTGCTACTCGGAGCATCGTACATCTTAAGGCACTTGGTTGATACCTAGGACCCTGGCATCAACCCTTACCAACCATTAGCACCAGGTATTTGTGACACATCTTTAAATGTTCGCAACTGGGTTTCATGTTTAATGAATAAAAGAAGTAATTATTTATTGTCAGTGCACAACATATGTACAATGAGATTGTTAGAGCTCCCTTCCTGGGGTCATCTGCATAGCAATCCGGCGTTCTTTTTTTGTACTCTAACTAGACACAAGGACAGTTCTCTCCCCCCCCCCCCATGCCATCACTCTGCTAAACAACTAATTCCCCAAACACTGTGAAATTATTTACTAAGACTATTACTATTATTCTTCCCATCTTTCCTAGCACCTATCTCCTTCCACTTATGACTATAACCATGTTGCTTGTATCTTTACAATTTATATTGTTTTGTTTCCTAGTATGATTTGATTGCTTATTAGTAACATGACTATCACTAAGTAGTGTTGTATCTCATGATTCTTGTATTTTTTTTATCTTTATGTACACTGAGAGCATATGCACCAAAGACAAGATTCCTTGTGTGTCCAATCACACTTGGCCAATAAAGAATTCTATGCTATTCTATTCTAATTCAGATTAATGTTTGAATCCAATGCCTGCCCTGGCTCGAAGACAGGCAAAAACTGTCTTCCTGCTGCCATAATGCTACCAGTATTGTACGTGGGGAGGCATGTATTGTGATCATCACCTACAATTATGACAGCCGTAACTATGTTAAGGGACGCAGTGGCTCAGTGGCTAAGACACTGAGCTTGTTGATCAGAAAGGTCAGCAGTTCGGCGGTTCGAATCTCTAGTGCCACATAATGGAGTGAGCACCTGTTACTTGTCCTAGCTTCTACCCAACATAGCAGTACAAAAGCATGTAAAAATATAAGTAGAAAAATAGGAACCTCTTTTGGTGGGAAGGTAACAGCATTCCATGCGCCTTCGGCATTTAGTCATGCTGGCCACATGACCATGGAGACATCTTCGGACAGCGCTGGCTTTTCGATTTTGAAACGGAGATGAACACCACCCTCTAGAGTCAGGGACAACTAGAACATATATGCGAGGGGAACCTTTACCTTTTTAACTACGTTAAGAATTTTAATGGGGTGGGGGGAGGAAATAATCCACAGACCTGCTATTTCTGGTTTGTGCAAGGGTGGCAAGAAGCCTGGTTGCCATTTTTTTGTCCTCTTCCCTCCTGAAAACGGCTTCTTCCTCTCAGAGCAGAGCCCTGATGCTGAATATATTTGGCATGTGGCTGTTTACAAATTATGTAGTGGTTCCCATGCATTGTAACTGTTGCGAAGATACTTCCTTTGAAACTAGAGTGGACAACATGGCTGATTACTTCACAGGAAAAACATTTATTATTACCGAAAATATTAAAGTTGTAAGTTCAACATTATAGCTAGCATGCCAATATTAGCTATTGAACCATACAAGCATTTAACATTTCTTTCATGTTCATAGGAAGGTCCTGAACCAGCAACGTTCACTTTGAAAGTGTTAATTGCTAAAATTGAAATAGTGGAAACAATATGATTATCTCGCCTACATTAAGATAGTGCTTGTTTTCATTTTCAACCACTTTCATTTTGGGGAATATCTCTATATTTCTGAGTTAGGTGTTTTTTTTAAAATAGCAGCTGACATTCTAGCAATTTATCTGTCCTACTGAAATCAATAAATACGGAATTTTTATATTTGTCTTCAACTCATGCAGATAAGTGCTGATACCATATCAGAGTTCTTCTATAGTACACTCATGCTAAATTAGGGCTAATAGTTAAGCCTCAAGTGCGTCAAACTATCCTTCCTTGATTTATTCACGAAAACAAAAAAATTAAAACAAGGCCAAGAAATATGTTTTTAGCAAAGCTATGGTATTTTAGTGGCAATCAGGAGACAACAAATTTTGATTTACAAGTGACAGGATTTATAGAGTGCAGAAGTGACCAATTTTTTGCTTCATAACATAAACTTATAAAAATTACACTGGTAGAATTGAAGCAGTTAAAAGTGATTTCTATGTTCTCAGTAAATGAATATCAAAAAAGTAAAAAGGGAATAGACTCTACAATGACAAAAGTAGTTAATTCATAGACTTGTGTAGCCTCTGTTACTTTTGAATGTTCTTAGATTATTTTAGTCCAAATGCATTGCTGAGGCATAAATTCTGTTTCAGAAGTTCAATAGCAGAAATCTTGAATTTCGCTTCCTGGAAAAAAGTCATGTATTCTAGAAGCAGATTAAGACCCTTCTTTCATCGCTTTTCCATTTTTTTGTACTTTGCTTCTGTAAGGGACAAAAAAAAAATAGTCTTAATATAAACATTTTGTTTACATTTTAGTTGTAAACCTAGTAGCATAGTCAGTCATGTTTAAGAAGAAGGGACAACAAAACCTTGAAAGCAAGTACATTCAATGTAATTTCTTCATGTAATCAATAGAACAGATTAGAATATCATATTTTATTTGGCCAAGTATGATTAGACACACAAGGAATTTGTCTCTAGTGCAGAAGTTCTCAGTGTACATGCAAAGCAACTTATGTCAAATTACAAACTTATTCTTAAAATTGACTTCATTTCTTAAAAGAGGTAGGAGTACAAGAAGTCCTTGACTTACTGACAGGTTGCTTAGCAACTATTCAAAGTTATGATAGACCTTCCCAGGGCCACTTGTGGCCCAAATTCAAAATTCTAACACATCCCCCCCCCCCATTACATCATTACATTTTGGGTGCTTGGCAGCTGGCCTGCATTTATGGCTATGCAGTATTCTGTAGTGAGAATGGCTTGTGATTTACGGCTTTTTTTGCCTGAGACATTGGTTTCCGGCAAAAACCACCCATTACGGACAATGGATTTACCTAATGACCATGGAATTTGCTTAAAGATCACAAAAAGGTTGTAAAATCAGGTGTGATCCCATGACCTGCTTGATGTCCAACGTTACTTCAGACACAAATTCAGGGCTCAGTTACGGTCATAAGTCAAGGACCACCAATAATGCTTTTGAAGGAATATATCCAAAATTTCCTTGGTTATCTAAAATTTTCCTATTTGTTGTAAAATTAAATTTCTTGAGACAGAGGGAGAGAGTGAGGGGATCAGCTGCCATGTGCTTAATGTGTTGTTTCTTGTCCGTTTAAAACTTCTGAAACTTAACTTCTGAGTTTTGGAGTTAAAAACAGAAGTGTCCAGGGAAGGCAGATGTAAAAAATAGTCTAAACTAGCAGCCGCATCTATTTGGATGCCCTTGGTTAAGAGTGGAAACACAGCCATATCCTGTCATAACTAATAATGTATAATATATAATAATAATGTAATAATAAAGTAGAGAAAAGAAATTGGGAGAGATGAGAATACAAACATACAAATATATAAGAGCTGAACTGATTAATCAGGAACTTGAAATACTAGAAAATGTATGTATGAAAATAATCTAAATAATAATATAAAGGAGAAAAGCAAATTGTGTACTGATTGGATCAAATCATGATAAAAATCTTATCTATATAATAGGATGTTAGCAATTGTCCCGATTTTGCTTTAATTGGCTTTTGCCTAAACTCTATACCCTTCTTTTAAGGGAAAAAAGCATTTGGTATGAGATCAATGTCACAATGTATTATCCTAATAATAATGAAAATGTAATTTGGGGCTTTTAATCTGTTGGGCCAGATACTCAGTACAAAGCTATGTTTCTCAGCTATTGTTGTATATTGATTTTTGCTTTGAATTTATTTCAGGGGAAACTAATAAGAATCAAAAGCATTTTTTTTTCTTCTTGTTCACTCCTTAAATTATGTCTGACTCTGCTGTACTTTGCTACTTTGTCCTCTGCTATCTCCTGGAGTTTGCCCAAATTCATGTTCCTTTGTCTTCCAATATTTCAAACCAGTAGTGGACACAAGTGACCAGATGGCATGGTCACCGTCCAAGTAAAAAAAAAGATAGGTGTTTTCAGCTTTGCATCAAATCCCATTGTATATCTCAGCAATTTGTGTGAATTGAATCAAAAAATATCATAGATTAATAAACTGTAGTTTAGTGAAATGTGGAATGCTTTTGGCCGTAAATGAATAGGTGAGAACTAGTTTACAAATAGATCTCTGTAGTAATCAATAACACAAGAAAAAAATACGCTAAACTTCAGTTATTCTCCATGGATAGGTTTATGGAATGCTGAATCAAATGTCCAGTTTTTCTTAGATCAGGCATTGCCAAGTCTCATTCTCTGCAGTTTGAGAGGTGTGGATGTTGGCATCGTAAGATAAAACTTACTAGTATTAAATAGATAAACTAGAAATATATTTCCTTACCAGATTCCTCAGTGCTTCCATAACTGTAGAGCTTTTAATGTACTTGAAAAGGTCTTAAAAATTCAGAGATATATTCAGAGATGTATCTGCCTTGAAAATAGCCCATGTTGAACTGTGTAACACAGTCAAACATTATTACAGAAAATTATGTATGACACTTTGTATTACCATAAATCCCTTATGGTTAATTTTATGTCATAAAATTTTTCATGAAAATTTGCCAAATTTTACTTCCCTGGGCATCTTGGGCCCTAGATTTTAGGCACATTGTTTAAGTTATCTCATTAGAAGTTCAAAAAGTTTTGCCCTTATAAGTACAATGTTTTGATTACAGCAAGGGTGTCAAACTCAAGACCTGGGGATGCTTAGATCTGGCCCGCGGGCCTGCCCTGGAAACAGTGAAGGAGCGACCTGCAGTGCTTCTGCTAGAGAAAACAGTTCAGAAGAACCATGCATGATCTACCTGGGCTCAGTGTTCGGCCACGACAACCTCCAGCCCTCTGCCAATAAAAATGGAGGTCGGGGAGGCCGCATGTGGCCCCCCCCCCGGCTCAGTTTTCATCCGCAACAGCCTCCTGCAGCCCTCTGCCACCAAAGGCCAGGTGGGCCATGTGTATCCTCCCCGAGCTCTGCTTTCGCTGGCAGAGGGGTGGAGGCCGTCACAACCAAAATCGGAGCCTTGATGAGTGACGTCGAGTTGGCCATGGCCACACTGGCCACGTCCACCCCCAGTCCTCCAAAGTCAAAGACAACCCAGATGTGTCCCTCAGGGAAATCGAAATTTGATATCCCTGGATTACAGGAATGAGCATTTTTGTCATATATGGTATTTATAAAAAATTACTTGGGAAAAGGATAAAACCAAAACTTTTAACACCACTGTTCTAGTATTAATTAGAGTTTCTTGGAATAGCTACCAAGTTTCTTGGAATATGCATCCAGCTTGTAGGCAGCCTGTTCCAAAGCTGCAACTTGTTCTTCAATCTGATTGATTTGTTCCAGGTATGGCTGAAGTGCAGCATCTTGGGGAAAATGGAAAGGGGAGAAAAAAGTAAGAATTTACTGAGGATTAAAAAAATCCCTGCAACTTGTCAGGAAGATGCCTTCTACTGCAGAGGTGTCAAACTCAAGGCCCACAGGCTGATTCCGGCCCACGGGGTGCTTAAATCTGGCCCACAGGGCTGCCCTGGAACCAATGGACCGCCCCGCGGTGCCTCTGCTAGCAAAAACAGCTCCATTTTCGCTGGCAGTGGGCTACAAGAGGCCGTTGCGGCCAAAAACTGAGCCTTAGTGATAGCGAGCTGGCCACACCCACCCTACCCACGTCCCCTGGCCCTCCCAAGGTCAAACACAACCGAATGCGGGCCTCAATGAAATCAGGTTTGACACCCCCGTTCTGGATCAAACCACTGCCCAGTCTTAATGAACAGTGGTTCGCTGGATCTCACCGTGGCCTGCCATGTTATTCTGGGCACTATAAATTAAAAAAGCTGCATGCATGCAAAGCTACGTCTCTTTTTCTATTGAGTAATACACATCACTATGAATATTGGATTTTAAAAAACAGATCAGTGTTCTCCATTATTTTATTTTAAAATATGTGTTGCCTCTTATGCTGTAGAATTTGCTGGAGCCTTCCTCAGGCTTTCTTTGGGCATGTTGTATTTAGAAACCGATCAATTGCCTAGATTAACACATCCATGTGGGAAAGGCTGGCTAAAGAAGTACTTTTTGTTTCTTGCATATTTTTCATATTCAATTCTTTTTTGGATATATTTTAACATACCTCCAAAATGCAAGTAAGCATGAAAACACCCTATGTTTGAACGCAATTAAAATTAGTTTCTACTTACATTTCTGATTTAAGTCTTTCAAATTCCGACTTATGTTTATAGCAATGTCTTTCATTTCCAGATACTTCAAACTAGTTAGTTTGTTCATGTTTTCCAGGAGTTTGTAATCTTCACTAGTTGCTAAAAAATAGAAGAGGAGGACGTGGGTTCGCACACTGCATTATGCCAGAGCTAGTTTTAACTATGATTTATTAATTACCGGCATTTATTCGTTAAATTCATTTGCCGTCTATCTCGCAATGGAGCTTCTCTAGGTGTCTTTATTGAATACTAGCTGATAACCCAGTGTTGCCCCGGTATTTATTTATAGGGGGGAAATGTCCAGACCAAACGTAATTTCTAATGTTGGCGTTTCCCCCTTACCAGAGAGAGCACCCTTGTAAAGCTGTTACCAAGGCAACTCCACAGCACTGTACAGTGGAAGCCATTTTATGGGAGTACACTAGAAGCCATTTTAAGATACAACAGACTATATCTTAATAGAACACACACCCCTGGGGGGTTATAGGGGTGTCTTACCCTCACAATATTTGTTTCCAGAGAATAAGTCAGAATTATACTGGAACATACGCACACACACACAGAGCCGTTTTTATATATATAGAAGAAACAAATGGCTGGCTTCACAAAATGCTAAACTCAAATCACAGTGGTTGATTTCACATATCAGACTGAAACAAAAACCAAACCAAGCAAGTGAAACTTTCCTTTTATAAAATGTAACCACAGTTTTAGTTTCAACGATATTCATAATATGTCAATAACTTTCTCATAGCTGATTATGAAATATGAATCCTAAAATCATCAGTGTTGTTTCTGGCTTTTACTTTCATCAGAAACACTCAGAAGAAAGTTTTTCTTAAGAGAGGAAAGGATTAAGTTGACAAATGAACAGTTTCCTGTTTAGACTGGGCCACAATTAGAAGCCTGACAAAAGTGAGTGTGGCTAAACTATTAGCAGACATCACTCTTTTTTGGGATGCTGTGAGGAAAAAGTGCATTGGTTGACCATGTAATTGATCGGTCATGTTCTGATTCCATTTGAAATTTCCTCTTTTTTTTAAAAAAGAAATTTTTTCAGTCCTTTTTTACACCTATTAAGGATTTCAGGAATATTTGCAAAGAATCACACAATATGTTAAATTTAAATTTAATGTTAACTCACCAGTCAGTTCACCCGTTAGGTAGATTGCCATTTTATTGAACATTTCCGTACAAAGTTCATTAATATCAGCTTCTGCTGGCTCTGTGGCTTCTTCTGCAGTTTCCACAACAGGTTCTTCTATTCAGAAGTATAGAAGAAAACATTATATATTTTAGCAGTACAAACCACCTTAATGTTTTATTAAGTGGTTATTAATTTTGGAAATCACTGGAAGGATGAAATCTCAGTGGCCCATTTAAGGCTGAGAATAATCTAAAGAATAAATATTGGGATAAACATATAAAAAACCGTAGTCACTTCCTGAAGAGCCATACACTAAATAAATAAACTTCCTGAAGAGACAAGCAATACAAATGACTCAAGAGCCTCTAATCCATTTGTATCTAATTATGATCCAGCATGCCATCTTGTCTCACAAGATGTGGCATTTTTACTGAGAGCATAATCTGATTCATTTTATTGACCATTTTTTCAACAGTCCATCAAGAGAGGCAATGTTACAGGCCCTGCTAGCTAAAGACTTCTATTTTATGCAATGAGATTCCTGTTTTTTGGGATAGTTGCAAACCGTGGCTAGTTGCAACCTTTTGGTCCTTTTCAAAATCTCTTTTAAGACATGGTTTATTTCAGCCGGCTTAGGGATCTCATGATAACCCCATAATCCTAAATGATCGTATTTGTATGAGATTTTGGTGCATTCTCCTGGGACCTTATTTATATTTAATGTTAACTGCTTAATGGATAGGATTTGATTGTTTTATTGTATATCAGCCAATAAGCCGGCATTGCCCGGGGAATTTATTTATAGGGGGTAAATGTCCAGATCAAACATAATTTATAATGTTGGATTTCCCCCCTTACCAGAGAGAGCCCCTTGTGGAATACTGTGAAGCCGTTACAATGGCAATCCCACTGTGCCATTATGAATATTATATTACATTCTAGTAATATTACATATTACTAGAAGCCAGTATGGCAGTACAGCACAACAGGATGCATGTTAACAGAACACACACCACGAGGAGTGTTAGGGGTGTCTTTCTCCCACAGTATTTCTCTCCAGAGAGTAAGTCATCTATGTACCAAGTTTGGTTGAAATTGCTCGAGGCGTTCCAGAGTTATGCTGGAATACACACACACACACACACACACACACACACACACACACACACACACACACACACGACTCAAAATCACATTAGTGAGATGGGTGACTATATAAATTTGATAAATAAATCTGAACAATGCTAAGAATATCCAGTTATCCAGCTGGCCTCTCAAAAGAGCTACAGAAGAAAAGTTTGAAGCTCCATCTTCAATTCCACTGAAGATGATCTCAGAGGAGACTTCTCATGCTTATAGTCATTTGGATAACTACAAAAAAGTGTGTAAGTGCTGACTTAAGTGCTTAAAATCTATCAGCAAATCTCTTGGTATTGGTGGTGTTCAGTGACTTTGCACTTTCCCAACTCAAACAGAAGACGACAAAGTTCTTTGAACACAGATGGATGCTTTAAAACTCTTGCTGCCCAGTAATCAGGGCCTGGGAAGGGGAAACCTGCCAACCAGCAAAAGGATCTGGAGAACAAAAATTCAAGGACAGATATAAGATGGGTCATGGGTCATATGCTGGCTCATATCATTCCTCATGCCAGCCTCCAAGAGCTTTTTGGCATCAAAGGCCACTGGAGAATGGTCTATAAAGAAGGGCATACATTGAAGACATCCTTGGAATCTTAGCTCATGAGCAACTTGCTTTACTAAATTGCTATGAATTTTAGATGATGCACGTCTTACCCATCCCTGAACCAACTGAAAGGTACACCATCAAACCATTTGTTATATCCACTGTCAACCCCCCTTTTGCATTTATAATCTTGGCTCATCTTGCCTATCAAGTGACCTGATTTAGGTGTGCAGGACATGATAAGCAAAGCTATGGGGTTTCTCTGGCCCTATCCATATTCAACCACTAGCTCACACTAGCTGTTCTTCCTCTCCTGGAACCAGGGCTAATCTGCAGAGGATAGGGATAGAGAGAGGGAGAGGGACAGAGTAGAGTAGAACAGAACAGAACAGAATTCTTTATTTGGCCAAGTGTGTTTAGACACACAAGGAATTTTCTCTGGTGCAGAGGTTTTCAACATGAATGCAAAACAACAGAAGAATAATCCTAATACAAATCAGAGCTGGTGGTAGAGAGGATGAAAAGGATAATAATACTAAGCCATGCAACATACTTAAGACATAGAACAATACTGTGAGGATTAGGTGTTCAGCGTGATAGTACGAGATAAAATTGTCCCTGTGTCAAGATGTTTTTAGCATGCGATGCCCTATTATAGTATAGCTGGCTGGAGAATTCTGGGAGTTGAAGTCCACAAGTTTTAAAGTTGCCAAGTTTGAAGACCTCTGCACTAGATGGAAACAGTTCCCACCTGTGAACTGGCCACAACACAAGACAGCAAGCACCTTAGAATTTGCACCATTTCCATTGGGGTGTTGTTGGAGGGGGGAGGGGACCACAGCCTAGGAAGCCAAAAAGGGTGGCCTGGAGAGGCACAAAATCAACGGGATGGTTCAAAAATACACCAGACTGAAGAAGAAATATGTAAATACAACAACAGAGAGAGTAGTAAAGGGAAAGGTAGGAAGAGGAGAAGAGAAGAGAGGGAAAGAAGAAAGGGAAAGGAGAGGAAGAAAGGGCGGGGAAGTAAGAGAAGAAAAAAAGGGAGAGGAGAGGAGGAAAGAAGAAAATAGAGAAGAAGGGAGGGGAGGAGAAAAGGAGAGGGAAGACAAAGTAGGGTGGTTGTAAAACAAGATGAATGGATGGGATGGCAGGAAAGCAATCTCGATTACATTTTTATTTTTAGGAGGAGAAGTGAATTGTTATCCATGTCAAAAGATAACACATATTATTAATAACAGCTATGAGATTGTATAGTTGTGAATATGCATGAGAAATAAAAAACTTTTTGGAAATAATAAAAAAAAATCAAGGTCGCGGGATGGTTTGAAAATACACCAGATTGAAGAGGAAATATATAAATACAACAACGGAAAGAGGGAACGGAGAGAGGAGGAAAGGGCAAGGAAAGAAGAGGAGAGAAGAGAGGGAAAGAAGAAAGGGAAAAAGAGAAAAAGAAAGGGAGGGTGGTTGTAAAACAAGATGGATGTATGGGATGGCAGGAAAGCAATCTCGATTGTATTTTTAATTTTAGGATGAGAAACGAATTGCTGTAAATGTCAAAAGATAACACATATTATTAATTGTATAATATAAATAATTTATATATTTATAAATTATATTTATAGTTATATAAATATAAATAATTGTATATTTGTTAATGCATGTATGAGAAATTAAAAAAACTTTTTTGAAATAATAATAATAAAATAAAAAAACGTCGCGGGATGGTGAAGATGAGACCAGCTGACCGCCGGGCAGGACCTGGGGAAAGGCTCCAGAGGCATTGGGGGGTTGGCCTTGCAGGGGCCTAGCCGCCCCGTTTCCTGCAGGGAAGAGACGCCTCCAATGCTCGGCGTGGGTGGAAGGCGGGGTGTCGAGGCTCCTCCGCAGAGGCGGGCAGCGGAAGAGCTTCCCGGCCTCCGGGCCCAAGGGCGCGCCGAAGAGGCACTCCAGGAAGGCGCTTACGTGTGGAGCCTGGGCGGCGGGCCTCCAGACCGTCTTCCAGCGAGGCGGCGGGCGCGGCCATGGCGGCCTTCCCGGGATACGGAAAAGAAGGCGGGCGACGGTAGCGGCTGCCGAGCGTGCCTGGCGTCTCCGGGGTGGTGCGCGCTCTTGGCTAGGCTCGGTGCGGCCGTCGCCCTCGGCTTCTCGGAGGCTGCGCTCTCGGTCCAGAACTCCCCCGCTGCCTTACGCCGCCGCCCGAGCCGAGGGGCAGATCCCTCGGACGCCTCTTCCGGGGCGCAACCGTTGGGACTCTCGTACGGGCGCCTCCGCGGGAGTCGCAGCGGGTTAAAATCCCTTGGCCGCCAAAGGAAAGGCGGAGTCGGATGCGCGCTGGCAAAGCCCGGGCGCATCGGGGCCTTTTGGGGCCGCTTTGGAAAGCGGGAAAGCATCGCTAAGGCGGAATCCGGCCCCGAAGCCGCCTTTGGCCCTACTTCCCACAGGTGCCTGGGTGCCTTTGATAACTTGAGGGGGAGAATTGCGTGGAACGCCGTCACTCTGCTAAACAAATAATTCCCTCACCACTGTCAGACTATTTACTAAGGCTGCATTGCTATTACTATTAATCTTCTCCTGGTTCCTATCACCCATCTCCTCCCACTTAGGTCTGCAGGACTGTAACTTTGTTGCTTGTATCCTTACAATTTATATTGATTGTTTCCTGATTGCTTATTTGCACCCTGTGACTATCATTAAGTGTTGTACCTTATGATTTTTGACGAATGTATCTTGTCTTTATATGTACACTGAGAGAATATGCACCAAAGACAAATTCCTTGTGTGTCCAATCACACTTGGCCAATAAAGAATTCATTCTATCTATCTATCTATCTATCTATCTATCTATCTATCTATCTATCTATCTATCTATCTATCTATCACCTATCTATCTATCCATCCATCCATCTATCCCAGTGGTCAGCAACCTTAAACAGTCTAAGAGCCACAAAGTCCTAACCGGAAGCCTCCCCTCCCCCTGTTCAATTTTGGAGCTGACCAGAAGTCAGGTTCCCCCACCATAGAGTCTCCTCCCGGTGTCCTTTTACCTGCCCTAACTGAAAGCCCTATTAATTGTGGAGCTGACCAGCGACGGAGCCGCAGCAGAGGGATGAAAGAGCCACATGCAGCTCCATAGCCACAGGTTGCTGACCCCTGATCTAACCTAAGGAGAAAAGTCCCTGTCCCAGCTGCAGTTAATTGGAGATCTGGCCATAATTGTCCAGAACTATACAATATTGCTCTGTCTATCACTTCTAGCTTTTGGGGGAGTACATTTGTGGTGTATTTTAATTCTGTTTTTTTCACAGTTTTAGCCACTTTTAAGATGTGTGCTCCAACTCCCAGAATTCCTGAGCCAACATGGTGCCTGGAGAATTCTGGGTGTTGAGAAACACTATTCTGGGTGTTAGATTCTAGTGGATTAAAGCGTACATGGGGTAGTGTCACATTTATTATATGAAATGGCATATAAACCTGACAAGTAAGAATGGATCTGCATATGTTTGTATGGTTTTTAGAACTTTAGATAATAAATGTAAAAGCAAGTAGTTAGGTAATATATTCTGGAGTGGCAGAAACGAAAGCTAACCCTGGCACACCCAGCCATGTGTGTGTAGGGGGCCCTCCCTCCTAAAAGAAAGAAATATTTTGGGAAATATTTAAAAAAAAGGCAGGATAAAAATATTTCCCCTAAAGGAGAAATAAAAAGATCTTAAGGGAGACAGAATCCTGCCGCTGTTTCCCTGCCTCAAGCAGAAACTGAGGAGGCCAGCTTTTAGAAAAGCAGATTTGGGAATTCAGAAAGACGGTCAAGACAGAAACTCAGATAAGCAACAAACAAAAGGATGACAAAATTAGCTGGGACAATCACCTAGGATTTGCATTTCTTCTTTTGCCTATAGAGCCAGCTATGACCCCTACATGACCCCCATCGGAATCTGACAACAGTCAACAGGATATTAAAGGACATATTCTTGCACAGGAACAGGAAGCTCAAATACAAAGCCTAAAGAAGGTATAAAAACCCCACTCTCTTAACTCCATTTTTGTCAGCTTCACAGAACTATAAACACAGGTGGTTCTGTTCATCATTAAATCATCTTTCCAATAAGTCTACATGTTTCCAGTGTCTTTCTCCCAGCTTGAATTGAACCAGATGAATATTTCTTCCAACATGTGTTTTGGCATCACGACAATTGAATATATGAGTGTAGGCAACACAACTTCCTTTTTTAAAAAAATGACTTGTTTAATTTATCCTGCTGAACAGTCTGACACACAGTCCTCCTTTTTGTCCTACACAGACACAGACACACACTTGAAATAGATTGGATCAAGAAGGAAGGGATGACCCAAAATCTCCCAAGGAACTTCTGTGGCTGAAGTGGCCTGGAACTCAGGTGTCCTTGTTTTTAGCTCAATATTCTAACTTTTACTTCTTGTTGGCTTTCAGGAAGTGGCTGAGCAATTTCTCTAAGGATTACCTATTAATTGCAATTGAAGGCAAAAGGGAAATGATCAAAACGAATATAACAGCATTACCGTGCAAATGTTGTGCTAATGTACCATGCCGCTCCATATAAGTAAGATGGGTACAATGGCATCATTGCATGGGGGTTATAATTTTGGTATCCTTACAATTTGCAATAGAAGTCTCTGACAACCTAGTAAGCTATTTTTAATGATAGTTCAGTTTTTCTTGTCTTGAAGAAATCCAGTGTTTATAAGATTTCTCTTGCAAACTTCCAGACTCGAAAACTCTTCTTTAGGCCTGATCCTGGGTTTCTACCAGTGGTGAAATCCAATTTTTTTTACTACCAATTCTGTGGGCGTGTCTTGGTGGCTGTAGTGTAACTTGATGGATGTGGCTTGGTGGGCGTGGCGGAGGAAGGATACTGCAAAATCTTCACTCTGGACCAGCCAGAGGTGATATTTGCCAGTTCTCCTAACTACTCAAAATTTCTGCTTACCAGTTCTCCAAATTACTCAAAACTTCCTCTACCGGTTCGTCAGAACCTGCTGGATTTGACCCCTGGTTTTTACACCAAAGAGACCTCGGTTCCAGCCCTTCCAGATCACCAAGGCTCCAGCCTATTGACTGCCACTCCCTCCTTTGCTGTAACCCTGGGCACCAGCATTCTTCTGCAGGCTTGTGCAGACAAAGCAGAAAGCAAAGCATAGAACAGTGATGGCGAACCGTTTTTCCCTCGAGTGCCAAAAGCATGCATGCCCACATCTGTAATTAAACCCACACCTGTAATTATTTACGTCCCACATTGTGTCCACTTGCGCATATGCGTACGACCCCTCTGCTGCCCCCTGCGCATGTGCACATGGCTTTCTTGGAACTGGGGGAGGGCGAAAGCAGCACATTTCCCGACTTCTGGTGGGCCTGTTTTTTGCCCTCCCCAGGCTCAAGAGCAGCGGGTCTCAACCTGTGGGTCGTGACCCCTTTGGGGGTCGAATGACCCTTTCACAGTGGTCACCTAAGTGACTTGAGTGTGGCTCTTCCACTCTTGCCCTGACCCCGCGCTGGTGCCAGCTGGAGAGTTGTGGCCGGCGGCGGCAATGGAGCCATGGCGGGCGGAGGCTGTGGCGATGCCAGGCACTTCTGCTGGGCGTGCTGCTCTTGCTCTCGGGCACCTGCCTCTACTACAGCCTGCTGCTCCCCATCCGTCCCCTGTTTCCCGGCCGAGAGTTCCTTTCGGAACTCCTCCTCCGCCTCCTCTCGCAACCCCCTGGCCAGCTGTGGTGGGGCTTGGAGGGTGCGCACACATGGGGAGACCACCCACAAGCAAGCACCAAATGAGCTGGCTGCTCATTTAAGGAGGGTCTTAACAGGGCACAAAAGGATGTGGCTTCTCTCCTGCACTGAGGCTCCAGCCATGACCTTGCTGTATCCTCCATGTCTTTGGCCAAGTGCGGAGGGCACAAACTCAAACCTGAAATGAAAGGAAGCGAAGGCTGCCTAGAGGTGAGGTTTTTTAGAGGTTTTATTTGCATTTGTAGGCCGCCCTTTTCCCTGAGGGGACTCAGGGCGGCTCACAGAAAACCAGGGAAGGGGGAAATACAACATTGAGACAACAACACATAATAAAATAATGAACAACATGCATACAACATTCGGGCGGGGTAGGAATCCTTATCCCCAGGCCTGACGGGCGAGCCAGTTCTTCAAGGCTGTGCGGAAGGCTTGGACGGTGGAGAGGGTACGAATCTCTACGGGGAGCTCGTTCCAAAGGGTCGGGGCCACTGCTGAGAAGGCCCTCCTCCTTGTGGTTGCCAGCCGACACTGGCTGGCCGATGGAATGCGGAGGAGGCCTAATCTATGGGATCTTATAGGTCGTAGGGAGGTAATTGGCAGAAGGCGGTCTCTCAAGTATCCAGATCCACTGCCATGTAGGGCTTTATGGGTGATCAATAGCACCTTGAAGCGCATCCGGAGATCGACAGGTAGCCAGCGCAGCTCGCGGAGGATAGGTGTAATGCGGGTGAATCGGGGTGCACCCGCAATCACTCGCGCGGCTGCGTTCTGTACTAGCTGAAGTCGCCGGATGCTCCTCAAGGGCAGCCCCATGTAGAGCACGTTGCAGTATTCCAGCCTAGAGGTCACAAGGGCCCGAGTGACTGTTGTGAGGGCCTCCCGATTCAGGTAGGGTCGCAACTGGCGCACCAGGCGTACCTGGGCGAATGCCCCCCTGGTCACAGCCGCAATATGATGGTCGAATGACAGCTGTGAATCCAGGAGGACTCCCAAGTTGCGGACCCTCTCTGAGGGGTGTAAAATTTGACCCCCCAGCCTGAGTGTTGGATTATTGGCCAAATCTTTGGGAGGAAAACACAACAGCCACTCGGTCTTTTCTGGGTTGAGCACAAGCTTGTTAATCCTCATCCAGTCCATGACGGCTTCAAGCCCCCGGTCCATCACGTCAACCGCTTCATTGATTTGGCACGGGGCGGACAGATACAATTGAGTATCGTCCGCATATTGATGGTATCTGATCCCGTGCCTGCGGATGATCTCTCCCAGCGGTTTCATGTAGATGTTAAATAGTAGGGGGGATAAGACCGAACCCTGCGGCACCCCATATTTTAGGGGCCTTGGGGACGATCTCTGCCCTCCCACTAACACCGACTGCGACCTGTCCGAGAGGTAGGAGGAGAACCACCGTAACACGGTGCCTCCCACTCCCACCTCCCGCAGTCGTCGCAGAAGGATACCATGGTCGATGGTATCGAAAGCCGCTGAGAGGTCAAGGAGGACCAGGATGGAGGGATGTCCTTCATCTCTGGCTCTCCAAAGATCATCCATCAATGCGACCAAAGCGGTTTCTGTGCTGTAACCGGGTCTGAAGCCTGACTGGAAGGGGTCTAGATAGTCTGCTTCCTCCAAGGACCGTTGGAGCTGGAAGGCCACCACCTTCTCAACAACCTTCCCCAGAAAGGGGAGGTTGGAGACCGGGCGATAGTTGTTAAGGACAGCTGGATCCAAGGATGGTTTCTTCAGGAGGGGTCTCACCACCGCCGCTTTCAGTGCGGCGGGGAAGTTCCCCTCCCGAAGGGAGGCGGTTACAACCGTCTGGATCCAGCCTCGTGTCACCTCACTGCAGTTAGAAACCAGCCATGAGGGACACGGATCCAGAACACAGGTGGAGGAACTTACAGCTCTCATGGCCTTGTCCACATCCCCGGGGGTAACCTCCTGAAACTCAACCCAGAGCTGTTCCGTGACCCGTCAAAAGCGCGGACGACAAAAGCGCGATCGACAAAATCGCGCCTTTGACGTCATCACAGCGCGACGAAAAAGATCGAAAAATTCAAATAAAAATTAATAAAAATTAAATTAAAGCAAGCCGATTCACATAAAGGTAAGGGTTAGGGTTAGGGTTAGGGTTAGGGTAAGGGTAAGGGTTAGGGTTAGCTTTAGAGCGTTAGCGTTAGCGTTAGGGTTAGGATAAGGGTTACCGTTCCGTTTTTCGTTACTTTAACGGTTAGGTTTAGGGTTAGGTTTAGGGTTAGGTTAAGAGTTAGGGTTAGGGTTAGGTTTAGGGTTAGGTTTGGGGGGGCTAGGGGAAGGTTTTAGCTTTATTTTTACATTTTTTCGATCTTTTTCGTCGCGCTGTGATGACGTCACAGCGCGCTTTTGTCGAGCGCGATTTTGTCCTACGCGCTTTTGTGGTGGAACCGAGCTGTTCTACTTGGTCCCCCTGTGCCTCGGCTGGAACTGCAGGTGTGGAGTCCAAGTCCGTCCGAAACCGAGCAATTTTGTCCGCTAAGAATTGGGCATATTCTTCAGCTCTGCCCTGCAAGGGTTCCCCCGTCTCCCTTTTGTTCAATAGGGAGCGGGTTATCCTAAACAGGGCGGCTGGACGGGACTCAGCGGATGCGACCAGGGAGGCTATGTGTGATCTTTTAGCTGCCCTAAGTGCCCTAGTATATTCCCTGGTGCAGGTGGTTACCATTGCTCGGTTCGATGCGGACTTATCGGACCTCCAACGGTGCTCTAGGCATCTCCTCCGGCGCTTCATCTCCCGGAGCTCCTCGGTGAACCAAGGGGGTCTCCGGGATCCGCCGCCTCGGAGGGGCCGCAGTGGCGCAATCCGGTCGAGGGCCTCTGACGCTGCCAAGTGCCACGCAGCAGTCAGAGTCTCTACCGGACTGTGGGCGAAAGTGTCAGGAATAACCCCAAGCTCTGTCTGGAACCTTGCTGGCTCCATAAGACGCCTGGGGCGGAACCACCTGGTCGGTTCCTCCTCCCTACAGTGGGGGTTTGGCCTCCGGAAGTCGAGCCTCAGTAGGCAATGGTCTGACCACGACAGGGGTATGATGTCACTCCCCCTCAGACCAAGATCACACATCCACTGCTCCGAGAGAAATACGAGGTCAAGCATGTGTCCCGCTGAATGGGTTGGGCCTCGAATTACTTGAGTCAAGCCCATGGCTGTCATGGAAGCCATGAACTCCTGCGCCCCATCAGAGTTTTCACCGAGCGACGGCAAATTAAAGTCCCCCAGGACCATCAACCTAGGGAACTCAATTGCCAGCTCGGCTACCGACTCGAGGAGCGAGGGGAGGGCTGCTGCAACGCTGTTGGGAGGCAGGTACGTTAGCAGCAGACCCACTTGACCCTTGAGGTCCAACTTTAACAGCAAAGACTCACACCCGACAATCTCTGGAGCAGGGACCCTACGAGGAACTAACGACTCCCGGATAACAACGGCCACACCCCCACCCCTTCTCTGGGCTCTCGGCTGATGCAGCACCTGAAATCCTTCTGGGCACAGTTCTACAAGGGGGACTCCTCCCTCTGGGCCCAGCCAGGTCTCAGTAATACATGCCAGGTCTGCCCTCTCGTCTAAAATTAAGTCCCGGACGAGAGGTGCTTTATGTACAACAGACCTGGCATTTAGCGACAACAGCCTGAGACCAGGGTCCTGACCACTTGCGCCATCTGGTCTTGGAGTGGGACTCCTAGGGCCGGAAGGAGGGATCTCTGTAATGTAGCGAACCCTCCTTCCCCGGTAATGGCCTGCCCTAAAGTCCCCGCCGTATCTGCCCCTCCCTGTTACGACCGCAATACCCCGACCCTCTCCCGTGTCTCTGGTCCCCTCAACCACCCCCGTGGCCCCCGCAGTTCCCGACAGGTCCTCCGAATCACGCATACTCATACACTCCCCCAGACAGTCCCCACGTAAAAAGTTTAAAAAAAACACAAATTTACAACAATATAATCATAAAAGTGGGACATTCATTCATATCAAGCATACCTCATGCATAGCCCATACAAAGGAAGAAGAAAAAGGTGAAAGAAAAGAAAGAAATTATAAATTGCGCAAAAAGTTGATTAATGTAAAAAGTTGATTAATGCCTAATGGGCGAATGTGGTGCAAAGGTGGGTACAGGGCTGCTTCGCTCTTGCACTAAGGCTCTGGCGACCCTCCTCCTCCCTCTCGCGTGTGAGGGGGAGGGATGACACAGCAAGGCCAGAAGATTGTGAGAAGGTCACCTGAAGGAAGGCCACCACCTGGGTGGCGACTATTCCTCAGCACAGAGAGAGAGAGAAGGGGAGGGAGAAAGAAACAGATGGGGAGAGGGAGGGAGAGATAGGAGGGAGGGAGAGAGGGAGAAAGATGCGGAGGGAAGTAGAGAAATGAGGGGGCGGGAGGGAGATAGGGAAAAAGAGAAATGGAGGGAGGGAGAGAGGTTGAGAACCACTGCTCTAGAGGCTTTCTTGGAGCCTGGGGAGGGCAAAAAAAGCCTCCCCCGCCTGCCCAGAGGCCCTCCGGAGGCCGGAAACAGCCCATTTCCTGACTTCCAGTGGGCCCAGTTGGCCCGTTTTTCACCCTCCCCAGACTCCAGAGCTTTTCCTGAAAATCAGCTGGGCAGCGCGCTTGCGTGCTGGAGCTGACATAGGGCAACGCCTCGCGTGCCCCTAGATATGGCTCCGCATGCCACCTGTGCACTGGCCAGCTGGTCTTCATGCATGCATGCACGCAAGAAACTGGAAGACCAGGTGGCTGGTACACATGCACATGCCGGAAACCGGAAGATCATCTTCCGCGCATGCGCACCAGATGGCTGTTCTTCTGGTTCCCAGCATGCATGCACGCCGCCCCCATTTCAGCATTCGGTGCTGAAAAGGTTCAGCAACACTGTCTTAAGATCAGTGATTCCTCCAAAGTTTTTACTATATTTTCTTTTATGAACTGCCTTTTTTGTAATAATTAGTACGGAGTCCACAATAATTGATTACTTGTCTTCTTGCATCTGAAGGAGAAAATTGTTAGGTAGGAAGATAACTTTAGATTTTTCTGGTAAGATGATGCTTCCTAGATTCTGCCTCCTAGAGAATGGCAGAGTAACTAAAGATCATCATCAACACTATTTCGCACATCTTTGAAAATATAATTTGTTTCTAGAAACTGCCATCCAAAACTCATAATAAAAAGTTTCATGAGATTGTGGATACCTCAGAACATTGATAAAAACTGAACCTTATTTGCTTTTTTCCCTTTTTTCCCTTTTGCTGCAGATTATTCAATTCAGGAATTAAAACATTAATTTACATAGTCTGGCCTTTTACTATGGCTGTGTTTTGGCCAAAATATATAGAATTGTCAACACGACTGTACAACTCCTGTTACGTATGTATCAGTTGTACCTTGTTCTAATAGCAAGTACTGTATGTCCAATTTGTCAAAGAATCAAGAATTCATTCATACTTCACAAGAATACCACATTGCTAATTGTTAACTCAGATCATGTGGCTTGCTAACACTTATATAATACTGAAAGATGACTGACATTTGTTAGGTTGGCATCATTGTTACCTCATTTATTTAATAAAGCAGAAAGTACAGTATGTACAGCAAATCTATTCTGCAGTAGCTATCTCTCTCACTGTCTATGACAAGAAAGGTTCACACAAGAAGATGGAAGTGAAGGAGTGTTTGTCTGTAAAATCGTAGTGCATTCATCCTCCCGCCAAGATAATGACCTTTATTAACACCCGTAGGCTCCCTAATCTTTTGAGTTTTCTTTCTTTGTGTGAGGAGAAAAAGTACAAAACAACGTTGTTCCCTGAAAAATGTTTCATTTTTTCAAGTTACATGATACATTATCAGTAGAAGCACAATATTGTTGCACTAATGCAAGGAGTTACAATAGAAACGCAGACGATTGTACCAGCCAACAATAGTCACACAGGAAAAGGTTCCTCAGAATTACTGCTTCACTGGCTTGAGGAGATTGTCTTGATGCATCGCACAAGAACGACTACGGTATAGCAGAGATGGAATAATGTGGCATTATTGGATCTAGTTTCTTTACTAAACGCCATTGGCTTTGTCTTATCAGTTTACATAAATGACAAACGGATCTATCCAAGCAGGACTAAGTGGAGCTTCACTGGGTCAGGACAAATAGCAAATCTATACAAGGCATGAAAGTGCTTTTTCTTGGGTGCTTTTTCAACTGCCTGGTCTAGGCCACACACAAATTCCAGGTTAACCAAGTACTAACTTAGTCTACCCCAGGGGTGTAAAACTTGATTCCATTGAGGACCGCATGACAGTTGTGTTTGACCTCGGGTGGGGGTGGGGCTTGACATCACTCACCAAGGCTCTGTTTTCTGCTGCGACAGCTTCCTGCAGCCCTCTGCTAGAATGCTTCAGGAACTGAATTGCAGTTTTTATATCCGTTAACCCCAATATTTATTCATTAGATTGTTCTCAGCTTAGCCTTAAATAGACTTCTGAGACTTCATCCTTCCAATGATTTCCAAAATTAGCACTCTTGCGCAGAAGAGTTTCACTTAAAGAACATGATTTTGAGATCCAGCCTGCAGGCCTTGAGTTTGACACCCCTGGGATAGCCTTACTTTGTTTCTGAAATCTGCCAAAGACGTCAGAGGAAAGATTAATGATGCTTAGCATATAATGGATTGATGTATTGCCTGGACATTAAAAACTACTTGCACTTCAATTCAGGACATTTATAAGATAACTAGACAAGGAGAAGGCATTTAATAGTCAAGAGGCAGTGGATTTCAATCCTATGTACACATGGGAAAATAATAGCTGCATGTATTTCGTCATCTGAATATCTGGCAGGAAACTTCAGCCTCAGTTTTGTTAATGGTTGTGCATATTATCCTTACCTACTAACTGATTTTTATTTTATTGTTAGTGCGTATGATACATAGGTAAAGGTAATGTGCTACATATGTACTAGTTATTCCCGACTCTAGGGGGCGGAGCTCATCTCCATTTCAAAGCTGAAAAGCCAGCGCTGTCTGAAGACGTCTCCATGGTCATGTGGCCAGCATGACTAAATGCCGAAGGCACACGGAACGCTGTTACCTTCCCACCAAAGGTGGTTCCTATTTTTCTACTTGCATTTTTACATGCTTTCGAACTGCTAGGTTGGCAGAAGCTGGGACAAGTAATGGGAGCTCACTCCGTTACGCAGTGCTAGGGATTCGAACCGCTGAACTGCCAACCTTTCTGATCGACAAGCTCAGTGTCTTAGCCACTTAGCCACTGACCATTTAAATATGCTAATCATCATGCAGATCTTTAGCCAGGTTTTAGAACTGTCACACATATTTGAATCCTAGCACAATAGTGTATTGGTGTAACAATAATATACCAGCTAATTACAATTTCTAGTATAGACTTGGTTTTCCTACAACAAGTGAAACCTGTGCAGAAAAATTCCTTCCGCAAATTCTGACAATACCAAATACAGGGATTGCCGTGAAACTTTTAAAACCTAATGCAAAATTTGAGTCCAGTTGGTGATTTAAAACCAACTGAATTCATATTTTAAAACCCAGGAAATGTTTCCTTTTTAATTTAATTTGGTCCTATATGGCAAAATACTGTAGATAAATCTGCCAAGGCCTTCATTCTTTGTCCCTTCTGCATCCATCACGCAACAATAAGACTAGTAGTGTTTAGAAAGGTTAAAACAGGGGCATCAAACTCTCGTCTTCACGGCAGTGTCACGTGACATATTGGGACTTTTCCCTCCTTCCCTAAACCGGGTGGGGGCAGAGCCAGCACATGACACATCTGGACTGCGGGCCACAAGTTTGACACCCCTGGGTTAAAAGAACCGCTTGCCCACTCAGTTCTGAAATGAATGAGCTCCCTATCCCAAAAGCTCCTTTTAGTAAAGAAAGGGGCAAAGATATTCCTAGAGGCAAGATGAAAACATAATTAAATGCTTTACTAATCTAAATATAGTGAAAAAGCAAGAGTAATGAATGCTGCATGTATTCAGCAATAAGCTAGAAGTTCTTGTTAGATTTGAACTGGATGGTCTTGGGAGTTTGAGAGTTTAATAGGTCTAATCTGGACAGAAGAGGGTAGACCCCCTGACTCCTATTCAGAGAGTTCACACTGATATAATTCTCCTGCACATGGGCCGCTTCCAATCCATTCTCTTCTGCAACAGCACGTTCAGCAGTCTGTGGAGCCAGATTTTCTTGAATCAGCTGGTCTCCCTGCAAACAAGGAGAGGCAAAAGACACTGTGATATGAAGGAAAGCCTAAGCCCGTAATGGCCACCTATGGCACACATGCCACAGATGGCACGTGGAGCCATCTGTTAGGGCACGTGAGGCGTTGCCCTGTCAGCTCCAGCGTGCGCATGCTGACTTTGTCCTTCTTTTTTGGCCATTTTTCCCCCTCTGGAGGCTTCTCTGAAGCCCCCGGAGGGTGAAAAACAACCCAAAGCGCAAACCAGAAGTTTGGGAACTGACTTCCAGTTTGCACATTGGGCCATTTTTCACATTCCAGAGGCCTCAGGGTGACTTCCAATTTGCCTGTAGAGCCATTTTTCCCCACTGGAGCCTTCAGGGAAGCCTCCGGAGGGCCTCCGGGAGTACAGGGGAGCCTGTTTTGACCCTCCCCAGGCTCCTAGAAAGCCTCTGGAGCCTGGGGAGGGCAAAAAGACAGGTCCATTGTGAGCCAAAAGTGGGGGGCGGAAGACGGGGGTAATGCACATAGCATTATGGGTGTAGGCAAGCCATGCACGACTCCTCTGTGCTCCCCCTGCTTTTGGCATGCAATGGGAAAAAGGTTAGCCATCGCTGGCCTAAGCCATTCTTCCAAAAGCAAGGAATTTCCCTTTATCTAGGGTGGCAATCAGAAATTTGCATTGCTCTCTTAGCTTTTGGGGTATATTGAATGTAGTGTCTTGAGTTTCAGGGAGAAAGTAAATGGCATAGATCAGTGATGGCTAACTTTTTCCGGACTGAGTGCCCAAAGGATGTGTGTCCAAACCCCCAAAATACAATGCGTGTGCGGCTGTCTAACCTTGGCAACTTTAACACTTTTGGACTTCCAGAATTAGCTGAGGAATTCCCCATATTGGCTGGGAAATTCTGGGAGTTGAAGTCCAGGAGTCTTAAATGTTGCCAAGGTTGGACACTCCAGCTTATATAAACCATCTCCAAGCCATCCCTGATAGTCTGCTGACATACCTCAGGTACCGAGTCTTTTTTCTTCATTTTGTTCCTTTCAAGGTCTTCAAATTTAATTACCAAGGCTTCGGTCTTGGATATGATGCCACCAACAGAATTCTCCAACTTTAGCACTCGCCGCAGGAGTCTGTTGAAAGGGAGAGAGGGAATGAGGGAGGCTTCGAAAACCTACTTTTAAAATAGTATCTAGGATAGAACATAGCAACAGTCAAGGCCATTCCCTGCATGTTTTATCCAGTTCTGATGCATGCACGACATCTATTTGATGTTCATCCATCTCCTGGTCACAAGTGTTCCTGAGAGCAGGAATATAATTTCGGCAAGAATTAACGGAAGTGGTTTACAATTTTAAACAAAAAGAGAGAAGAAGGTCCATTACATACAAAGCAATACATTGGATTGAGGAGAAAGAGCTATGTCCTTATATGCCATGAAGGATCCTGAAATTAGCAGTTTCCTGGACAAAGACCAGGGAGAATAAAAGAGAAGACAGTACTGTAAACCCCCAACTTCCAATTTGAAGAGCCTCGGTGGCACAGTGGTTAGAGTGCAGGACTGCAGGCTACTTTTGCTGCCTGCTGTCTGCCTGCAATTTGGCAGTTCAAATTCCACCAGGCTCAAGGCTGACTCAGCCTTCCATCCTTCTGAGATGGGTAAAATGAGGGCCAAGATTGTTGGGGGGAAATAGGCTGACTCTGTAAAACTGCTTAGAGGGCTATAAAGCAGTAATATATTGTATTTTTTAGTGCATAAGATGCTCCGGAGTATAAGATGCACCTTAGTTTTTAGGGAAGAAAATGGGGGGAAAAATCTGCCTACCAGGTATTCATCTGGCTAGCGTCCTTCAGCACAGCTTCAGCAGATTAGTTTGCTGTTTGTGAGCGAGCAGTGTGCATCGCCTGCATGCACCTCATTGGGGCTAAAAAGCAGCTTTTAAGGCACAACTGATCATCATAGGGAGCTGCAATTAGTAAAGCAGGCAAAGCATGGAAGAGATGAAAGAAGGCAGCAGCTGTTCCGGGTTGCCATTTTGGGCTCCACATCTTGCATTTTCAGCCTCCATACACTCCAATTGCCGCCCGAAAACGCAACATGAAGAGGCGGCGACTGGCAGTGATGTGCTCTGGTGATTCCAGCTGCCTTGAACGTGTCTCAAATGGAATATTTGGAGGCTGAAAACGCGAGGTGCAGAGCCCAAAAACGCAAGCCACTGTCTGTGGCAATCTCTGCAGCCAGGAAGAGGATGCGTGGAGGCTGAAGGGTGTTGGGCGGCGGGTGAGCAGGGCTACATTTGGAGTATAGGACACACCCATATTTTCAGCCTTTTTTAGGGGAGGGGGGAATGTGTGTTATACTCCAAAAAATACGGTAAGTCTAAGTGTTATTGCTATTTATAATTCATTACCTGTTGTAGGCAATAGGTTGGGAGGTGTAGAACACTGAAGGTTTGAAAAATTGGTACTCATTTTTGGTACTCATAATCCCACGCCTAACACTTCATAAACAACTTGCCTATTCAGCTGGAAACCGACCGCCTTGCTTTACTGTGCTCTGCCAATGAAACAGGTTTCATATTAATCAACACTAGCAGATTTGTTGGTCTCCAAGTGCTGCCATTTGTGTATGTTCATTTAGTAAATGTTAACATTTTCTTTCCCTTTAGGGCCTGTGAATTTTACCTGTATATTTTGATATGTATTTGGTTATTGGTTAAAATCAAATGAAATACTACACACATTTGGAATTCTTCCTCAGAAATTCGGCTGGTTTTGTTTGCTTGATTATTCTTTGCCTCTGCAAAACCAAGATTATTGTCTAAAGTGTTGTCCCTGAAGGATTTCCCCAAATTTTCAATTTCTTCATTCAGAGCAACCTGAGGAACAAAATTTAATCAGTTATTTAATCATAATGAGATTTCACTGTAATAATTTAAAATCTTGCAGACATGGATTTGTGTGTTTTCTTCCACTGGATTTATTACTGACCTACGAGTTTCACTTTAACTCTCTGTACAGCTAACAAATTTATGCCATAGCAATCTTCTACTACTTGATCCTGAAACTCCTATCTTTAGCGGGCTCTTCTCAATAACTGCTCCCGATCCCATAACTTATTTATTGTTCATAGGTAGAACTGTCCGTAGTTGTCACAAGTTCATATGCATTTGCACTCACATTGATCAGAATATGCATATTATACATATTATGCCTGTGAGTCTCTTGGACTGCAAGGCGATCAAACCGGTCAGTCCTAGAGGAGATCAACCCTGACTGCTCTTTAGAAGGGCAGATCCTGAAGATGAAACTCAAATATTTTGGCCACCTAATGAGAAGGAAGGACTTTTCCCCTTGAGGGGGAAAGAAGAATAGGACAACAGAGAATGAGGTGGCTGGATGCAGTCACTGAAGAAGACAACGTGAGCTTAAATGGATTCCAGAGGATGGTAGAGGACAGGAGGGCCTGGAGGAACGTTGTCTATGGGGTCGTGATAGGTTGGACATGACTTCGCAACTAACAACAACACATATTATTCCTAATATGAGCATCAAAAACTCCACAGTAAAATGCATTTTTGCATGTAATACTAATATATGCAGTTTCTCTTATTTCTACTTTTGTTGTCAGGGAGAAAAGTATAATAGAGATGAAGAGTAATTGAATATTGGTTTGCATATTGCTTCAGCAAAGTATTAATTAACTTAAAAATGAATTACACTCAGCTTTCTCCCTTTTCTTACTAAATGCGAAGAGCCCAAGATAGAGAAATCGTTATATGGCATGAGTCCTATCCCTAAAGCATTTCTTATTTCAGACCATAGAATATCAATATATGAAAGTTTAAACAGTGTATACAAACCAGATGTCAGGCTCAAAGCTAAGAATGTCATGAAGAGTTCTTCCAATCTGAGTCCCAGGAGTGGGATTCAGCCGGTTCAGATCAGTTCAGGTGAACCAGATGCTAGTTTTACACCTGGTTCACTGAATTGGTAGTTGCAAGGACTGGCTGGCCCTGCCCTGCCCACCCCACCCCGCCCCTCCCAGGAGTCTCCATGTGGTCCATTTTGGATGCCAGGTAAGTGCAGGGCCTGTGCAGAAGCTCTGGGAAGGTAAAAAATGACCCTCTCAGAAGTCCAGAAACAGGCCCGTTTCTGGCCTCTGGAGCCCAGGGAGAGAGCTATTTTCGCCCTCCCGGAGGCTCAAGAAAAGCCTCCAGAGCTCGGGGAGGGTGAAAATGCACCCCCACCGCAGTGCAGGAGGCCAAGTAGGCCACGCCCACCCAGCAAACAGGCAGAGAACCAGTTGCTAAAATATTTAAATCCTACCCCTGCTGAGTTCCTTATTGTTCCATACCTATAGAAAAAAAACTTGCCAGACTGAGGACTCTACTTACCTGAATCTACAATATACTCTGTGAAGTATTCACCTTTTTTCTCCCACACATGATACCTGAGCCGAGTTGCCTCTCCCTCCCTCCCTCCTGGTGATCCACCTCCTCATTATATTCCATCACAGATCACCTTTCCCCCTTACTTTGTTCTCCTCTAGATCATTCCGCATTCTCTTCTGCTCTTCCTCGTCAAGGATCTGGTTACCATCTTTATCAAATTTTGCAAAGGCTGCTGTGATTTCATGTTCCGCATGACCCAGCCTGAATAAATTGAGGGTAAGGATGGGGAACAGAGAGAAGGGTGAACACGAAATCTGAAAATGTAACACTTGATGCATAAATAGCAAGGTTGATACTGAAGCACACTGCTTGACTGGTATGATGGTACAATGCTATGATGGTGAACCTATGGCATGAGTGCCACAGGTGGCATGTGGAGCCCTCCTTGTGGGCATGCTAGCCATCACCCCAGCTCAGCTCCACCACACAGCACACGCCTCCTGACAGCCAGCTGATTTTTGGGTCTCTGCTGTGCATGCGCAGGGGCGCATGCAGGGTGTTGCATGTGCCTGCACTTGAGCACAGAGGGGATGCACTCCCCCCTGTTCCCCGTTTTTGGTCCCAGGAGGCTTCAGAGAAACCTGGGAGGCACAAAACAGGATGGGCGGCAGCGCCCCCCCCCCATGGCCTATTTTTGGTTCAAGGAGGCTGCAGGGAGGCCTGCTAGGTCCAAAACAGGGTGCAAGGGCGTTGCTCGTGCATGCACAGGGGTGGGGGGAACATGTGCACATGTGCAGGGGCAGGGTGCAGGGCGGTTGTCACATATGCATTGCATTTTCGGCACGCGGCAACCGAAAGGTTAACCATCCCTGGTCTAATGAGGGAGATTTGTGAATTTCAACTGGAAAGATGCTTACTCTCTCAAACTGTTCTTAAAGTCTTCATATTCCAGCTCTTTGGTTCCTTTCTGCAAAGCTTTCTGTACATCAGAGATTCGGTCTTTTTTCAGCTTCAGCTTCATCAGTGTCCGGTTATAGCCCTTTTACACAAATAATGCAAAAGAAAGTTATCGTCATTGTTTTACACTGTGGCCATCACAATACACAACATTAGCAACTACTGGACAAGGCTGCACAATGGCAGACACCCCAGCTGAGGCCTTAATTCACAAGTTCCTTTCTACCCTACACTTTTTCTGAAATTACTTGAATAAGGCACAGTCACAAATATTGGAAAGAAACTGATACTATCAGTTTCACTTTTATATAACTATGTTTGTATAAAGTACAGGCAATTCTTTATTTACAACTTTTTGTTTAGTAACCATTCAAAGTTACAATGGCATTGGAATACATATAACAATACTCCTTCTTCATCTAATATATTTAATAGGAACATAAATAAGTGAATATAATAATAAATGTGGTTAGAATTATTTTGTTATATCACTATTATTGCTATCAGTATATGTGTTATCTTTTTTTCTTTTGTTAAATGGTATGCCCGGACAATACACTATATGGCTGTGTGTGTGTGTTTGTTTGTGTGTGTGTGTGTTTGTGTGTCTGTCCGTGTGTGTGTGTCTGTGTGTGTGTGTGTTCCAGCATAACTCCAGAATGCCTGGGCCACTGAAATAAAAAGGACTATATCTATAGCATCAAGTCACAGCACCTTTGACAGTGATAGTGTGCATTTTAGATTCAGGAGTCAAGTTCTGTTAAGATACAGCCTGTTGAGCTTTAAAATGGCTTCTATTGAACAGCACAGTGGAGTTCCCATGGTAATGGCTTCACAGTACTCCACAAGGGGGCTCCCTCTAATCCAGGATTGGGATAAATACATACCCGGGCAACACTGGGTTATCAGATAGTATATAAATTTTAAAAACTTGACCGAAAAGTTACAATGGCATTGAAAAAAGTGACTTACAATCAAAGCTATAACATCGCAGCATTCCCATGGTCACATATTCAGAATTTGGCTGGATGGATACTGGCATGTATTTACTATGGTTGCAACTTCCCATGGATGTAATTGCCATTTATGACCTTGTCAGCTGGTTTCCAACAAGCAAAGTCAGTGGGGGAAGCTGGAGTCACTTAATGACTGTGTGATTCACATAACGGCAGTGATTCATTTATCAACCATGGCAACGTGGTTGCAAAATCAGGCACAACTCACGTAACAGCCGCTATGCTTAGCCATAGAAATTCTAGTTCCAATTGTGATAGTAAGTTAAGGACAGCCTGGGCTTCACTTCGGTATTGGAATGACTGGTGTCCCTGGCTTTCACTATGGGTCCAGGCAAAACACCAGAGAAGCTTTTATTACAGGTTGGAAACAAGGGGTAGGTTCCGGCCACCATTACTACTGGTTTGGTCGTAAAATTGTGCGCACGTGTTTTCTTTGCTCACATGTATACCAGACAGGGTGTCTTATCCCCTCAGTGCCCATTTCTGTTTTAAACGATCTGTGCATGCACACAACATTAAAAAATGAATAAAAATCACATTTTTTAAATGAAGATTGTTCTGCGCATGTGCAGAACAGAAAATCAAGATGGTGCTGCCGATCATAGAACCGGTACAGTCACGTGTCCACCGTAGTTACTACCTATTTGTCCAAACCGGGCCGAATAGGTAAGAACTCATCTCTGGTTGGAAACCCCCTGAGGGTTGCACCATACAGTTGCCATGGAAATGGAAATTCCCAAAGGATTTCTAGAGGTGCCAAAGTGCTCCCTAGCAAGCATTCATTCAAAAACAATCTCATTCATAAAAGATGAAATAAAGGTATAAATGGATGAACTACCTGCTTCAGGATGTCCGATAGCTGCAGTTCATTCTTCTGGTTTGAAAGTTCCTCTTTTACTTCAGAGTAGGTGTCATTTATAATAGCCAGAAACATGTTCTGTAGAAAAGAAAAAATACAGTGCAGATTATCTTGAAATTAAGAATCCAGTCTTCTGAGGAATTAAGAAAATATCAAAATGTAAATATACAAGCAGAAAAATGATATGAATTGACATATGTTAAATAACAATTATAAGAATCTATATCTAAGAATGAATTTGAAAGGAAAAATAAACTTTTTACAAGAATCTGCTCTTCTGAATGGTGTGGGGGGGGTGAGGGGGAATTTGCTCTGCACTTGTGGCTTTTATGTGATTTGAAGAATTGGAACTACCCTTTTCACTTGAACATAAGACCAATAATAAGCCCAATTGGCTTTTGAGCGCATGTGCTAAAATAAGCCCTCCCCCCAAATAAGCCCTCCCCCAAAATATTGCAACACAGCAGCAGCCCTCATGTGACCCCGCTCGCTGCCTTCTGCACCTCAAAAATAATAAGACCTCCCTGAAAATAAGGCCAAGCGCTTTTTTGGGGAGGGGGTCAAAAGAAAATAAGACCCTGTCTTATTTTGGGGAAAACACAGTAATGCTTCAATATTAGATAGCAATTCCAAAACAAAACTTTTTTTTGGTCTGTTCTATTATTTCACTTTTTGAAAACCAGGGAAAAGATTTTATATGAAAAACTAGGAATTTCTTTTAATTTTTTTGTTAGAATTATATGTTACAGAGGGAGAAATATTTATCAAAGCATCATACAGTTGAAGAGGGCATTAAAACATCTGAGTCCTGGGCTTACTGTCTTTGCTAAATACACTACAGGAGAGATCCATATTTCCCCTCAATCAAGGGGTGAAATGCTACCAGTTTGGACCGGTTTGCCTGAACTGGTAGTAAAAATGTTACTGATTCAGGCAAATCGGTATTTCCAATGATCAACTGTCTCACCCTAAATCTGCTTTTACCATTAGTCCCCCTCGCTCTTCATCCAAAATCTACCCTCCTTTAAGTTCATTAAATCAAAATCAACTTACCAATAGCACAAAGAAGACGAAGAAGACGTAAGTGACAAAATATATGGGTCCCAAGATTCTGTTGGCATTGTCAATAGCATTATAGTCAAAATCACCAAGAATGATGCGAAATTGTGTGAAGCTGTAGAATGGAAAAAGGAAATGAGTTGGCAATATGATTTTTCAGGAAAAGAGCTGAGATGGAAGGATTTAGATAAGCAAAAATATTTCTCCCTCTTCTTTCTGAAATACAGAGCTAAGTAGTTGAGTTAGATCTCCATATAAAGTCTCCTCCTTTAAATTCCTGGGAGTCCATCTCAGCGAAGACCTTACCTGGAAACACAACACGACCCAGGTGGCCAGGAAGGCCCAACAGAGACTCCATTTCTTTAGGGTCTTGCCTAAAAACAGGGTGGAAGAACAACTGATGACCAATTGTTGGAAGAAATGTCCTTCTGGATTCAGTTCCAAGTGGGGAAAAAGACACTGGAAACAAGAAGGCTGCTTGGAAAGATGGTTTTAATGGTGGACAGGACCACATGGCTTGACTTCCTGAACAGTCAGGGAGTCACATGCTTCCAGATGTTGGGTGAAGAAGAAAAGAGAAAGAAGGGGCTTACTGAGAGTTCCTGGGTTTTTTATACTCTCTATTCAGCCCCACCTCTCCATTTCCTGTTCCTGTCTAAGAAATGTATTCTGATTGGTTGTCAGACTCCCAGGGGCTGGGGGGGGGGGGTGGGTCTTAGCTAACTTTGTAGGTTGTGTGCCTTTTTGAGTCCCAAGCTTGGTTGAGTTCCCAGATGCCATGTGGTAAGTTTCTGTAGAAGGCTAATGCTACCTTTGTTATGTAGACTAGCTCAGGCTTTTTTAAAATGGCCCATTAACAAAGGTGGGGGCTATTAAGAGTGAGTCTATTTCCTGCCAAAAAACATGTTTCTCCATTTTTTATCCAAGGAAATATAATATTCTGCCTTTACAATATTTCCCAAGATATTTCATTTTTCTAGGAGGGGTTTAGGTGCTAACTTCCTTCATTCCTTTTACCGGTCCACAATAGAAAGCATCCTCGCTTATTGCACCACAGTATGGCATGCCTGTTTGACATCCACGGATAGAAAAACACTACAGAGGGTGGTGAGCACAGCACAAGACATCATGGGCTGCCCCCTGACACCACGAGATGAGATCGCTGGGGCTCTCTGCCTTAGAAGAATGAGGAAAACCCCCAGGGACGAATCGCACCCCATCAGTCCTTCTTTATTCTCCTACCATGTGGAAGGAGATATAGAAGCAGAGGCAGCCATACAAACCGGCTGAAGAACAGTTTTTATCCGTGGGCTGTCAGACTCCTGAATGCGAAATAACATCATAACTATGTAGTGCAATGGACTTGCAGGGCCAGCACAATGTGTAACATGTTCATACTGGTGTAATGGGACTGAGTGTTTGTTAATATGATTTATTGGTTTAGGGATTTTTTTTGTGCTCACTGTGTTGGCGGGGGGGGGGGATATGCACTGAGGGTATACAATGCCCTCATTGTACATATGTTGTGCGCTGGCAAATAAAGTATTATTACTATGAACCCATTAAACATGGAAGGAAACCTATGCAGAAAGTTCTGTGTCTACAATTCTTCCTGAAACATGAATAACCCACCACTACCACCACTGTGGATCATGTGGCTGATAGGGAACGGGATCTTGGCATGGGTGTTATTAAATCTATTTAATTGTATTATTGTAATATATTACACTGGCCACATTTCACAGCTCCTTTGGTAGGAAGAAGCAGAAGGACAGGTGAACGATGAGTTGAACCATCATGGCTGCCAGCTCCCTGATACATTCTCCTCTGAAAGACCAGATGGCATGGTAAAGATGGAGGAAGAACTAAGAAAATGGAAATGTGGAAAGGGAATTAGATTCCTCCTAATCATCTACCGTATTTTTCGGAGTATAAGACGCACCGAGGCTTTGAAGAGGCAAATTAAAAAAAAAAAAGGTTTTGCACTCTGCAAACCTCCCAAAAACAGCCCATTTTTCACAAAAATGGGCTCGTTTCCCCCCCCAAAAAAAGGGCATGAATAGCCCTTAGGAGGCTTGTAGAGTGTTCGGGGGGGGAGACGAGCAAAAACTGGCCCACGTTTTGCAAAAACTGGCCCATTTTTGTCAAAAAAGGGCATTAGGAAGCTTATAGAGCACTTCTGAGGGTTGAGGGAACAAAAATTGAGCAAAAAATGGGCTCTTGTTTGCTCATTTCTGCCCTCCCCAGCCTCCAGGAGCTCTCTGAAAGCCTCCTACAAGCTATGCATGGCCATTTTGGTGAAGGGGGCAAGGTTTCAGGAGGCAAAAAATGCTGCATTCAGTGTATAAGATGTACCCCTATTTTCAGCCTCTTTTTTGAGGGAAAAAGGTGTGTCTTATACTCTGAAAAATACGGTAATAGAGACTTGAAAACTCACCTGGATCAGCAGTTCTTCCATTCCTACAAATCCTGCAACTAGACTTCTAATTAGGTTCATAGAATAAAGTATACTGTATTTTTCGCATTAGATGGTCCAGAGTATAAAACACACATTAGTTTTTTGGGTGGAAACAAGAAAAAAAATTCTGCCTCTGCCTACCAGCATCCATCGGTATTCATCTGGCTAGCATCCTTGTAGCAAACAGCAAATAGCCTGGTCAGCTTTAGCATATTATCACAGCCTGATTCGGCACCAGCAACTGATTGGCAGTTGGATCGGTCTCCAGGAATACCACTAATGAGCTGTTCCAGGCTGTAGGGATTTCCACAGCCCATCTCCGCCTCTTTGCGTCGTATTTTTGGAGTCCTTGCATCGCGTTTTTGGCCTCTGCATGCTCCACTTTAGACCTGTTCCAGGCTTCAGGGATCGCCACAGGACACCACTGCCAATAGCTGCCTCAGCGTGTCGCTTTTTCAGCCTTCGCACGTCATGTTTTCAGCCTTTGCATGCCCTGTTTTTCGTCTCTGTGCATAGCATTTTCAGCTGGTTACAGGTGATGGGGATCCCGCCAATCCCTGTCACCTGGAACCAGTCGAAAATGTGATGTGTGGAGGCCAAAATCCGAGTGTGCAGAGGCTGAAAACGCGACACATGGAGGCCAAAAACAGCCAAAGGGTGGGGACCAGCAGGTGAGTGGGGCTTCAGCAACATTCGGTGTATAAGACACACCTCAATTTTCACCCACTTTTGGAGTGGGGGGGGGAGAAGTGCATCTTATACTCCGAAAAGTATGGTATATTACCAATCTTGCAACATCTAATCTGAAGTGGTTGTGAATCCATTGGAGAATCAGTTTAAGGAGAAGGGTTTGAGGCCAGGAAACATTAAGGATCATGTCTTTCACATGACCAGATATTTATTATTATAACTTTTACTGATACTTTTGGTCAGGGGTGTGAAATCATTTTCTTTTGGTCTTTTTGTCCTGTTTGAGGTCAGAGGAATAGGACCAAAGCCTTTGTGTCGCATTTTTGGAGTTCATGCATCATTTAAACAGGCAAGAACAACATTTCTTATTACCTGTGTGTTTGGAGTTTTGGAAGGGTTTCAAGAAAGATATGGGTACATGAAACCTCTCTAAGGCATTTATTATTTCAATTTCAATGCTACTTGACTGCACAGCTACTCTGGGCGGTTTACTGTTACAAAGCAAAAAACAAAACAACATATTTCAAAGAAAAAGAATAGAGTGGACCAGGATAACTTAACTCCTCATGCGGAATAATCAGTTCAGATTAGAAGTTAAACAGACTTCTGGATAATAAACATCTGGCTGAGATCCTTGCCATGAAGGAGAAGTAAAAAAAGGAAAGGACAACATGGGAGATACTCACATGCATTTAACAAAGGTGCTGAAGTTTTCCACTTGGGTTCCAAAAAGGAGATAGCCCAGTTGCGCATAGGCAAAAAAGACAATGAAGAACATGATGGCAAAACCCAGAATGTCCTTGGCACATCGGGCAAGAGTGGAAGACAGCTGGGTCATTGTTTTGTTAAAGCTAATATATTTGAATATCTGGATAGGAGAGGAAAAGAGAACTGCCAGTGAACTTCTTAGGTTTGGGGTTAGAATAGACGATGAAAAATAAAGAAAGACAATTTCTATCTGGACTTTAAAAATTCAGTATTCTGCATGCAATGGGATAAGGCATATATAAAGTAAATTGGCATTCTCAAATTGTTTCTCCTTTACTATTGTTTTGCAATCCCAAAAAGGGAAATGAGTGGAAATACTTTCCCAGGGCCATCTATTGAATTACTCCCCAGCTATAGAATATCTTCCTTCAGGAATTGCATTTGGCCCTGGCACTTTCAAGAAAAAGATCTTTCTCTTCCGACAGAATTTGTGACGAATGATGTTAACTGTTCTCATTTGGTTTTAATTTTTTGATGATTTATATTTTAGACTCTTGGCCACCTTGAGTGCTTTATGGATAAAATAACAGGGTATAAATCAAAACAGTAAACAGATACCAGCACTGTTCCTTTATTGCCACCTTATCACCCCAAAAGATAAAGGTAAAGGTTCCCCTCAAACATATGTGTTAGTCGTTCCTGACTCTAAGGCGCAGTGCTCATCTTCGTTTCAAAGCCGAAGAGCCAACACTGTCCGAAGTTGTCTCTGTGATCGACATGACTAAACACCGAAGGCACATGGAACGCTGTTACCTTCCTACCAAAGGTGGTCCCTATTTTTCTACTTGCCTTTTTACATGCTTTCGAACTGCTTGGTTGGCAGAAGCTGGGACAAGTAACAGGAGCTCACTCCGTTATGTGGTGCTAGGGATTCCAACCACTGAACTGCTGACCTTTCTGATCGACCGCATTCCTTGTCAAGCCACCCCCAAATGCAGCCTCTTCCTCTTTCAGCTCCTCCTAAGTTACTTCCACTTCTCTTGTTCAATTTCTTCAATGCAGTTTTAGCTAAAACATAAGACGTTTTAGCGTCTTAGCCACTGAGCCATCACATCCCTTTTATCACCCCTACTGGATAGAAAATTCTTACTTTATCAAATTGGGATGAGAGACAAAGGATGAAAAGTACCTTGATCCAGGCAAAGAACAAGTTCACAGCATTCATGTTGTTGTACTGGGTTTGCCAAAAAGCCAGAAATTCAAAGTCTGCGTAGATGTTGGGATTTCTTAGCAGCTGTCCCATTAACCTGTTGACTTCAATGGTACGAAAAATGTGGAATCCAATGGCTAAAACAGAAAGCTGAGAGAAATGTGAGATTCAATAGAAAGGGCAGAGGGTGCAAAAGCGTTTCCTTCTCCTCCCCTTTCAAATATCTGCCAAGGGATTCCAATGCACAGGAGCAAAGGGGGCAGAAGCCTCACCTCATTCCCATGTTCAACTGTGATTTCCTTACTTGGTCCTTATAAACAACTAGCTGATAACCCGGCGTTGTCCGGGTATTTATTTATAGGGGGAAAATGTTCGGACTAAACATAATTTCTAATGTTGGATTTTCCCCCTTACCAGAAGGAGCCCCCTTGTGGAGTACTGTGAAACCGTTACCATGGCAATCCCACTGTGCTGTACAGTAGAAGCCATTTTATGGCAGTACAGTAGAATCCATTTTAAGGCACAACAGTCTGTATCTTAACAGAATGCACACTCTGAGGAGGGTTAGGGTGTCTTACACCCACAGTATTTTTTTCCAGAGAGTAAGTCATTTGTGTGCCAAATTTGGTTGCTCGAGGTGTTCCAGAGTTATGCTGGAACATACACACACACAGCCACTTTTATATATATATATATATATATAGTCAGTGTAATTATAACACATAGGCACCTAAGTAAATGTCTAGTTAACTAATCATTTCAAAATCAATGAAACTTTTAAGTCTAATCTTTCTTCTCCCATTTTAACTATATTAATTATCACATTGCTTTAATATGTTTACTATTATAATCCTATTAGAAGAAATCTTGAGTGGTGCGGTGCAATGGTGGGTTATGGCCGGAACGCCCTGGTACAGGCGTACTGGTGCCCTCTGGGAGCACCAGGTACCGTTCCGGTACAATGCTCCAGAGAGCCCATCCACCCGCTCTCTCTCCTTACCTGCATTTGATACAGGTATACCCAACCGGGCATTTGCGCCTGTGCATGGAGCATACGGCGCCCCACCGAGCAGCTGGAGTGTGGCGGGTGGTGGGTGGTGGACACCCAGCCCATTGCAGCGTACCGGTTGCAAAGGGATCTGGAACCCCACTGGTGTGGTAGCCTAGAGGTGGAACTCTCACCTCACAATCAAGAGGCTGTGAGTTCAATCCTAGGTAGAGGCAGATATTTCTCTCTCTGGGCACGATGAGAATATATCTGCTGAGAACTCCACATTGGCGACAGGAAAGGCATCCGGCCAGTAAACACTCAGTTCCATTCAGTTGTCCCGACTCCAGCCCAATACTAGGGATTATGGGGTCATTAAAAGACCAAAAAAAAATATATAGAAGAAATCTCACCAAAATGACCACTATATCCAAAATGTTCCAGATGCTGGTGAAGTACTGAAGCCTGTGAATGTGCAGTTCCAAGATTTCTTCCACAACGTAATAGAAGATAAAGATGCAGAAGACAATTTCACAAGAGACAATGAAGAAATCCCAAGTGCTGACATACCGGAGTAGTTTCACAGTCCGGATCTGCCATGAGGGAATGGCACCCCCAGTGGCAGGGAATTCCACCACCAACCTAGGCAGCAGAGAAGATAGTGCGTAAACATACCTGGTAGCAAGGGCTAATATTCTTTTTATATTGACTATTTCCTGTTGGAAAATCAGCTACTAGATATATAGAAACATTTAAAATAGAAAGATCAATCTATTTGGAAGTTAACTTCTTATTTCTTCCACAGTCCCTGGGGAATTGCAATAAGACTGGGTGATTCACTTTTGCCCAAAAGTGAAGAAAACAAAAGAAGCAAAAGCCACTTTTGAAATTAATTAATTTGGTAGTAATCCTGATGTTAAGATGTTAGCCACGTTGTACTGTAGGAAGTTAAAACCCACCCTTCTCCTAGAAAAATGAAATATCCTGGGAAATATTGAAAAGGCAGAATATTATATTTCCCTGGATCAGAAATGAAGAAACATGTTTTTAGGCAGGAAGCAGACTCACTCTTAATAGCCCCCACCTTTGTCAATGCACCATTAAAAAGCCTGAGTCGATTCTACATAACAAAGATCTCCCCCCTTCAGCTCCAGGGTGATGGGATTAAGGTATGATGGTATTAGCCCTTTACCCATCTCACCACAGAGCACCTGGGAAGAAGCAATGCTCAACCAAACCTGGACTCAAAACACAGCCTAGAGAGTTGCCCCTGCATAGCCCCATGGGAGTCTGACAACCAATCAGAATACAAGATCAAGATCAAAGGCCAGAGAGGGTATAAAACCAGGAACTTTCAGCATCTCAGTCTCTTTTTTCTTCTTCAGCCAACATCTGGACACATGTGATCCCCCTTTTCTGTTCAGGAGCTCAAGCCATGTGGTCCTGTCCACCGTTAAACTATCTTTCCAAGCACCTCCATGTTTCCAGTGTCTTTTTCTCCACTTGGAACTGAACCCAGAAGGACGTTTCTTCCAACAGTACTTTTACCAGCCAAGGAATCCAGTCATTAGTTCCCGCATTCCATCTTTACAGTGTTTTGTTCCACCATTCCACTCTTTCACCATTCCACTGTTTCCAGTGCTCTGCTATTTATATAGGCTTGGGGCTACTTTTTCTCCACTTCTATGCTGTCACCAGCACTACAGGTTTAGGACCCTATCAGCATTTCAAGGTATGAATGGGGTATAAGGAGAGAGCATTTGACTGGGGCTAGTTCTCCTGAGTTGGTTTGGCCTCCATACTGCAGTTTTTCTCAATCTTGGGAACTTTAACACATGTGGACATCAACACCAAGATTTCCCAAATCCATACATCTTAAACTCCCCAAAGTTGAAAGAACTGCCATATTGAAATAAGATCTCGATCTTTTTTCATCAAAAGAATGGCATATTCAGTTAGGCTTGTTTCCATGTAAATATTGTCTGTTTATTAAGGTAAAAGTTCCCTTCAAACACACTATATTGCCAAAAATATTCGCTCACCTGCCTTTACTCGCATATGAACTTACTGTAAGTGACATCCCATTCCTAATCCATAGTGTTCAATATGACGTCGGTCTACCCCAGGGGTGGGTTTCTGCCAGTTCTAACCTCTTCTATAGAAGAGGCTCCACAAATCTACAGTGCCGTTTAGAACCGGTTCCAGCTCCCCCCCATCTGTCCGCACATCATCAAGATGATGAGTAAGAGGAGGAATTCTGGGAGTTGAAGTTCACAAGTCTTAAAGCTGTCAAGTTTGAACACCCCTGGGGTTTGTTTTTCTAAAGGGTTAGGGGTGCAAGGGTCTTGTAACTTGAGAGCTTTAAGACTTGCACACTTCAAATGCCAGGGTTTCTGAGCCAACATTTTGGTTGCTAAGCAAGAGCATTGTTAAATGAGTTTCACCACAGTTTACAAGTTGGCCACGCCCACCCAGTCACATGGCTGGCAAGCCACTCCTACCCAGTCATGTGGCTGGCAAGCCACTCCCACCTGGTCACATGGCTGGCAAGCCACTCCCACCCAGTCACATGGCTGGCAAGCCACTCCCACCTGGTCACATGGCCGGCAAGCCACTCCCACAAAGCAGGCCACACCTACAGAATAGGCTCTAAAAAATTTTGAAACCCACCACTGGTCCACCCTTTGCAGCTATAGCAGCTTCAACTCTTCTGGAAAGGCTATCCACAAGGTTTAGGAGTGTGTTTATGGGAATTTTTGACCATTTTTCCAGGAGTGCATTTGTGAGGTCACAGACTGATGTTGGACGAGAAGGCCTGGCTCTCAGTCTCCACTCTAATTCATCCCAAAGGTGGTTTATCGGGTTGAGGTCAGGACTTTGTGCAGACCAGTCAAGTTCCTCCACACCAGACTCTGTCATCCATGTCTTTATGGACCTTGCTTTGTGCACTGGTACACAGTCATGTTGGAAGAGGAAGGGTCCAGCTCCAAACTGTTCCCATAAAGTTGGGAGCATGGAATTGTCCAAAATGTCTTGGTATGCTGAAGCATTCAGAGTTCCTTTCACTGGAACTAAGGGGCCAAGCCCAGCTCCTGAAAAACAACCCCACACCATAATCCCCCCTCCACCAAATGTTACACTTGGCACAATGCAGTCAGACAAGTACCGTTCTCCTGGCAACAGCTGAACCAAGACTCGTCCATCAGATTGCCAGATGGAAAAGTGTGATTCGTCACTCCAGAGAACGCGTCTCCATTGCTCTAGAGTCCAATGGCGGCGTGCTTTACACCACTTCATCCGACGCTTTGCATTGCACTTGGTGATGTATGGCTTGGATGCAGCTGCTTGGCCATGGAAACCCATTCCATGAAGATCTCTGTGCACTGTTCTTGAGCTACTGAAGGCCACATGCCGTTTGGAAGTCTGTAGCGATTGACTCTGCAGAAAGTTGGCAACCTGTTCGCACTATACGCCTCAGCATCCACTGACGCTGCTCCGGTTGTTTACGTGGCCTACGTGGCTGAGTTGCTGTCATTCCCAAACACTTCCACATTCTTATAATAAAGCTGACAGTTGACTGTGGAATATTTAGGAGCGAGGAAATTTCACGACTGGATTTGTTGCACAGGTGGCATCCTATCACAGTTCCACGCTGGAATTCACTGAGCTCCTGAGAGCGACCCATTCTTTCACAAATGTTTATAACAACAGTCTGCATGCCTAGGTACTTGATTTTATACACCTGTGGCCATGGAAGTGATTGAAACACCTGATTCTGATTATTTGGATGGGTAAGCGAATACTTTTGGCAATATAGTGTATGTGCTAGTTGTTCCCGATTCTAGGCAGTGGTTCTCATCTCCGTTTCTAAGCTGAAGAGCCAGCGCTGATGACAATTCCGTGGTCATGTGGCCGGCATGACTAAATGCCAAAGGCGCACAGAACACTGTTACCTTCCCACCAAAGGTGGTTCCTATTTTTTCTACTCTCATTTTTACATGCTTTCGAACTGCTAGGTTGACAGGAGCTGGGACAAGTAATGGCAGCTCACACCATTACACGGCGCTAGGGATTCGAACTGCTGAACTGCCGACCTTTCTGATCGGCAAGCTCACTGTCTTAGCTACTGAGCCACTGTGTCCCACATCTGTTTATCACTTATCAGTAATTTTATTCTTGCTTCTGAGTAAGAAATGTTATGGATCATACAGGGGTATTTCAAAGTTGATTTTCTGAATGAAAATGGTTTAATAAAAAAAAATTGTAGGGAAAAAAATTAAAGACAAGGAAAAGTTCAAAAAATAATTTCAGAAGAATGAGCCAGAACTGCCATGTTCAAATGCTACTTACCTGAGCACACAGAACAGGTTGATGTTGGCATTATATACGGAGAAGTCCATAAAAACAGCACGGGTTCCACGATCCAGCCATAGGTTTTCTTTCAAGACTTGTAGAGTTTCTGCACTTTCCTCCCGGGTTATTTTGAGGTCTACATAATAGCCTCCTCCACTGTAACTTGTTAATCTGCCCCAGTGGGAAGAGCCATCGAGTTCTTGCTCTGTGTAATATTGCCACCTGTGCCACAAAAGTTTTTATGGAGGAAAAAAAGAGAGTGAGAATTGGTGAAAGGAAAATGCACAATGTCTTGAATTGGCTCAGCTTGAGCTGCATCCTTCATCCATGATTTCCTGTCCAAGAACAAAAGTATTGTTCAACTGTCTCCTGGATATAGAGGTGATATGATTATAGCCTCAAACCTTCACAGCTTCAACCTCAAACTGTCTAGCGTGGACTTCACCACATTCCTAAGAGGTCGTAAAGGGGGTGTGCATAACCGCACTAGCGTGCCTACCGTCCAGGGGTGGGTTGCTAATCCCGTTCTAACCGGTTCGGTTGGAACGGGGCCGGCGGCGTCCTCATGCACACACACAGTTCACGCATGCGTCTTAGCACTTGCGCGATGCTCCAGCTGCTTGCGGAGACTCGCGCAGGCGCTGTATGTGCCATCCAGCTGCTCGCGGAGAATCGCGCAGGCGCTATATGTGCCATGCGCCTGCGTGGAAGCACAGAAGCCTTTGAAGACCGGTAAGGAACGCGGGCAGGTGGGTGGTCCCTTCGCCATTCCCGGAAGTTACTTACTTCCGGGTTCGCCGACCAACCGGTTCGCAGGGACCGCTGCGAACCGGTTGAAACCCACCCCTGCTACCATCCCTGTCTTACTGTCCCCATTTATTTGTATTTACTTCCTTTGTTCATGTTTATGTTTATACCTATGCCTGCTATCTTGTACATGTTTGACAAACAAATACATACATAAATAAAGATATCATTTTTGAAGAAATTAACCAGTAATCTATCAGCAGCATTCCCAAAATACTATCTGAAGTACAAGGTTTAACTTTTCTCCCTTGACTATTTATTTTGATGACGTGAATCAGAGGTGGGTTACTCCTGGTTCGGCTGGGATTGGGCAAACTGGTAGTAGTGGCGGCGAGTAGTAGCAGCGGCCCACCCGCCCGGATGCTTCTGTGCATATGCAGAAGTGTTGTGCATGCATGGGCGCGCTCACAGGAGCGCGCCCAAACCGGTAGTAAAAATATTGGCAACCCACCACTGACGTGAATGCTATGAATATTAGGAGAGCTATGAAGAGGAAAGAGTTATGGGAAAAAGTCAGAATCTTGGATCTGGAATCCAACCCCCTTCTCAAGGCAGGAATCTAAATTCACAGATCCTCTTGATTCATTGACAACCCTGCAAAGTAATCCAGACAAGAAATACATCTAGAAGCACTAGCTATTATTTTATTGTAAGGCTACCTTAACAATATTTTGCAAGTGTGAAAGTACATATTTCCCCCTTGCCTTAACAATACAAGAAATTAGGGAAGGTCCCTTCTGAGCCTCTTGTCCCATCTGTCCGTGTGCATGAGAGTTCATGACTTGGCAGAAATATGATAACAAGGTAAGCCAACGAATAGACATGGCAACTGGGTCAGCCTATGAGGGCTGTTTGGAAACTGAAACAGTATTTGCTGGAGACAGCTAGGAGCCTGAACTGAAACTGAAACTTCTCTCCTCTGTCTAGGTTTGCTTGTATCTGCTATCACGTTGGAGAAACCTGTTTGGGTATTTATACTTATTTCATGTGTTATATTATATAGAAAGAGAAGTTAATGAATCCTGCTGTGTGTGCTTTCTGGATATGATTGCTGCTTCAAACTCTGACACCATCCACTATCCAGCTGTAGGCTGTACTCTGTCTTATCTGACCATCTCTTGGCAATATCTCTGCTCCCTATATCCCATGTCTTTCCCACTTACCGTTATATATTTTTCCCAGTGAGGATTTTTAACAACAGTCTCTTAAAGAAATACTTGATTGATAGTTTTGCAGATTGCATAGCATATATGTAGCCAGCATGTTATATTTGTGTCACCGGGATGAAAAGAGGAAAAGAGCAAGTGCTTTTTCTACATGCCCATGAGCTCTATGGTTTATTTTAAATTTTGTTTCAATGGTACGTAGACTAATTATTTTGAGTTTTTAAATGTTCTAATTAGCGGTGAGATTCAAAAAATTTTACTACTGGTTCTGAGGGCGTTGTTTTGTGGGTATGGCATGGCTTGGTGGGCATGGCAGGGGAAGGATACTGAAAAATCTCCATTCCCTCCCGAAATGTGACTTGGGAGGCAGAGAATAGGTGGGAGCAGGGCCAGTCAGAGGTGGTATTTACCGGTACTCCAAACTACTCAAAATTTCTGCTACTGGTTCTCCAGAACTCGTCAGAACCTGCTGAATGTCACCTTTGGTTCTAATGAAATATTTTGAGCAGGGTTCTTTCTCACAAACTCAAAACAGAAAACATTTCTCACTTCTGACAGTCCTATTAATTTAATATTGCCTTACTTATAGTTATATTTAACAAAGGTTATTCATTCTGATGGATTTTATGTTTTCTGTAATTTTATGATTTTGTTATCGGTGTTTTGAAAGCTTCCAAACTCATGATACATGATTTTAAAATAAATGAGACAACAAAATGAGATATTGTGCCTCTGAATCTATACAATAAATTGACTGCAATCTTATTTTCTGAAATAGATGTGTACTTCAGAGCTGTCATTTATGAAATTCAAAAAGGTTATCCTCTACTTACGCTGTCCCATTCAAAAGTCCAAAGGGTGATGTGTTCTCTTTCTCTTCACTGTATACATCATAACAACCAGCAATATCTTCTTTGAAATCATCATGCACCACGCATGAGTTGTTCTGGACCTTGAGTTGGCGTAGCCGTGGGACGCCAAGCAGTAAGTTTTCATAATAGATATAAGATTGTGCATTGTGGCCCAAAGATTTATTGTTATACCACTTAGTCCAATATAAACTATCCAGGAAAGGTCCTTGTGTATACTACGGAGATAAAGAACAAGAGGAATGTTATCTGAAACAGCCACATGGCACAGAATGACATTAATGTAATTTGCTTTTTGCGTATGTCAAAATGGAAGAAGTCGTATTAATGCAAGAATGAGCAATTGTGGCTAGTTCTTAGATATTTTTTTTAAGCTAGCTGAAGTCCCTTCTAGGGGTTACAGGAGAGATTTATGGTGTTTTCAGTTTCAAAAGTTCAGTTCAAAAGTTCAGGAAATGGTCCTGACAACTTTGTTGTTTATGATCCAAGGAGCTTCTGAGATGGCGAAAAAGGTTTGCAATCTCCAATTACTGACTCAGTATGATTGAATTTCAATTGCATAGGAAGAGAGTTCTTATTTGTAAATTGGAATTGTTTAGTGCTCTTTCTTTGCATAATAGTATAGAGGAAGAAGTATATATGATCTTTGTCTGTCTGTCTGTCTGTCTCTCTCTCTCTCTATGGCTCTTTGTGTGTGTGTGTGTGTGTGTGTGTGTGTGTGTGTGTGTGTGTGTGTGTATTCCAGCATAACTCTGGAGCACCTAGATCAATTTCAACCAAACTTGGTACACAGATGACTTACACTCCAGAAAAAAATACTGTGGGGGCAAGACACCCCTAACACCGCTCGGGTGTGTGTGTGTTCTGTTAAGATGCAGCCTGTTGTGCCTAAAATGGCTTCTACTGTACTGCTGTAAAATGGCTTCTATTGTACAGCACAGTGGAGTTGCCATTGTAACAGCTTCACAGTATTCCACAAAGGTGCTCCTTCTGGTAAGGGGGAAAATCCAACATTAGAAATTACATTTGGTCTGGACATGTTCCCCCTATAAATAAATACCCGGACAATGCTGAGTTATCAATTCTCTTTGATATATAGTCAGAGGACATTGAAAGCAATATAATTGTTGTCGTTAGGGGTGGTTTTTTATTTATTTATTTATTAGACTTTGTCAAACATAAATGAGAACAAGAATAAGAGTATAAAAATACAATGATAGGGACAATAGGCACATTAGTGCACTTACGCACGCCCCCTCTACTGACCACTTAAGTATCAAAGTAAGGTGCATGGAAGTCAAAAATTGTAACTGACACTGTGAAAATTTGTAGATGAGACAACTGAATCACGTAGGGCATTCCAGACTTCAACAACTCTGTTACAGAAATTGTATTTTTTACAGTCATTTATTGTTTTTATACTGGGTTTTTTATTGCTCAAAGTCACAGAGAGTGAGTTGGCCAGCCATATAAATTTAACCAAGCCTCACATGGAGAAATGGATGAACTGATTATAACTTAGTCCTAGAATGTGCAGAAATCACAATAGGATGAACTGTGTACATTTATTTTCATTGCAATTGCGCATAAGCTATCTGGTAATGAAATGTGGTTTCCACATGTGTACAATTCAATTGGGCAGATTAAAGTCAGTTCAAAAGAATCCTAGAAGTTTTCAGTCCCTGAGCCATATTTAAAATGGCTACAAGTCAGCACCCAAAACTTCTTGGCACTCACTCGCCAAAAGTCAGCCATGCTTCCAATGGTCTGGAAGGAGACGCCACTGTCTGAAGGAGTCTGCAGAAAGAGTTCAGACATCACTTTGGTATAGTAATAGGCATTTGAACTCGTCATCCCATAGGTCACTAGAGGAATTTAAGAAAAGAAGGGGGAAAAAAACAGGAAATGTATCAGTAACATCGAACATGTATTTCTAATTAAATGCCTTGAGATATGTAATGCTGATTAGGGATGATCTTGATTTTTACTGGATCTTATTCCATAAAAGCATTAGCTGGCACAGATGTTGTGGCATGTGTGTTTAGGTGCACCAGATATACCTACTCAACACTACTGCCATGTGAACTGCACTTACCCCCAGCAGGCTACTGTGTGAAAATCAAGGTGCTGGTTGCCATCTTTAAAGTTGCATGTGGCATAGGGCCAGGTTATTTGTGAGATATTATTTCTCTGACAGCGTCTGCCCTTCAGATCTGTCAGAGTAGATATGATCCAAGTCCCATCGGTTGAAACAATGTCATCCAGTGAGTCCCATCGGTTGAAATAGTGTCATTCAGGGAGGAAGCATCCCTTCTCTGTCACGACACATGCCTTTTGTCTGAAATGGTATAGGGCAGTGATGGCGAACTTTTTCAGCACCGAGTGCCCAAATTGGAATATGCATGCATGTCAGAGGTGGGTTGCTATCAGTAGTGGACATTGGGACTGGGTCATCAAACCAGTTGGCCACGCCCCCAAACCAGTTTGGCAGTCGCCCATGCCATTGCCGGCATGTTTTTACTCATAATTATTAACAGGCAACTGCGCATGTGCAAGCAATGCGTGGCGGGTGCACACGTGACCGTGAAGTGAACCAATAGTAACTCTGGCAGCAACCCACCCCGGTGCATGTGCGTACATATGTGTATACTAGAAACCCGAAGACCAGCTGGCCAGTGTGCATGTGAGCGCCGGCCAGCTGATCTTCAGGTTTCCAGCATGTGCATGCATGCCAGCCAGCTGGTCTTCACACGCGCTGGAGCACCAGAAACCCAAAGACCAGCTGGCTGGCGCACATGCCAGGTTTTTTGGCTGGTTTGGGGGCCATTTTCAGGCTGTTTTTTGGGCAGTTTTCAGGCTATTGGGGGGGGGGATTTTCTGGTGCTCTGGCGCCTGCGAACAGCAGCTGGTAATGGGACATGTGCCCACAGAGAGGGCTCTACGTGCCACCTCTGGCACCCGTGTCATAGGTTTGCTATCACAGGTATGGGGTCTCCTGTTTAGGCGTGTGTGTGAGAGAGATTGGAGGACCGTCAGAATCCATTCAAATTCAGTTATTCTATTACTCTTTCTATGATTACATGTATCAGTGGTGGGATTCAGCCAGTTTGCACCACTTCAGGACAACCAGTTGTTAACTTTCTGAGGAGTTTGGTGAACTGGTTGTTGGGAGAAATCATTAGGGCAGAGACACGATTGTTAAATTATTTGAATCTACTGGCAGCTCACTCAGGGACTCACTGTGCACGTGCGCGCACTTTGTGCGTGTGCATGCACAGTACAAAGAATGTTTCTGCGCATGCACAGAGGCAAAAAACAAGATGGTGGTGCCGTAGAGAGAACCAATTCGGGGGCGTGGCAGGTCAAGTTATTACCTACTTGGCCAAACCAGTCCAAATTGGTAGGAACCCACCTCTTATGCCCACCCCAGCCCCAAAGTCAAACACAACCCGGATGTGGCCCTCAATGAAATCGAGTTTGACACCACTGAACTAGAAGACTTTCAAGGTCCCTTCCAACCTCATTATTCTATGTTATATCCAGGTGGAACACCCTCACCCCAGCTATGAACAATCCAGAAAGTTGTGAGGATCTGGCTTTTTCCTCAGGCATGAGGCAGGATTTTGATAAAACTCTAACATAAATGTGAATGTGTTTGATGAGAATTTTAGTTTTCTGTGATTGCAAATTGAATTAAAAAAAACTTTGTTCAGTGCCCAGAATTCCATGGCTAGATGTGCAGCTGTACAAATGTATTAAATTAATATATGAATGAATATTGAATTTATGAATGTAGAATTATACAAATTATATTATATTCCAAGCAGAGGTGGGTTCCCACCGGCTTGGACCCAGGCCTGCCACGCCCTTAAACCGGTTCTTATTTTTGCCTTCTGTTGCACAGAGCAATTTTTGTTGTATTGTGCATGCGCGCGCAGCGCACATCAATCGCGTCTGGGCGCGGGACGCATCCCTGAGTGAACCAGCAGTAGCGGCAGCCGGAACCCACCCCTGATTCCAAGTGAAAGTCTTGGTTGTACCACCAATATATAAAATACAAATCTCACTTTGACTTCTTTTTTTTAAGGATATGTCCATGAAGAATATAACAATTGTTATATCTGGAACGAGCAAAACAAGGCAGGTTTTGAAACATTTTCTACAATCCCGGTGCCCTTCAGATGTATGAACATCTGCAGTAATTTCCAGCCTGGATAGACCTTGAGAAGTTCAATCACTAGAAGGCAGATCGGTTTGAAGAAATGTGATATGGACATTTGATGAACAAGTGAGTTCTCTGAATACTTTAACCACCTCTTAGGGTTGATCCATACATCTGTCAAAATTGTAATAGAATATTGATTCTCATCATTTGCCACATACATTTTTTTAAGAGATCCCATCATATTAAAAGCCTAAAGTAACTCCTAACAGAAAAATGATAAATTGAGAATATATTCTTGGCATATTTAGATCTGAAATAATTATGAAGAAAAAGAAAGTAGTTTTACCATCCAAAAATATAGGAAAGAGGTTTGCAGTATTCAGAAACGTGGAAAGAAAAATATTTCCAGCTACTGACTGGAAATAATTGAGAAGTTGGCATTCTAGTCACCAGTCTTGGTACTCCAGATGTCAGGCATGCCAATACCTCAACTCAAAAACCACACATCTGCAACTATTATAGTGTCATAGTTAAGTGTTAAACATTAATTTAGGATTAATAATTTCACTTGGCAAATTTTAGCTACTCACAAAAGGATGTCTCTCCAGAAAAATTCTGGCTGATGGCACCTGAAGAGAAATTGTTAGGTTGAAGAAGACATTTAATAATGGCATGAATCAATAGGTAAAGCTTCCCCTTGCACATATGTGCTAGTCTTCCTGACTCTAGAGGGCGGTGCTCATCTCCGTTTCAAAGCCGAAAAGCCAGGCTGTCTGAAGATATCTCCATGGTCTTGTGGTCGTCATGACTAAACTCCCAAGGCGCACAGAGCGCTGTTACCTTCCCACCAAAGGTGGACCCTAATTTTCTACTTGCATTTTTACATGTTTTCGAACTGCTAGGTTGGCAGAAGCTAGGACAAGTAATGGGAGCTCACTCCATTACGCGGCACTAGGGATTTGAACCGCCGAACTTTCTGATCTACAAGCTCAGCTTCTTAGCCACTGAGCCACCACGCCCACCCCCCATGAATCAATATTTCTTGATAAATAAAATGACAGTTTCCACATAGGAATCAAAGGCTTGAGTACAGACTCCGTGCTGTCTGCTCTTGATGGAATAGCTTGATGTAGGCTTTGGTGTTTTAAAAAGAAGCCAGCAGAAGATTGACTTTCAATTGTTTCTATGTAATCACTAGTTAGTAGGACTAATTTAAGAGATCCACGTATTAGCAATATGCCTCCTCTTGACTTCCATTAAAACATCCATTTTTGAATTTTACAGTTCTAAATCTACCATATTTTTCGGAGTATAAGACCCACCCTTTTCCCTCAAGAAAAGAGGCTGAAAATCTGGGTGTATCTTATACACTAAATACAGCATTTTTTGCCTCCCGAAACCCTGCCCTCTTCACCAAAATGGCTGTGCATTGCCTTTAGGAGGCTTGCAGAGTGCTCCTGGGGGCTGGGGAGGGCAGAAATGAGCGAAAAATGGGCCTTTTTGGCTCAATTTTGCTCCCTCCCGGAACACTCTGCAAACCTCCTAAAGGCTAATCATGCCCTTTAAAAAAAAACTGGGGCCGTTTTTGGGAGGTCTGCAGAGTGCAAAACCTTTTTTAAAAAATTTGCCTCTTCAAAATCGTGGTGCGTCTTATACTCCGGTGCGCCTTTAACTCCCAAAAGTACGGTATGTGGTGTCTAATATGCCAGACTAAACTTATTGCATTCTTTGACAAAGTGACAAAATTAGTGGACCAGAGGAATGCCGTTGATATAGTTTACTTGGACTTCAGTAAGGCATTTAATAAGGTAGACCATAACCTACTACTAGATAAAGTAGAAGAATGTGGGTTGGACAGCATCACCACCAGATGGCTTCTTAACTAGCTGACAAACCGCACTCAACGGGTAGTCCTCAATGGAACTGCATCTACATGGAGGGAAGTATGTAGTGGAGTGCCCCAAGGCTCTGTTTTAGGCCCAGTACTCTTCAACATCTTCATCAATGATTTGGATGAGGGAATAAATGGGGAACTCATCAAATTTGCAGATGACACCAAGCTGGCAGGAATAGCCAACACTCCAGAAGACAGGCTTAAGACACATAAGGATCTTGACAAACTTGAACATTGGGCATTATCTAATAAAATGAAATTCAATGGTGAAAAGAGTAAGGTTCTACATTTAGGCAAGAAAAATGAAATGCGCAGGTACAGTATAGGTGGTACCTTGCTCAATAGTAGTAACTGTGAGAGGGATCTTGGAGTCCTAGTGGACAACCATTTAAATATGAGCCAGCAGTGTTCAGCAGCTGCCAAAAAAGCCAACACATTTCTAGGATGCATAAACAGAGAGATATAGTCAAGATCACGTGAAGTGTTAATACCACTTTATAATGCCTTGGTAAGGCCACACTTGGAATATTGCATTCAGTTTTGGTTGCCATGATGTAGAAAAGATGTGGAGACTCTAGAAAGAGTGCAGAGAAGAGCAACAAAGATGATTAGGGGACTGGAGACTAAAACATACTGTATGAAGAATGGTTGCAAGAACTGGGTATGTCTAGTTTAATGAAAAGAAGGACTAGAGGAGACATGATAGCAGTGTTCCAATATCTCAGGGGTTGCCACAAAGAAGAGGGAGTCAAACTATTCTCCAAGCCACCTGAGGGTAGAACAAGAAGCAATGGGTGGAAACTAATCAAGGAGAGAAGCAACTTAGAACTGAGGAGAAATTTCCTGACAGAACAATTAATCAGTGGAACAGCTTGCCTCCAGAACTTGTGATTGCCCCAACATTGGAAGTCTTTAAGAAGATGTTGGATAGCCATTTGTATGGAATGGTATAGGGTTTCCTGCCTAGGCAGGGGGTTGGACTGGAAGACCTCCAAGGTCCCTTCCAACTCTGCTATTGTATTGTATTGTATTAATACTTTCTGAATCATCTTCTTTTTCATCATCATCCTTGGATCCATAGCGAAGGGATTCACCAAATATTTGAATTTTTAAAATTGATTGAACCTGAACACCACTGATTTATAAAAAAAACCATCTTGTTTGAACCTTACTTTATTTTACAGGAATAAGTCCATGAGTTCTAGACTGTTGATTAGAATCCAAAAATTTGAAAATACCAATAATAACCATGATAACAACAGCACATTTGGAGTTCTATCACTGGCGATCAGGATCCAAAGATCCTTCTAATCCAAAGATCCTTTGTTCCCATCTTAAATTATGATATTAAGAGATTAACAGAGTTGTAAGGGAGTTTATAGGTCATCTAGTCCAACCCCCGCCCAAGGAGGAGACCCTACACCGTTTCTGACAAATGGCAGTTCAATCTCTTCCTGAAAACTTCCAGTGATGAAGCTCCCACAACTTCCAAAGAAAAGCTGTTCCATTCGTTGATTGTTCTCACTGTCAGAAAAATTCTCCTTATTTCTAGGTTGAATGTCTCCTTGTTCAGTTTCCATCCATTATTCCTTGTCTGGTCTTTGGGTACTTTGGAGAATAGCTTGACCCCCTCCTCTCTGTGGCAGCCCCACAAATATTGGAACACTGCTATCATGTCTCCACTGGTCCTTCTCTTCACTAGACTAGCCATGCCCATTACTTTCCAAGTATTTGAAACTATGATTATGAAGTGGCCCTCTAATAGAAGAGAAATGCATTTAGCTCAGGGTTGAACTGCGGAGTCCCTTTGTACTTTCTAAGCTTGATTTTTTTGCTTGGAGATCATTACCCAAGTATGTAACATAGTTGGGTAATCATCAGAGTTAGTAAGTGGGGTTTGCTCCCTGTTCATATACAGTAGCTTGCTTTGCCAGATCTGTGCCCCAAACACAACTGAAGAATATATCTATCCCCATAGGCATTCATAGTACTAGTTCAAAACCTGGCACCTTTTTTGTGGGGTCATGCATATGTCTCCCTATATTTAGATGTTTAGCAACACATTTGGCTTTGCAGGGGGAAATCAGTGTTAAAGTTGTTGGGCAGATATTGCACATGTGCCAGTGTGGACTTCCTGAATTTGAGTCTTCCTGCCAATAAATGAGGACATGCATTGGTAGGAGCGAAGCCACACATCAATCAAATTGACAGCCCTGCCCTTTAATAACCTACATCTCCCCTTTCTTTTTTAGAAGGTAGATCTGGTGACCAGGCAATTGTATTGCCTAATGGCTGAGTCCACTTTTCTCATTCAAATCTATATGTAGCGCTATATAAACTTTCAGATTTGAAAACCAAAAGCAGCACACAAGGCTCAAAAATAACCCCCTTAATTGCAACTCCTTAAAGCAGATGGAATTTTTCAGGAGATTCTGCAACGTCTTTGCCATCAGAAAATGGTAACCATGAGAAAATCGTGCAGCAGATGCTTATTCACCCACAAGTTCTTTTGCTTTTGGAATCCAAAATGTTGCACAGCTTATGGACCATATCTTTCTATTTGTTGCAAAAATCAGGAACTGAAACTTGAAGAAATCAGGTTTTTTTTACAGACTATAAGTACCCGCAAGTTTAAACTAAAAGGAAATAAACCAGTGAGGCAAACCAATCAATACTCATTTCCCTTGGCCCAGCTGTGCTATGTTGATAGAGAAGAAAAATATGGTCAGTGATGCACACACTATATATAAATTTGCTATATTTTTCATCTGGCTTTGCAACTCTGTATGACTGAAACTGGATTTTGGGAAAACTTCTGATAATAGAAATGGAAGTGTGAACACAATACAGCCATGGCAAGCAAAAGCAAAAAAATATTGGACAAAAATACACACATGGTTGGAAAAAAATGGTAAAGTAACATATTGATTGAAAACCAGAAATATTTTTGTTGGGCATTTTACCGCATAAGTATAAAAGGGGAATACATATTTGATTTTATATGTATTAACTGCAGCAAGAATTGCATTTGCACAACAATGGAAAAGTGAAGAGATCCCTACAGATGAAAATGTGATTAGCAATAGCAATAGCACTTAGACTTACATACCACTTCACAGTGCTGTACAGCCATCTCTAAGCGATTTACAGAGTCAGCATATTTCCCCCACCAATTTGGGTCCACATTTTACCCATTTCGGAAGGATGGAAGGTTGAGTCAACCTTGATTAACTCTTATAATTAAGGAAAAGACAGAAACTGAATACTTTTTCACTTGGGACTTATTTTATCAATGGTTAGCTGACAAAAACAGAAGTTAGAAACATGGAAATATAAGAAAAGGACCAATGAAAAAAAGGGAGGATTGTTAAAATGGATAATCAAGTATCAGTATTATGATGATGATTACGCTAGAATGAATATCAATGTAATGAACATTGTTGTGAACATTTTGATGATTATTTGCTAAAACTATTTATACCCAGACAACACACTGTTTAACCAAAAATGGAATTTTAATCTATTATAAAATTAAAAACTTTATGCAAAAAACAAAACAGAGCCAAGGCATAAGATTCACTTTGGTTGCCTGGGCAGTAGGAATGCACACAGCGTGTACCCCATCAGTCATAGTAAACGCAATGAGAGGGCTATGTTTTTTTCAGTGATATCAGGATTGATGGTTGTGACATCACATTTGCCAGGTGACTCTTGATAGGGTGAAGAAATGTCATTTAGAAATAAATGGTGCAGTAGAACAAAAGGGATAACAATGACTCTTTCAGTAAGTTAATGGCCTACACAAATCTGATTTCTGGAATAAATGTCTCATCCATTCAACGAAAGGGCCATCTTTTGCTTACTCCCCAAGGTGTAATCAGTTGTGATTGGGATCAAACTTATCACACTCAGGCATATAGACCAAGAGAATCCAGCATTTACTAAGCTAAAACCAATAGCTAAGTTATCAGAAAAACCTGATGAGCCTCTTACTCAAACAAATGTTCAAAGCTCCCGATTTGCAATGAAAGGAACATCACTTCTACATGAGAAGAATGATTTCAGCTTTCCCTTGTGGCGCACAGCCGGGCTCCAGTGTTCTAGGCATGAAATACAGCCTTCTGTGCAGAGAGAACACAGGTGCTCGGTTGAGATAATGATGAATTTGCCAAACACAAATAGCCATTGTGTCACCACACAACAAAAATTGGTAAAGAGCTGCATTAAATCTCTCCAGAAAGTACAATAGAAACAACCCTCTATGTTATCTCCCTTTGCACTCTTCCTGTTCTGAGATTTAAAAGGCAATCTTCAGAGTACTGTGAAAAGTTTAGCCTAGGAGGCAGGAAAGATAAATTTGAGGTTCCTTGGCAGGTAGATGGGTCCTTCTTTCCATGACACAAGCCATCTACTGATGATGCAAAGGGATACAACTAGACTTACGGTAGGTCTGCTTCTCCCATGATCTAGACCAGTGATGGCTAACCTTTTCAGCACCGAGTGCCCAAACTGGAATGTGTGCGCATGCGTGTGCACCGGAGCACCGGATACCCGAAAAGCAGCTGGCCAGTGCGTGCATGCCTGTTTTTTGGTAGTTTTGGGGCATTTTTCTGGCCATTTTTTGGGCTGTTTTCAGGCCGGTTTTAGGCTTGAAATCAGCCCAAATAACGGCCTGAAAAGAGCCCAAAAAAGGCCTGTAGACAGCCCAAAAAATACTCTGTATTTGGGGCGTTTTTCAGGACATTTTCCAGCGCTGCGGTGTCCACAAAGACCATCTGGAAACCAGAAGAGCAGCTGGTGATGGTGTGCATGCCCACAGAGAAGGCTCACTATCTGGTTCACCACCACAGATCTAGGCCAATTAGAGCCGAAAACTCCACCACTGTCTCATCTCAAAAAGGTCTTGCCATCTGCCACACCATACTTGTTGCTCCTGCAAAGGGCTGGTTATTTATGTACACAAGGGTTTGAACACCACGACTACCCATGCTTCATTTGGGGCATCACATATGTCCGAGGGGTCGTTCCCGACTCTAGGGGGCAGTGCTCATCTCCCTTTCAAAGCTGAAGAGTCAGTGCTATCTGAAGACGTCTCCGTGGTCATGTGGTTGGCATGGCTAAACACCAAAGGTGCACAGAATGCTGTTACCTTCCCACCAAAGGTGGTTCCTATTTTTCTAATCGCATTTTTACATGCTTTTGAACTGCTAGGTTGGCAGAAGCTGGGACAAGTAATGGAAGCTCGCTAGGGATTTGAACCACTGAACTGCCGACCTTCTGATTGACAAGCTCAGCGTCTTAGCCACTGAGCCACCACGTCCCTAAAAATAAATACTTAGTACTTATTTAAAAGAATTCAAGTCTCAATGCATTATTAAGTGCTGAAAGAGCAAGAAGAGGTGATTGCAGAATCACTAGCTTATATAGCTGATAACCCATGGAAGACTTTTGGAGAAGTCCCAAAAGACTGGGGAAAAAGATATGTCATCCTGGTCATCAAAAAGGAGGAGAAGAATTACCTAAGAAACTAGAAACATGTCAGCTTGATATTTATCCTTGGCAAAGCAGACGCACAGCATATCTGGGAGCATTTGGAGAAGAATGAAACAAGCAGCAAAAAGCAGCATAGGGATTGTCACAAGCAAATAAGGTCTTATTAACCTATCTCCTCCTTCAATAGAGTTATTGGAGTTTAGTAGATTGGGAAACGCTGGGGCGATATTGTGCCTGGGCCTCATCAAAATTTTTGACAGTGCCTCAGAATATCCTCATCAATAATATGGTGAAATATGGGCTAGTGCAGGGTTGTCAAACTCGATTTCATTGAGGGCTGCATCAGGGTTGTGTTTGACCTCCGGGAGCTGGGGTGGGGATGGCCAGCTCAGCAGCACTCATGTCTGGAGCACCTGTGGTGGCTGAGCACTCTGCCAGTGGAAGAGGAGCGGCCCTCCCCAGCTCCATTTTTGCTGGCAGAGGCACCAGAGGCCAGTTCTTTGCTGTTTCCAAGGTGGTCCCACGGGGTCACCTTGAGTTTTTTTTTTACAATATCCTTGTCCTGGAGTGGGGAGGATATAGAGATTTACAGTATCCTTCTCCCAAGAGTGGGGAGAAAATGGGGATTTTGCAGCAAGCTTCCCCTGCCACACCCACCAAGCAACGCCATGCCCACAGAACCAGTAGTAATTTTTTTTTAAATCCAGCCACTGATCGTGATTTTTTCTTTACCATTCCTCTGGCTGTCATCTTTAATGCGTTATCACCTCCAATGTCCTACAATCAGGGAAATCACAGGTTGTATTCACACAACATGCATTGTCAGGTCATCAACAAATCTGGTAGATTCATTTGACAACCTGCTAAGTTTGGTTAGTTTTAACTTTTTTTCCATGTAGTTTTCTTAGCACCATTAAGGAAGTGGTTTACCATGGACTTTTTGGGGGATGTAAAGGGCTGATAAAAATTATAAATCTGCAGTTTCCATTAGCTATGATGCCAGTAAGCAGTAAAATATGAAATAATTTTTATTTTTGTTTTAAAAATGACCCCATGTGAGCCCAGAAAGAGACTAATGTAAAGGATTTTAAAAAGCATAATCAGGAGAATAACAGAAAGTATGAAATACTGGTATCAAGACTCAAGCGCAGCATCCACACTACTCACATAAACAGATGTCCACTAAGAATACAATATAGACCAGAAGTTCGCGCAGTGTAGTCTTCACATAAAGCTCTCGGTTCTCACTGGTATTTTCAGTCAAGGTTGTGCCCCAAAGCCCTGTAAAAAAAAGGAAAAAATGAGCATTGTGTGGATTTATTCCAACCTCAGTTGCTCCAGCATATCAGCGTGTTCCTAATGAATTGAATGTATTTGCCTTACAGAAAATGGAGCTGTAGGTGAGAAATTTGAATCCTAAGGCTTAGCTTGTAGGGATGACGGGATTCTAAGCATGTTACGATTTTTCAGACTTTAGAATATATTTTTTGAGAAGTTTTTCCCCCCATAACCACTTACATCATTAATCTTACAGTGTGTCATCTGGGTACAATCTTTGTGTCATCATATTTAACAGTTACATCATTTTAAATCTATTTTTATCTTACCTTTACATTTATATTTCAATTGCCTTTTAATTCAACTCCTCCCCTATCATTCTGCGTTCTTTTCCAAATTATTCAATTTCTGTTTCTTTTGGTCTATATTTGTTTTCTATCCAGTGATAAAAACATCCCCATATCTTATAATACTCTGATTCTTCCTTCTCTTTAATTGCCAACATTAATGTGTTCGTTTCTGCACAGTCTAATATTTTTTTAATTACCTCTCCCTCTGAGGGAATTTTTTCCATTTTCCAATTTTGTGCAAATACAATTCTAGCTGCAATTATTACATGAATAATTAAATATACATTTTCTTTACTATATTTCTCTGGTAAAATACCCAACAAAAACAGTTTTGGCTTTAAATCAATATGTGGCTGTATCATCCTTTCCAACCACATACGAATTTTTTCCTAATATTTTTTTGCCTCTGCACATGTCTACCACATATGATAATATCATCCCGGCATCTGGTGACACTTCCAACACTTGGTTGATTTATCTTTAAACATTTTTGCCAATCTTTCTGGTGACATATGCCACCTACAAAACATTTTATACAAATTCTCTTTATATGCTGTTGCCATTGTTAATTTATAATTTCTTTCCCATAATTGCTGCCACTTCTCAAGTTCTATTGTATATCCATTTTTTTTTACCTGTGCTATCATTGTTTCTTTTACTTCTTCTTCTTTTAACTTAACACAAAGTAAATAATTATATATTTTTTTAATCATTTGCTCTTCTGTTCATGTGAGTATTTCATCTAATTTTGTCAACTTCAAATAAAAACCATAAAGCTTTGCATCTTTTTTATATCTTGATTGTATTTGCAGCTTTGTATACCAAACCATAACTATCCCTTGTTCTTCTAACTCATTTCCTTTTTAGAATATTTTTTAAAAATAATTTTCTTTATTTTTAGACAAACAAACACAAATAAACATAAAACCATCTTCCAGTTACATTTTTAGAATATATATTTTTCTGAAGTGGTGTAAGGCTTCCTGCCTAAGCAGGGGGTTGGACTAGAAGACCTTCACGGTCCCTTCCAACTCTGTAATTCTATATTTTTGCAAGAATATTAATAACTTTAAGAAAAACTTAATTGGCAGGAAAAAGGCTGTGAAACTGGGAAATGCATGCAATCTGATTTCAACACCTGATTGTAAACATAGGTTTTCAATAATTTAAATATTCAGCTACAATGCCACCTCGCCATTTTCCAAGAATTGCTGCTACAATGGATAAATTAGGAATTGGCTCTGGATGTTTTCTGCAGTTATGGATGCAGGGATAAAAAGGGGTGAGTGGGCAGGTGGCTCAGGGGCTAAGATGCTGAGCTCATCAATCAAAAGCTTATTGGTTGGCAGTTCGATGGTTTGAATCCCTAACGCCGCGTAACGGAGTGAGCTCCCGTTACTTGTCCCAGCTTCTTCCAACCTAGCAGTTCGAAAACATGTAAAAATGTGAGTAGAAAAATAGGGACCAACTTTGGTGGGGAGGTAACTGCAGTCCGTGCACCTTCAGCATTTAATCATGCCGGCCACATGACCATGGAGACAGCACTGGCTCTTCGGCTTTGAAACTGAGATGAGCACTGCCCCCTAGAGTCGGGAACAACTAGCACATATGTGCGAGGGGAACCTTTACCGGGCAGGGAAAAAGGTATGTAAATGTAACAGAGTCTCAGAAGGACATTTAGGAGAGGAAACATAAATATTTCAGAGAACCAAACCTTGCTTTACTTGTTTGATCCTTCACCTTCAAGCTTAGGTCCAAATCAATTTCTCCTCTTTCATTTTAGTGATATAGCGTGAATTTTGAGTTCAAGACAAGCTGGTTCCTTTGAAACGTTCTTCATTTCACTTTTCTTGCATTGCTCACTGCTAATGAACACCATTAAGGCTTAATAGCTTGCCTCTCTAATGGCTTGACGTTATTGCTCTTCTCCTCTAAACCTTCATCCCAAGTTGGTGTGAATTCCTACTTGAAAGTGGAGTAAATGTTCTCGCATCAATATCCAAAGGGGTTTCTGTTCCTTTCAGGCTTAAAGGACGCTCAGAACCACAGCTCTGTGATAGATGTTCCTCCACACCCTCGATCGAAAGCTCTTGAGATGGAAGAACACAGGCAATTCGTGCCAGGAACAGCTAAAAGCTCTTTGGGGTTCCTAGTCTCGGTTCAAAAGGTAACTCTTTTTTTTTTTAAAGTGCTAGCACTGATTCCAAACTCAACTTTTAATTGAAAAAGATACAGTGGATTATAAAAAGTAGCAATTTGATAGGGCAACTTGTTTGAAAATAATTCTTGATTTTTCCCCACTTTGGTTTTATGCTTCTCTCTGTCCACACACTTTTTGATCTGTATCAGTGGTAGGTTCCTATCGCTTTGGACCGGTTCAGCTGAACCGGTAGTGGTTTAGTGGCATGGGTCGCTGGAACCCAGGCCTGCCACACCCCTGAACTGGTTCTCCGGGCGGCACCATCATCTTGTTTTACACTTCTGCGTATGCGCAGAACAATTTTTATTGCGCTGTGCATGCGTGTGCAGCATGCATCGAGCGCACAAACAGGGGGGGGGTTGCACACGAGTGAACCGGCAGTAGTGCCTGCTGGAACCCACCCCTGGTCTGTATGAACACAGAATGGAAAGGATGGAAGGGAGTGGAAGTTGCCATTCTTAAAGTTATCAAGGTTGAGAAGCTATATAGGGTTTGCAGTAAGGTGGATAAAAATAGATGGTTTTTTAAAAAAAAATCAAAAAGATCTGATTTTTACATTTAAATAGGATTTTTTAAAAATTTAAATCGGATTTTTTAAAAATGAAATTTATTTTTAATAAAATGCTTTTAGAGTAAAAAAAAAATCTATTCTAAAGGTATTTTTCTGTTTAAGGTACATTCATAATTTGATTTATTCTGCATGAAATGGAGCTTAGTTATGCAGCATGAGGCTTCATATTCTGCAATATGAGGACTGTCGGTCAAAGGGGGAGCCGCTGCGGGACAGAGATGACAGTTGCTCTTTAAAAATTATGATTTAAATTGAGTTGATTTAAATCAAGACTTTTTACTTTAAATTCACCCAGATTTAATCAAGTGTGTGTGTGAGAGAGAGAGAGGCGCAGGGGGAGAGGGAAGATTCAATGAGGAAATTTAAAAAGTCAAGATAGTGGTTGCCCCTTCCACGCATGACCAAGTTCTCCAATTGCTACAAGCATCGCCCCTGATTTCAACATTTAGATAGGAGAAAATATGTCAATCAAGACATTTTACTAATGATTTAAATCATGATTTAAATCGTGATTTAAATTAACTTAATTTAAATCAGATCCACCCTGGTTTGCAGTCTCAAAATTCAGAAGGGAGAGGGGGGGGAGGGAGGATTCAATGAAGACATTTAAAAAGTCAAGACGATGTTTGCCCCTTCCACAGTTGACCAAGCTCTCCGATTGCTACAAGATTGCCCCTGATTTCAACGTTTAGACAAGAGAAAATGTGTCCAACACAAGGTGCTGTCCTACTACTATTGTAATGATACGTATATGCGAAGGACTTTACAGAAGGGAGACCTGCATACTGGGTGTAAAACTACCTCAACCCACCAAAAGAGGGAGAGTATGAGAAACATTTCCGAAGAGGACCCTCCCTAGATTTCTACATAGTTAAAAGGAAAGGAAAGGGGAAATATTTTCAGACTTACCACAAGAGTTTATTAAACAATCTTACAATAAAGATAGAGCTAGTACTCCTCATTGTGCTTCTTGTCTGAACTCCCTTGTGTGGGGCTAACAGTTGCAGACTCACGTTCACAAGGTATTTCTGTATGGCCATCTCCAGAGAGAGACATTCATTCTACAAAAATCTGGTTTTCTCTACTTTTTTTTTCTTGTGGAGATACCGTGTTTCCCCCAAAATAAAACCAGGTCTTATATCAATTTTTTCTCCAAAAGACGCATTAGGTCTTATTTTCTGGTTTGGTTTTATTTTCAGGGAAATACGCTACTAAATGCATCCATCTGGCTGACAATCTTAACTGGGGCTTATTTTGGGCATAGGGCTTATATTACGAGCATCCTGAAAAATCATGCTAGGACTTATTTTCCAGTTGGGTCTTACTTTCGGGGAAACAGGGTAGTAATCATTATGACAGAGGTTAGGATTCAAAACTGGGTTTTACATGAACCAGGCAGTCCTACGTATGTGAGCAAAACTCACAAACTGAGCACTATAAACGTGGCCTTGAATTTCTGAAAGAACGTCAGGGTAGAAACTAATCAACCAACAAATTCCAGACTGCATAGATGTCCAGTTGGCCCTGAGCCATCCAGCATAAAACAATCAGTTTGGTCAAGTGATTAAGGAACCAGACTAGAAACCAAGCGTCCCCAAATTCTAGTCCCAACCGAGACACAAAAGCCAATTGGGTGACCTTGGGCCAGTCCCTCTCTCTCAGCCCAGCTCACTCACAGAGTTGTTGTTGTGAGAAAAATAGGATGAAGAAGGAGAATAAGATATGTTTGCCACCTTGTGTTGTTTATTAAAAATGGTGGGGTATATAAAATCCTAAATAAATGCATCAGACAAACTCATGGTTTTACAATGTTATTTATTAAATTTATATGTTTGCCCTCTTACTTGTCAAGTGACTCATATGGTGAAAAAGATGGGATTTATTGGGAAGGCTCCCTGTCTTTAACTGAAAGAGATGTAATTCCTGAGGAAACTATATTAGAATCAGGTTTGCCTCAAAATATTGTGGAAATAGTACCTTGTTTCCCCAAAAATAAGACCTCCCCAGATAATAAGCCCAATTGGGCTTTTGAGCCTAAAAATAGCCCCTAAAAATAAGCCCTCCCTGAAAATATTGCAACACAGTAGCAGCCATGAGGTGACCACGCTCGCTGCCTCCTGCACCTCAAAAATAATAAGACCTCCCTGAAAATAAGGCCAAGCTCTTATTTCAGGGGTCAAAAGAAAATATGACCCTGTCTTATTTTCGGGGAAACATGGTAAGAGAGGAGAAGAGATAGGGCCTTTAAAATACCTGAAAAGATATCACACAGAAAAAGATCTCCTTTATTCTAGAGCGCAGGACATGGAGAAAAGGGTTCAAGTTACCGGAAGACATCAAGACCCATAACAACCAGAAGAGTGTTGTATTACAGCAAAGTGGTGGGCTTAAGAAATCTTTCTAACTCTGCTGGATTGTAAGATCATTGGATGATTTGGAATTTAGGCTCTCTGTTCAGAAAGAATAGACAACTATTCTTCATGTCTATAAACTTATCAGTCTTCCATCAATTGCTGAAAGCTAATCTAAGTCATCTTTGAAGAAGTGGATTCAGACATATTCCATGACAAGAACCATTTTAGTTCTGAGGGTTTTTTAATGCAAATTAGAATAGAATTCTTTATTTGCCAAGTGTAATTGGACACACAAGGAATTTGTCTGTGGTGCATACTCTCAGTGTACATAAAGAAAAATAAAATAGAATACATTAATCAAGAATCATAAGATACAAACTTAATGATAGTCATAGGTTACTAATAAGCAATCAAATTATACTAGAAAATAAGTAAAACAATATAAAATTTAAAGATACAAACATGGTTATAATCGTAAGTCGGAAGAGATAGGTACTAGGAAGGAAGAGAAGAAGAATAGTAATACAGTCTTAGCAGTGGTGGGTTTCAAATTTTTTTTAGAACCTCTTCTGTAAGTGTGGCCTGCTTTGTGGGAGTGGCTTGCTGGCCATGTGACCCGGTGGGCATGGCCAACTTGTAAAATGTGGTGAAACTCACTTAACAATGCCCTTGCTTAGCAACCAAAATGTTGGCTCAGAAACTCTGGCATTTGAAGCACGGAAGTCTTAAAGCTGTCAAGTTACAAGACCCTTGCACCCCTAACCCTTTAGAAAAAAACTCCCAGGGGTCTTCAAACCTGACAGCTTTAAGACTTGTGGACTTCAACTCCCAGAATTCCTCCTCTCACTCTTCATCTTGATGATGTGCAGACAGGAAGGGGGAGGGAGCTGGAACCAGTTCTAAATGGTACTGTAGATTTGTGGAACCTTTTCTATAGAAGAGGTTAGAACTGGCAGGAACCCACTCCTGAGTCTTAGTACAGTGTTGTGGGAATTAGTTGTTTAGCAGATGGCATTCGAGGAAAGACTGTCCTTATGTCTAGTTGTTCTGGTGTGTAGTGTCCTATAGCTTTTGAGGGTAGAAGTTGAAACAATTTACGTCCAGGATGGGAGGGGTCTGTAGATATTTTCACAGCCCTCTTTTTGACTCGTGCAGTATATAGTCCTCAATGGAAGGCAGGTTGGTAGCAATTGTTTTCTCTGCAGTTCTAATTATCCATTGAAGTCTGTGTCTGTCTTGTGTGGCTGCAGAGCCAAACCAGATAGTTATAGAGGTGCAGATGAGAGACTTAATAATTCCTCTGTAGAACTGAATCAGCAGCTCTTTGGGCAGTTTGAGTTTTCCGAGTTGGCGCAGAAAGAACATTCTTTATTGTGCTTTTTTGACCTAACATCAAAAAATGTTACATGTCCATTTTAAGTCTTGAGATATGATAGAACCTAGAAACTTGTAGGTATCTACTGTTGATACTGTGTTGTTTAGTATTGTAAGAGGTGGTACTATAGGAGGGTTTCTCCTAAAATCTATGACCATTTCTACGGTTTTGAGTGTATTTAGTTCAAGATTGTTCTGGTTGCACCACAAGTTGTTCAACCTCCCATCTGTATGCAGATTCATTGTTAATTAAGAAATTAACAATCCTACTCTCAAATGATCTCCGTAGCAATTCTTGCATAACAAAATGTTTTCACATTCACAATACTGCCAATCCATTCATTGCCTTTATTATTTCATTTGGCAATATTTAATTGCCCGTAGTTCTGTGACATGGGGTAACTCACAGCTCACCCTGTTTATTGTTCACAGAATATTGTAACCTTGGAAGATATCTTCAGTGGCTGCAGTAGAGTTTGGTTTTGGCTAACACTTTCATTAAGGACTTTGGAGGAACAGAGGGGGAAGGAATGCTTGTCGAATGTGTACAGTATACAAAATTGGTGAGTGTAATAAGAATGGTTAATACAGCATCCCCAAAACTAGAAGCAATAACCTTGAGAGTTTAGCATAAAGGCATGAAAATAGCACAATGAAATTTAATTGAAAATTGTAACATCCTTCAGTTAGGAAAAGCAAAGCATTGTGCAATAGTTCACCATAATATTTGTGAAAATGTTATTGACGTTACATTAAAAAATAGGCATTTTTAAAAATGTAAACAACCAGATATACATTTTTCAAACTAAGTACAAGTTTGTTGATATACTTAAACTACAAAAATCAATTTTTGGTCACATCAATCTAGTATAATTTTGAAATCGTTCTATTCTAAAAACATTCTAAAAAAGTTCCCTCTAAAAAAGAGGGCTGTGATAATATTGGAAGGATATTTTGAGATAGTCTGCCAACCACAAATATTTGCATCCTGGACATAAATTGTTTCAATTCCTACCCTCAAAACGACGCTATAGAGCACTGCACACCAGAACAACTAGACACAAGGACAGTTTCCCCCCTCCGAATGGCATCACTCTGCTAAACCTATAATTCCCTCAACACTGTCAAACTATTCACTAAGTCAGCATTATTATTAATCTTCTCATCGTTCCTATCATCCATCTCTTCCCACTTATGACTGTATGATTATAACTTTGTTGTTTGTATCCTTACGATTTATATTGATTGTTTCTTAGTATGATTTGATTGCTTCTTTGTACCCTATGATTATCATTAAGTGTTGTACCTTATGATTCATGACGAATGTATCTTGTCTTTTTATGTACACTGAGAGCTTAGGCACCAAAGACAAATTCCTTGTGTGTCCCATCACACTTGGCCAATAATGAATTCTCTTTTCTTCTCATCTACATTGGTCAGATTCTACCTTGACTTATAGGCTGTTCAAGAAGAATTCTGTGGAAATGGAATGGACTTTGAGAAAGGGAATGGAATAGCTCCAGCCTTCCTCAGCTGACTCATCCAGCCGGATGGAGGGAAATATGCCTGGGAGGATATTTTGAGATGGTCTACCAACCACAAAGCATCTTGAGCTGGCAGTGAATGCTACAATGAGCAAAAATAGTGACACCCTTAAGAGCTTTAGAGATTTCAGTGTCTTTATTTCAACCCAAGGATGTCAGCAATATATTATAAAATATACAAATAAGGCAAGAAGTATAGTTCTTTGAAAAGAAAGCAGGCCAGGGGGGAAAAATCACATCATTAAACAGAAAGCAAAGATGCAAATCAGATCACTCGTTCACAGAAACAATGATCTTGGCTCCAAACATGTCAGCTCTAGAAAAGGATTGAAATTCTCCATGGATTTCATAAAAATAAATCCAATCAATCTGACTCCCTTTTCATGTTTTGAAAGCTATCTCTGAACATTCGCCCCCTTGAGTTACGACAACATTTGACAAAGATTGCTTCATTAATTAAGCTCAGCGTCAAGCATGCTTGATAAAATCTGCTCCAATTTTTCTATGCACAATGTTCACATTTGCAACTAAGCTAATTGGCAGCTAGGCACGACGCTAACTGATACTTTGCCACATGCTCCTATCCACCTTTTGAAGCTCAGGCAATCAACGTTGCCATTGATATCCCCAACTAATTTCAAGGTAATGGTCTCACCTTTCCAGCTATAAAAAAGGGGACAGTAACTTCTGTAACCAAGGCTCACCAATAGTTCACATTTTCCTTTCCGTCATTGCCGTGATTTTCAAATGTGTAACTAACACATTAGAGGGATAGTAAAGCAAAGTCTACTGCAAAGTATTCCTTCATTAGTTGTATCCTTTTCCCCTGCCTCTTGGTGGAGCTAACACATATGTCCACCTTCTCTGTATTTAATCCCACCCACCCACCACCCCAGTTACCTCGGATGCCTTTGAAGACATAGTAGCAGCATCCTGGGCTTTCCTTCTTCCTTGCTTCCTCAGTAGCTTTCCTATCCTTTAGGTAGGATAAGGAGCCGGTCAATTTTTCAATGTTCTCGTAGGGATTTTCCAAAATGGATTTTGGGTTGTAGATTGCTCTGATTTTCAAGGAGGAGGAGGAAGGGGATCCATTGTAAACAGGGTTGTCCCATGCCTTCTTCCCCAGAGTTTCCAGTTCATGTTCTTCTTGTGCCTGGAAGTGGCTCTCAGCTCTGTTGCTTAGGTGAGAAGTGCTCATGATGCTGAATCAAGCAATGGTTTCTTGTAGGAGGACCCCAAGTTACCAAGCAGTCAGAAGCATTCGTCTGCTTGGCACTTTTGCTCCGAGGCCTCTTTTATATTCAGCCACTGGGTGACAAATAGAGAGTGGAGGCCATTGTTGGGAGCAGCTATTAACTTCTATTCTTCGGTGAATCCAGCTACACCCAGGGGTGGATCTCTTCCTCTCTGCAGATAACAGTCATGAAAACCTGCATGGAGAGAGAATCTGGCTGTTAAAATATTGGTTCTTGTGGCTAAATTCTCAGGGAAATTAGAGGCAGGATGTTCATTGGACACTTTGGGCTGAGACAATGCTGAGTGACACCTGGCACATCCCCAAACATTACAGGCGCTCAGTTTTAAATAGAGCTGCACCAAGAGAGCATTTGGGATCCATAAATCAAACTTTACACTTGCTTCTTGCAACTAGACTTAGCTGGGCTCTTAAGACTCTCTAGATCTAAAATAGCCATTTTTTTCTCTATGAACCAGCAGCATTTGCAAATTCAAGTAATTTCCTAGTCAGGGTTTTTATTATCGCAGTCATGGTGATTATTCAAAAGGCAACATACAAGCCAATATCAAAGCAAAATAATTGCTGGGGGGCGATTTTGTGCTTGCCACTATGCAAAGAGTTGAATTGATCAACCCTGCCTCTCCATTTATCTGCATGGTGTTTAAAAAGTTCGAAAGGAGAAAATGGAAGAGGAGGAGAGGCCGATTTTCTGGATGACCCAGAATTCTAGACTTGGAAGGCCATCCAATCCAGGGGTGGGTTTCTGCTAGCATTACTGCCGGTTCAGCGCACACATGATTTTGCGTGCACATGCTCTGTGCGAATATGGAGTTGCCTATAAATAGGTCTGCGCATGCACAGAACATTTTAAAAGGCCAAAAAAAAGATGTCGCGGCGACTGTGGAATCGGTTCGGGGGCATGGCAAGGATGCTGTCCCTACTGGTTCGGAGACCCAGTCGCCATTTCCACTACCAGTTCCACCGAACTAGTGCGAACCGGTAGGAACCCACTTCTGATCCAATCCAATCCCTGTTCCAAGGAAAAATCCAAATTAAATTCAGTTATCCTAGAACAATGATGGCTAACCTTTTTGTCCTCGCGCACTGAAAGCATGGTGCACATGCGTGACAGCATGTGTGCGTGCCCACACCCATAATACAATGCACATCACCCCCTGCACATGTGCAGGAACCCCCTGTACTCCCCCCATGCATGCGTACAACTCCCTGTGCCCTGTTTTGGCCCTAGCAGGCCTCCCTGAAGCCTCCTGGGACCAAAAATGGGGTGTGGGGGCACGCTGCACTCCCCATGCTCCCCCTGCCCTCATCCATGCATGCACTTGCTTCTCCTCCATGCATGCGCACACATCTCCCGCATGCATGGCAGAGACCCAAAAATTAGCTGGCCGGTGGGTGGCATGTGCGCATGCATGGTGGAGTTGAGCTGGGTGATGGCTGGCGTGCCTGCAGAGTGGGCTCCACGGGCCACCTGTGGCATAGGTTGCCACAGGTTCACCATCACAGCCCTAGAAGGACAATTCTTTAGATCTTACTTTACCTCACCCATGCTAAATGATCCCACAGTCAAACTGCTTTTGCCGTTAAGCAATTCCTCCTAATATTAAAACCAGAACATGCCTTTGTGTAACTGAAATCTATTTTTCTCAATATTTCTCAAAGTTCTTTGTCTCAGGATGCGATTTCTCCGCGGGTGGTTCATGAAGCCAATGTGGAAGGAACACTCAGACACGAATTCCCTTCGGGACGAAACCGACCCAGAACGAAGTCTGGGGGTCCTTTTTATTGAGCATACACAAGGGAGGGGTGGATTCACATAGCCAATGGGGACCAATCATGATTGTGCAAGTTTACAGTATATGGTAACTCATTTACTCTCATGTAGACTCGAAGAACACTCATAGTCAATAAACCTTTTATCATCATGCAAACATCCAATGCTTAATTAATGTTTGAGAGTTAAACAGTTGTAACCCCTGATTTAATCAACGCTTAGTTACAAGTCTGTGGTTGCTGATCTGCTTAGTGTTAAGGGTACTGATTTAATCAACGCTTGGAGTTGGACAGTTTGTCTTACTGATCTAATCATATGGCCAATTATTGCTTTTAGTTTACTGATTTAATCATATGGTTAATTATTGCTTCTGTTCTATAGTGTTACAGTATGGCTGAATGCATACCTGCACGTATATCGCAACATCAGGACCCCTTTAAAAAATTTTGGAAGACCCCCCAAAAGAGCTTTGTTTATAGGGGCAGTAGTTATTTATATTTTCTGATTAAAAATGAAAATAGATGCATTGCCACTGCTATCACTTCTCAAGGTTGTCTGATGGGATTTTAATATAGCATTATTTTTCAACATAAGCTGGCAAATAATTTTAATTCTGAGGAGTCGCCAGAGGGTCTTGGTGGTCTCTTTGTCATTTAATGCATCAAACAGGAAAAGATTTGCTTTTTGGGGTAGGAGGCAGAATTTTATGAAAATTTATGACAATATAAATTTTGCTCAGGAAAAAATGATTTCCTAAATTTAATCCATTATTTGTATAACTTTTCATGGACTTCTAAAATGGAATATTTGCCCGTGTGAAGACATGCTAATTTATTCTAGTCTATTTTCAGATACAGGGCAATGTTAGATCCCTACCACTTTATGTATGAAAGTATTTTATCATCTCTCCCTCCCCCACCCCAATTTTCACAATTAAAAAAAGAAAAAGGAAAGGAAAGGAAAAGCTTTAGAGTGAAATTGGGAAAATTCTGGACTTTCTCTTTTTTTCTCCCTTTCCATTTTTCAAGTTTGTTGTTTCTGCAATTATAGATAATGGTGTCATTTCGCCTCCACTCGTGATATATTTGATCTTTACTTCATATTGTAAGGCAAAATAAAGCATATACTGTTGGAGAAGAAGGATGTGTGCTGAGTCTGTAAGAAAGACCTGGGACATTCCCTCTGTTTTCGCATAACAATCACCCTGTTATCTGCGACGGATGGATGAAATTCATGGATATGAGTAGATTTGCTGAACTGGACGGAAGTTTAGAAAGTTGATCTCAAAATATGGTTCGCAGATGTTAGATTCCCAAAAATCTGTTTTTAACCTTTTTGGCAACTGCGGAATCCAATCTAAACCAAAAGGACTGGTATGATTCCAACATGATATTACTTTGGGAAGATGGAGAAGGAAGCAAATCAAATACCAATCTCCCCCCCCCCCCCCCGAAGCATGGAGAAGAATCCATCTGCCACATCCATGCAGGGAAAACTGCCAGAACTCTTCCAGTTTAATATCCTGCAGTAAGTTTCAATGCCAAGGCAAGCGACAGGAAGGAAAAGCAATTCTGCATGTAATGTGTATGCAGATATCCCCCCCCCCTTTTTCCTTGAATATAACAACTAGCCTTTTACTGAAGACAGGTTGGGGTAGGGAAGTTCATCTGAGAGGCTTTTTTGGAGTCCTGAGATGCTAATTATGCCTCTGGCTGGCTAAGAGTACAGTAATTGTTACCTAAACAGTATTGGGAAAAAAATCCAGTCCGGCTCCAAGACAGGAGAAAGACACTGAAAATAAAATGGAGGCTGATTGGAAAGGAGGACTCTGTTTATTGATGAGCAGAACCAACTGCTCATGTAGTTCTGGAACAGCTGACAAATTGGTTTGATGAGTATGTGGAGATGCTAGCAGGGCCATCTTAACAGCATTATGGGCCCCTGGGCAAAGCAGTGTATTGGCGCCCCTACAGCAACTACTCACAGGAATAAAAATGTAAATGGTCGATAAAATTCAACATAGATTTCTTTTATTGGCACTTCCAACACAAGAATACTCAGTAAGCCATGCAGTTGCTGTATTTATATAATACAAGGTACATTGAAGGGTTAATGTACACTGATTAGCACACTGATTGGGCCCATGAGTTAAGACATCTCTGGCTGCTAGGGGATTGTGTAATGTAGTGAGCCTTGTGCCTTTTGCTATTCTAATGGTGGTGGGTTAATCCTATTATGCCCTAAAACCCATGCCCTGTCCTTCTTAATCCCATCAATAGGATGACAACTTTCAATTGCAGTACAATTTTAATGGTGAAGTGGGTTTGATGTCTTATTTTATCAACTACACCGCTGTTTTATTTACACACACACACACACACACACACACACACACACTCTTCTCTTTTATCCAGTTTATTCTTTGTTAATCCAGTTTCTACCAACACCTTTAGAATATAACTCTGTTTTTAGGTGGAAAGTTGAAAGAAGAAAGGCAGGTTAGTGAACTGTTGTGGTTCAGAAAACATAAGGCCTTTTAATAAAACTTGTGAGTCTGCTTTAAAGCTGCTACCAAATGTATGAAAGCCTCCAGGGGTTTCTTTTCCTGCGTATGTTCTGGGTTAATAATACCCATTATTATTATCATCATCATCATCATAAAAACTGATGCAACCTTATTTAGTTGTTATGTATTCATTCATTCCATTCGTTCCCAAAGTCACAAAACTTTGAGGGCGTTGATGTCCCTTTTACGGTTAATGGATATTTTCAAATTGAATTGGTTTGCCCTCAGACCATAGAGTATGATAACACTCTTTCTGAATCCCAGATCTCTATTTCTATCAGATTTGCATGGGCCTACTTTTAGCTACACAGTAAGTTACTGCACAGTAACCCTAAATCTAACCCTTTGGTATCCAGGATATGACTTATTATGAGATGGCCCCAATACTGTTCTCATTCTCTTAAGGTGCATGAGTGAAGTTTGAATGCATACCATATATCCCAGTGATCTTTTTGTTGTTGTGCGTGCGGCACTCATAATGCAATGCACGTGTGACACCCGCCCATGCCCCCCCCGTGCATGTTCACGCAACCCCACTGTGGCCTGGTTTGGGCCTAGTAGGCCTCCCTGCAGCCTCCTGGCACCAAAAATGGGCTGCGGGTGGAGGAGCACCACTCCCTCCGTGCATGTGCAAGTGACCTCCCTGCTCCCTGTCTACCACAGCAAAGACCCGAAATTCAGTTGGCTGGTGGGAGGCACGCACGCATGCATGGTGGAGCTGAGTTGGGTGATGGCTCATGTGCCCGCAGAGAGGGCTTTGCGTGCCACCTGTGTCACACGTGTCATAGGTTCGCTATCATGAATATATACCATATTTTAAAATGCAGGCTATGTGGGGGGGGGGGGGGGGAAGAGATCCTAAAATCTCCCAAAAGGGGAAATCTGATCACCTCCATGTTCTCACTAAAAATTAATAATTTCTGCTCTTTTCTTTTAATTATACTGAAGATGATCTTATAATGTTTCAGATGAAGGAAATGCAAAACCTGGATGTATAAATAATTTTGCACAATCTAATATACTTTAGCATAGCAATTAATGGATTACATTTGCTCCAAATGCTTGCTTGTTTCATTTGGGATAATTAACTTCTAAGTAGCTTGTTCACAAATTTTGATGCCTCAGTCATTCTTGTAAAACAACTACAGAACAAAGAATAAGGGATTGCAACATTTCTCTTTTTTTTTAAAAAAAATGATACAATAGTGACTTTAGATTTTGGAATATAACTAAACTTTGAAGCTGTTTCCATTTGCTTTCTTATGAACTACTGAAAGTATTGTGTTCCTTAAAATATGTATGTTATTATAGAATGTTATGACAAAATTAACTTTTAATTTCTTTTACATATAAAAAAAAATCTAAAAGTGCTGAATTTGCAGCAAGAACCTGAGTTTCAAATACCCTTTCAGCCATTGAATGCTCAATGAATGACTATGAGCCAATCCTTCTCCCTCAGCCTGACCAGCTATGCAAGGCTGTTACAGGGAAACAGCCTTGCATTGAGCTCTTGAATGAAAGTAGTTAGAGATCTAATCAATTAAGCTAAAAATAACATTCAAATTGCCAGTATATCAGAGGTGGGTTTCGGCATCTATTACTGCTGGTTTGCTCGTGGGCGCGCAGCGCGATTGATGTGTGCTGCACGTGCATGCACAGTACAATAAAAATTGTTCTGCGCATGCGCAGAAGCCAAAAACAAGATGGACAGGAGAACTGGTTTAGGGGCATGGCAGGCCTGGGTCGCTGCCGGTTCCAGTGACCCAGGCCGCCAAACCACTACCAGTTCAACCGAACCGGTCTGAACCGGTAGGAACCCACCATTGCAGTATATAAACATACCAGCCAGGTTCATAACTCAATCTCTTTCCTGGGATGAAATTCAGCATCTTTAGAAACTTTGGTTTTACAAACTTCTGCTTTGTAAAACTTTAGTTTCACAAACTAAATCAGCTAGCTGTAGATGACCACACTTGTAAATGGATCATAAGCTTTCTAACAGACAGGAAGCAACAGGTGAAGCTGGCAAAATCACCTCAGATACCTGTACAATTAGCACAGGAGCCCCCCAGGGCTGTGTGCTCTCTCCACTTCTCTTCTATCTATACACCAATGACTGCATTTCAAAAGATCCCTCTGTTAAAATACTGAAGTTTGCAGATGATACAACAGTGAGTGGTCTCATTTGAGATAACGATGAATCTGCATACAGACGGAAGGTTGAAGACTAGTCTTGTGGTGCAACCAGAACAATCTTGAACTAAATACACTCAAAACTGTAGAAATGGTGGTAGATTTTAGGAGAAACCCTCCTATACTACCACCTCTTACAATACCAGACAACACAGCATCAGGAGTAGAGACCTTCAAGTTTTTAGGTTCTATCATACCTCAAGACTTAAAATGGACACCTAACATCAAAAATGTCATCAAAAAAGCACAACAAAGAATGTTCTTTCTGCGCCAACTCAGAAAGCTCAAACTGCCCAAAGGGCAGCTGATTCAGTTCTACAAAGGAATCATTGAGTCTGTCATTTGTACCTCCACAATTGTCTTGTTTGGCTCTGCAACCAAACAAGACAGATACAGACTTCAATGGATAATTAGAACTGCAGAAAAAACAATTGCTACCCACCTGCCTTCCATCGAGGACCTGTATACTGCACGAGTCAAAAAGAGGGCTGTGAAAATATCTACAGACCCCTCATATCCCGGACATAAATTATTTCAGCTTCTACCCTCAAAATGAAGCTATAGGGCACTGCGCGCCAGAACAAATAGGCACAAGGACAGTTTTTCCCCAAATGCCATCACTCTGCTAAACAACTAATTCCCACAACAGTGTCAAACTATTCACTAACACTGTATTACTTCTCATCTTTCCTAGTAGCTATATCCACCCACTTATGCCTATAACCATGTTGCTTGTATTTTTACGATTTATATTGTTGTGTTTGTTTCCTAGTATGATTTGATTGCTTATTAGTAACCTATGACTAAAGTGTTGTATCTTATGATTCTTGATGAATGTATTTTTCCTTTTATGTACAATAAGAGCATATGCACCAAAGACAATTCCTTGGGTGTCCAATCAACTTGGCCAATAAAGAATTCTATTCTATTCTATTCTATTCTATTCTATTCTATTCTATTCTATTCTATTCTATTCTATTCTATTCTATTCTATTCTACAAATTTCTTCAAAGAGTATATAGTTCCCTGTGAATATTCAAAACATCAGGGCTTCTTTTGAGGGGGAACTGTGTTTGCTCAATAGAAATATCCCTTCTAAAACAATATAAAATAGAATTTTGCCCAGGAGGTGGCAGCAAAGTATTTTGCTTCGTTAATGCTGGCTTTTGTCTTTGACTGGGAAATAGATGCTGCTAAATTCAACTCTGTTCCAACCAACATGTTAGCAGTATTTGAACTGTGCCTATTTGTCAAACTGATTAGGTGGCAATGAAGACTATTTGGGGCTATGGTTCTGCTGTGACATTGATGAACGTCACATCACCTCTCCTGCGACTCAATAGGGTTAGTGACTCCCATTCTACAATGTGAAAATATATTTAATTCCAGTTTTGTACGATTCAAATTTGTATGATTTTTAGAATTCTGCCACCTCCCATTCTACATTCTGAAGAATTGCAGAGCAACCCATAGGCAATCGGGTTGGATGCCATGATAATCTATAATAATTTGGCATATAAAAGAACAGTCACTAAATGTCTGATATACTAGATGTCTATGATCTGGGATTTCTGGATTGTTATTGTTATACTGAAGCACAATGATCTCATGCGCATGACTAACATTTTCATCCCCTTATCTGCAGCTTACACACCTTTGATAAAGAGACAGATAAATATAAGCAAGGTTGCGAAAGATATTAAATAATAGCTTTATTTATTTATTTAAATGAAAGATCGGAAATATATAGTCCTCTCTGTTACTGCTTGAGGCGCTCCGACAGCACCATTCTGATGTTACTTAACTTTCTCAATGTTTGGTCTTGGCTCCCATAAAAATTAACACTGGGACTGCTGAGATTTAGGATATTTTACCTTCTACAGGTGAAACTCAAAAAATTAGAATATCGTGCAAAAGTTCATTTATTTCAGTAATGCAACTTAAAAGGTGAAACTAATATATGAGATAGACTCATTACATGCAAAGCAAGATAGTTCAAGCCATGATTTGTCATAATTGGGATGATTATGGCTTACAGCTCATGAAAACCCCAAATCCACAATTTCAGAAAATTAGAATATTACATGCAATCAATAAAACAAGGTTTGTACATAGAACAATATCGGACCTCTGAAAAGTATGAGCATGCATATATACTCAGTACTTGGTTTGGGCCCCTTTTGCAGCAATTACTGCCTCAATGCGGCATGGCATGGAAGCTATCAGCCTGTGGCACTGCTCAGGTGTTATGGAAGACCAGGATGCTTCAATAGTGGCCTTCAGCTCTTCTGCATTGTTCGGTCTCATGTGTCTCATCTTTCTCTTGGCAATGCCCCATAGATTCTCTGGCCAATCAAGCACAGTAATCCCACGGTCATTGAACCAGGTTTTGGTGCTTTTGGCAGTGATAAAGCCAAACATCCAACTTCTTTGGGAACATCCAACTTCTTTTGCAATTACCTTTTGAGGCTTTCCCTCCTTATGGAGGGGTTAAATGATGGTTTTCTGCACAACTGTCAGGTCAGCAGTTTTTCCCATGATTGTGATTCCTACTGAACCAGACTGAGAGACCATTTAAAGGCTCAGGAACCCTTTGCAGGTGTTATGGCTTAATTAGCCGATTAGAGTGGGACACTTTGAGCCTAGAATATTGCACCTTTTCACAATATTCTAATTTTCTGAGATTGTGGATTTGGGGTTTTCATGAACTGTAAACCATAATCATCCCAATTATGACAAATCACGGCTTGAACTATCTTGCTTTGCATGTAATGAATCTATCTCATATGTAATGAATCTATCTCATTCACCTGTTAAGTTGCATTACTGAAATAAATGAATTTTTGCACGATATTCTAATTTTTTGAGTTTCACCTGTATATGTGGCTGACTTGCTGTTCTGTTTCTTTGATGCTTAACTCCCACCAGAGAAGCTGCGGATATCTCAAATCGGAAAGGTGACAGAAACATGGAAACTATAAGTTTTCTGAACTGGTGTCTGATAGCAACAATGAGTTGGATAAGAGCAGGGCTGTCAAACTCTCAGGCTGCGGGCTGGATGTGTCACGCACTGGCCATGCCCACGCCCGGTTTAGCAAAAGGGAAAAAAGGTCCCGATATGTCACGTGATACAGCTGTGACACCATGAGTTTGACACCCTTGGATAAGAGGTAACAAACTAATTCTTACTCAAGGCAAGACAGAAGTGCTGTAGGGGAATAGGATAGAAATCAGTATCCTTTGGATGCAATAGTTCTCTCCCGGAAAAATTCAGGATGCACTTGGATCAGGGGTGGGTTGCTCCCGGCATTACTGCCAGTTCGGTGCATGCAAAACATTTTAAAAAGAAAAATAAATACATTTGTGCAACCACAATTGTTCTGCGCATGCGCAGAACCGAAAATCAAGATGGTGGCCCCGTAGAAGAACCGATTCAGGGGCGTGGCAGACCTGGGTTGCTGCTGGTTCCAGCGACCCAGGCCACCAAACCACTAGAGGTTCAGCTGATCTGGTCTGAACCGATAGGAACCCACCTCTGAGTTGAGTCTCAAATGACAACTGTGTAGGAATTGCTTTGGCCAACTGGCCAACTGTGTGGTCAGAGGTGCTCTAAGGTGAATCCATCTTTGAAGAGTCTTTAGGAATTTGAGTGGGCCCAAAATTCAGCAGCAATAATGGATACAGCAATTGACAGAATGAGATCTAACCTCTTTTTTAAAAATGTATATTGTTCCAACATTTGTCAGGGTTTGTCTGACGAAAACTAATGTAGTCGCTGGATGCCTGTTCCCGTAATTATCTATTAATTATCTATTAAGAGCTAATTAAAATATGTTATTTTGTACATTCTTAGCTATTTTATGATTAGCCTTTCATCAGAATTTCTACAAGAGAACTTTGTGGCAAATTATGCAATTGGCATTGGATGTGGACAGAAAGGCACTTGCAAAACACAGTGATGAAAGAACTTGGCAGTACAATATATGCACTGTTCCTTCTAAAGGGCTTTGCGGGAGTCAAAGGAAGCATGACAGATCCGAAAGAGCTACTGAACAAGCCAAGGGGGCGGCTTCTGAGATCATCTGGGATGAAGGCACATGGCCAGAACCAACAACACCAACTATTGTGTAGCTATGTTTACACAGTATCACCTGGTTGTGTCCAGGTCTCTCGGAGCACTGGACATTAGAACAAAGACCAAAGATTTCCAAGACTGGGGTGGTGGGGAGGTGGATTGTGTTCTAAAAGTGGTACCAGAGGTGGGTTCCTAGCGGTTCGGCCTGGCTAGGCCAAATAGGTAGTAGCTCAGCTGGACACGTGACTGAACCAGTTCTATCCTGGGCGGCACCATCTTGATTTTCTGTTCTGCACAGGCACAGAACAATCTTCACTGAAAAAATGTAATTTTTTAATGTTGTGCACATGCACAGACCTTTTTAAGTGCAAATGCGCACACATGTGCAAGTAAACTGAGCACCGCATGGAACATTTTTCGGGCGCTGAACCTGTAGTAATCCTGGCAGGAACTCACCCCTGAGTGGTACTGTGGGTCATTTAGAAATATCTGAAAAATGATGTCAGACTTCGTTATTATACAAAGTTCAGTTGGTGAAGAGTATGTGCAATGGTGAATCGCCTCTCCTGTTACTCATAAGCTATCTCTCCGATACTGTTTAGTTCAGATAAGGAAATGCATGATAAGGATATTATCTACATCAAAAAGTCCAGGTCTTGTAAATAAATCACAGGTTCATTTGCCAATACATGATCATTATCTCATTTCCCAAGGCATTCAACCGTTACGAATAAATACGTTAGTTTTAAGATTTAAAGTTAACTCTCAAAGCTAGGCCTGCAGTTGATGGAGGAGAAGGACTGCTGTTATATTGTTACTTGCCATGTTTTAGCTCCTCCTCTACAATTTCAGTTGTCATCCCTGTTTTTTTCTTGAGGACACAAGGACTAAACGCTTAACAGAGAGAGATAAAACTTGACTTGAGCACAATGGGCATTTCCTTATTGTGAAAAGTTTTATCTCATGCAGAAGATTAACCTGCCAGATAGAAGATAAGTTAAAGAGCTTATCTCAACAACCGGTTTTCTTTGCCGATAGGCTAACAACACAAATTATAGAATCATAAGGCTGGAAGGCAGAATGGGACAATTTGTCACAGCTAAAGTGCCACAGCCAACTCCCATGGCCAACTTGCCACAGCCAACTACCTGTCAGGGTTCCAAGTAAGACCCCCAATGAAAGAAGACTCTGAGGCTTGAGTTTCCTCAAAGTTCCACTTCATTAGAGATGTCATATTGGCACATCTGGGAAAACCCGAATATGAAAGCTTCCAGGTTTTCCCCACCTAAGTGAAAGTTCAAGTCCCTGCCCAGCACCCACATGTCCATCCCATAGTCAGATCAGGCACTGTCCCAACTGGAGAGACCTCCCAGCCACACCACTTCAAGTGCAGGGCAAGATGTCCTTGACCCTCTGAGAAAGGAATGTTATTATGACTATATATCATCCATGCTCCATATAATCCCCCCTCCCATTTCCCCACAGCATTGAATGTGACAGGCCTGAAGGCCCAATGTAAAATATGGCTTCCAGGCCTGCCACGAGCTGTAGCATAACTCACCACATTCAACTTGCTGTAGGACAACTCGCTATGCAACAATTCAATTCAATTATTTAAAATAATTTAAAAAATATTTTAAGTTCAGTCATTCACATTTCATTTTGTTCCTTCTTTGGCATCCTTTTTTTAAAAAAATGATTCTATCCCACCATTTTTTCAGTATTAGTTTAATTCTTGTCTGGTGGGGAGTTCTTCCATGGGGAGTTGGCCATGGGGAGTTGGCTGCAGCAAGTTGTCCTAGACCCCATTGGAAGTTTTCTAGTCCAACCCAGGGGTGAAATTCAGCAGGTTCTGACAGGTTCTGGAGAACCGGTAGCAGAAATTTTGAGTAGTACGGAGAACAGGTAACAGAAATTTTGAGTAGTTCGGAGAACTAGTAACGGAAATTTTGAGTAGTGTGGAGAACCAGCAAATTCCACTTCTGGCTGGCCCCAAAGTGGGGAGGGAATGAAGATTTTGTAGTATTCTTCCCCTGCCACGCCCACCAAGACACGCCTACAGAACTGGTAGTAAAAAAAAATGAATTTTACCACTGGTGCAACCCTCTGCCCAAAACAAGAATCCTCATACCATTTCAGACAAATAGTTGTTCAAACTTTTCTTGAAAACCTCCAGCAATGGAGCACCCACAACTACTTTTCTCACTGTCAGAACACGTACCTTAGTTCCAGGTAGGATTTTTCTTTAACAAACATCTCCCCTTACTTCTTATCCTTCCCTCAGATGCTTTGGAGAATAAATCAACCCCTCTCATCTCAGTAATTGCCCCTTAAGTACTGGAAGATTGCTACCATGTCAGCTGCTAATAATGTACATCCCTAGTCTCCAGACCCCTTATCAGTTTTGCTGATCTTCTCTGCACTTTTTCTAGTGTCACAGCATTTTTTTGTATCATGGTGACCAGAACTAGATGCAGTATTCCAAGTGTGGCATTACTAATGCAGTATAAAGCAATACTATCATTTGACTTAATGTTGATACTATCCTTTGTTTGATGCAGTCTAGGACTACATTTGATTTTTTGGCAGCTAAAGCACACTGCTGGCTCTACTAGGACACCTAGATCCTCTCACAGTTACTACTGTTGAGCCAGGTACCGCCTATTCTATACCTGTGCATTTCTTTCCTGTCTAAATATAGGACCTTACTTTTCTCACCACTGAACTGCATCTTATTGGATAAGACCCATTGCTCTAGACCAAGCCTGTCAAACTGGCAGTCCACAGGCCAGATATGTCCCATGCAGGCCACGCCAACCCCAGCTCCGCAAAGAAATAAAACTTTGCAATATGTCGCGATCCGGCCCGCGATGCGATCGAATTTGGCACCTATACTCTAGTCCTAATCCTTCTGAATCTTGAGTCTATCTTCTGAAATGTTAGCAATTCTTCCCAGTTTCATTTTATTTGCAAATTTCCTTTTATCGCCTCATCTAGATCATTAATGTAGATATTAAAGAGTACTGGAGATAGAACCCCACCGTGTCTTCCCTCCATGCAAATTTAATTCCGTTGAGGATTACATGCTGAATGCAAATCCTTCTGGTGGTGCTACTGTCTTTCCCACGTTGTTCTCTCTTACCAAGAAGTAGGTTGTGGTCTACTTTATCAAATACCTTACTGAACCCTAAGTATATTACATCCCCAGTGTTTCCTTGATCCACTAGTTCAGTCATTTTATCTTAGAAGACAATAAGATTTGTTTGGTATGATCTGCTTTTAACAAATTCATGCTGGCTTGTAGGAATCACCTTATTGTTTCTAGATGCTCACAAATTTGCTGCTTGATCTTTCCCAGGATTACCCCAGATATTGATGTCAAACTGATTGGTTAGTAGTTTCCTGAATTCCACCCCCCCCCACTTGAAGATTGGAACTATCAGCTCTTTTCTGATCCTCTGGCAATTCCCCCATTCTCCAGGAACTCTGAAAGATTTCATTCAGTGGTTCCAAGGTCACATCTGCTGGGATGTAAACCATCTGGTCCCAGCAATTTGTACTCACCCAAGGTCAATAGGTATTTTCCTACAGATTCCTTGCCTATTTTGACTTGCACTCATATTCTACCTCTACAATGCTGATTTTGATAGGTTGGGCTAGGTCTTCCTTTTGCATTAATTCAGATGCAAGATTAAGCAGTTATGTTCGCTCCCTGCTCCCTGTCACCTTCTTGCCAATTTCTCCCTTGCCAATTTCTTGCCAATTTCTCCCAATTTCTCCCTATTTCCTTGACTTTTTTTTGTTCCCTACATATTGAATTTTTGTTGGTTATTTTTGGCATTCATTGCCAGTCTTAGTTCATTCAGAGCCTTAGCCTTCCTGACTCCCCTCCTTGCAGATTTAGGCTAATTAGGCTGGTATTCTGTTATATGGCCTTCTTTTCATTATTTATACTTGCCTTTTCTTGTCCTCAGCTTGTCAGAGAGTTTTTGTTCAATCATGCTGGTTTCATCTGGAGTCTTATTTTTCTTTCTTTCTCTCTCTGGTTTCCCCCCTCCATTTGGCATTTTATTATGTTATTTTTCAGACTTTCCCAAGTATCTTGAACCATTTTTCCTCTGGAATTTTGATCTATGGAATCCTTCCCAATTGCTCTCCTGGTTTGTTTAAGTCAGCTCTCTTAAAGTCTAAAATACTGCTCTGACTTTATTAAGTTACTGTGGCTGCACTATGATGGATTCCACTGTATGACATGGTCACACTCCTCCAAAATTCCTATAATTTCTATTCTCCCAACCATTTCATCCCTTTGGGAAGGGATTTTAAAAATTGCAAAACAATTGGACATCGATTACTTCACTTTCTGAAAGATGAACTACAAGTGAAGATTTCAACTGCCAGCTTGCCCAGATCGGAATGTCTTTTTGGCCTGGGAGAGGAACTAAAGAATCTGAGAGAGATCTCCAAACCCATAAATTGATCGTGTGACCTTCTGGCAGTTGTCCTCATGATACATGTCAAACTGCATAATCCTACCATGAAAAAAAAACTGCCCAAAGTAGACTTGCATCATGTCCCAGGATAAAAGAACATCAGATAAGACTCACTCATAAACACTTAGGTAAAGACTATGGACTTCTGGAACAATGTGCTTTGGACAAAATAAGGTAAAGACAGAATTACTTGCCATGGTATCCGAAGACATGTTTAGCAAAAACACAGACAACATTTCACCAGATGAATCTTGATATCAGCTATAAAGCACAGTGGTGGAAATGTTAGCCTTGGGCTGTTTTGCTGCATCTGGAGATCACCATCAGTTCACCATTGTCACCAATCTTCACTGCACCAGTTTGAGGATAACGTGACACTACTTGTCAGAAGAATTAAGCTTAATTAAAAGCAAATCTTGCAATATGATGATGACTCTGAACATTCCAATAAATTCACAAGGAATGGCTGAAAAAAATACAAAAATGGAGGGTTCAGAAATAGGCAAGGTAAACTCTGAATCGGAATCCCATCAAAAAGGTGTAACTTGAAACCAGCTGTGCGTAAAAGAAATGTCTCCAACATTGCACACAAGTGAAAAAAAATATTTTCAGTCAGAGAGGATGGACAAGTTTAAAGGTAAAGGTTCCCCTCGCACATATGTGCTAGTCATTCCCGACTCTAGGGGGCAGTGTTCATCTCTGTTTCAAAGCCAGAGCTGTCTGAAGACTCTCTGTGGTCATGTGGCCGGCATGACTAAATGCCGAAGGTGCACAGAACACTGTTACCTTCCCACCAAAGGTGGTTCCTGTTTTTCTACTTGCATTTTTACATGCTTTCGAACTGCTAGGTTGGCAGAAGCTGGGATAAGTAACAGAAGCTCACTTAGTTACGCGGCACCAGGGATTTGAATCATCAAACTGCTGACCTTTCTGATTGACAAGCTCAGCATCTTAGCCATATGCACCAAAGACAAATTCCTTGTGTGTCCAATCACACTTGGCCAATAAAGAATTCAACCATTTCTCTGGAAGGGGAATGCCAATAGCTTATCTTCCACTATTTTTAAGAAGCTGAGGAGGGGAACTGCTCAGAATCCATCACAGAAATCAGAATAGCAAAGAAGGAGGGGAAGGAAGATTTGAAAGAGACCTGGAAGTATTGCAATAATAGGATGCAGAGAGGTATTTCTAGGTTTGCCTACATTTGGGCACAATGGGTGCTGCTGCTATGACTCACTGAAGAATTTTGCTTCCCACGAGTAAACCCTCTGTTTAAACAAGCTTGAGTTTTATAATGAAATGCTTACAACCTCCGGTCAGTCTGAAAGTGTCACAAACGGTCTTACGCAAACACCACATGCACACCGAGTGATATGTCCACCTCCCTCCCGTCCCTTGGTGGGAAAATCAGGAACCCTCAGATATGACATGGGATGCCTAAGGTCAAAAGTAGAGGGGATTCCACACACTTAACCAGGCTCTGGTCACTCCCTACTTCCAATCCCCCCCCCAAACCATTGCAGGGTGACACCCCCCCCAATCTCCTTATTACAAGGGCAAAGAAATGGCTGCTGGGCTCGGGAACCAGCTAGACCAGGGGTCTCCAACCCTGGCAACTTTAAGTCTGGAGGACTTCAACTCCCAGAATTCACCAGCCGGCAAGCTGGCTGGGTAATTCTGGGAGTTGAAGTCCTCCAGGCTTAAAGTTGCCAAGGGTGGAGTCTCCTGAGCTAGACTGGGGTATTCTGGGAATTGCTAGGCTTAAAGTTGCCAAGGTTGGAGATTCCTGAGCTAGACTGGGGAATTCTGGGAGTTAAAGTCCACCAGTTTTAGTTGCTAATGTTGGAGACTCATGAGGTAGCCAGGGAGCCTGCCAGGCAACAAGGCCTCACCTCACACAGCTCATCCAATTTTTTTTTGGGGGGGAGGGGCAAGGACGTGCTGACTCTGGTGTTGGTTCCCTAAGCCAGTCAACGCTGAAGGGGCTCCTATGGTTTCACCTTCTACCCTCAAAACGACACTATAGGGCACTATACACAAGAACTAGACACACGGAGAGTTTTTTCCAAATGCCATCACTCTGCTATACAACTAATTCCCACAACATTGTCAAATTATTTACTAAGACTGTATTACTATTATTCTTCTCTTCCTTCCTAGTACTATCCCCTCCCGCTTATGACTATAACCATGTTGCTTGTATCTTTACAATTTCTATTGTTTTATTTCCTAGCATGATTTGGTTGCTTATTAGTAACCTAAGACTATCACTGTGTTGTATCTTATGATTCTTGATGAATGCATTGTATTTTATTTTTCTTTATGTACACTGAGAGCATATGCACCAAATTCCTTGTGTGTCCAATCACACTTGGCCAATAAAGAATTCTATTCTATTCTATTCTATTCAGAAGCTTCCACTTGGGAAGCCCTGCGCCGGAGTAAAAGGCCTATCTGACCTCGGAGGGGGGAGGGGGAGTATCCGGCTGTTTCGGAGCACCCGTCTCGGCTGCCTCCCCTTCTCATCCCTTCCCTGGTAAGGGATTCCCAGCAAGGTCCGTGAGTCTGCAACAAATTAGGGGAGACATGATAGCAGTGTTCCAATATCTCAGGGGCTGCCACCAAGAAGAGGGAGTCAAACTATTCTCCAAAGCACCTGAGGGTAGAACAAGATGCAATGGGTGGAAACTAATCAAGGAAAGAAGCAACTTAGAACTAAGGAGAAATTTCCTAACAGAACAATTAATCATTGCCTACAGAAGTTGTGAATGCTTCAACACTGGATGTTTAAAAAAAAAGTTGGATAACCATTTGTCTGAAGCGGTGTAAGGTTTCCTGCCTAAGCAGGGGGTTGGACTAGAAGACCTTCAAGGTCCCTTCCAACTCTGTAATTCTATATTCTTGAAATAATATTAATAACTTTAAGAAAAACTTGGGAGATTGGCAAGAAAAAGGCTGTGAAGCTGGGAAATGCATGCCATCTGATTTCAACACCTGATTGCAAACATAGGTTTTCAATAATTTAAATATTCCTACCCTAACCCTAACATGATGTCGGATAACCATTTGTCTGAAGTGGTGTAGGGTTTCCTGCCTAGGCAGGAAGTTGGACTAGAAGACCTCCAAGGTCCCTTCCAACTCTGTAATTCTATTCTATTCTATTCTATTCTATTGATGTTGGATAATCATATGTCTGAAGTGGTATAGGGTTTCCTGCCTAAGCAGAAGGTTGGACTAAACCTCCAAGGTCCCTTCCAACTGTTGTTCTGTTTTGTTCTGTTCTATTCTATTGATATTGGATATCCATTTGTCTGAAGTGGTGTAGGGTTTCTTGCCTAAGCAGGGTGTTGGACTAGAAGACCTCCAAGGTCCCTTCCAACTCTGTTGTTCTGTTCTGTTTTGTTCTAAATGCCCCCGGGGGAGGCAGCAGGGCAGGGGCTCCGGTGGCCGAGCGGAGTCTTCCAGCGCCTTCCACCCAGCAGCATCCCCGCGCCGCCCCGTCCCAAGCCCGGCCGCGGGGGAGAGAGAGAGAGAGAGAGAGAGAGAGAGAGAGAGAGAGAGAGAGAGAGAGGGGCGTGGCTGGCGTGGCTGAGCTAGCAAAGGGGAGAAGCGCGGAGAAAGAGCCGAGGCCCCGCACCGCCGTCCAACAGCAGATTGCAAGAGAGCCAATGCCGAGGCGGCACCGGTGGCACCAAAGCCCCGGCAGCCAATCGACGGCCTCCGCCTCCCTCCTCCGCCCCCGCTGCGGCGTCACCGGCAAACCCCCCTCGCCCGGCACGCGCGGCTTTCACTCCGGCCGCCCCCTGCTTGCTGTTTGCTTTCCAAGGTCGCGCGGGATAGGCAGCCAAGCCAGCGGGTTATTGCAGGTCGTGGGGCCGGCCGTTTAAATTCCTTGGAGAAGAGGCTGCGAAGCGCAGGCTGCAACACCAAGCATCCCTCAAGAAGCTGCGGGGAGGAAGCCGGAGAGAAAAAAAAAGGGGTGGAAAAAAAAAAAAAGCCGCGTCTCTCTCTCGCTGCTGTTCCGGCCGAACGAGCTCCAGCCGTTGCCGACCGAGGGGGGAACCTTTCGATGCCTTCGCAGTTTTTGCAAGAGGAGGTAAGCCGGCGAGGGAGCCCCCACTTCTCTCTCTCCGCCGCCCGTCCCCGGCGGAGAGGAGCGAGCTACGCAGCAGGATATCCTCGTTGCAGTCCTGGAGCCTTCCAGAAACAGAACGCGTCCCCTCTCCTCCTCCGGGGCCGATCTGACGCTATTTCATTTTAATTTAATTTAATTTATTTTGTCAAGAGAACAGGTGTAAGTAGAGACAGGATGATGAATACGGGAAAGGGATTGCGAATCAGTGGGGAGGGTAGGACAGGGACGGTAGGCACGTTGGTGCGCTTATGCACGCCCCTTATTATGCAGCATTATTATTATCCGTTTTATTCATTAAACATGAAACTCAGTCAATTGAACATTTAATAATGTGTCACAGATACCATTTACTAGTGCTAATGGTGGTTGTGGGTTGCTGCCGGCATAGGTATCAACCAAGTATTATTATGATGACTGGCTGGTTGGAAGGTTTTTGGAGTGGGGGAGGGGTTAGGCCAGCCAGTGATTTGCTTTTGGGGGGGGGGTGGAAGCTGCAAGGGGGTGGGGAGGTGGCTGCTATGAGCCACCTTGGAGGGAGGGCTGCCCTGTGACTGATGCTCTCTCTGCGTCACACTGTAGGGTTTGGGCAACCGGTTACTCTCCCTGTTTTTCCCTCACGTATGCCCTGAACAGCTTGCAAAATATATATATATATATATATATATATATATATATATATATATATATATATATATATATATATATATATATATATATATATATATATATCTATCTATCTATCTATCTATCTATCTATCTATCTATCTATCTATCTATCTATCTATCTATCTATCTATCTATCTATCTATCTATCTATCTATCTATCTATCTATCTATCTATATATATATATCAGGGAATATATATATATATTTAATATATATATATATATATATATCTCAGGGAAAAAGAAAAAGAGGGAGCAGCAACCTTGAATGTCTGCATTTCTGAAATGGCACAGCTGGGAAGCACTATGAGGGAGCCAGCCCCACACTAGCATGAGAATGGCAAAGAAAATTCCACATCTTGCAACATTAGCAAGAAGACTTCAATTGTGCTATGGCTTTTAGGGCTAAGATTTTTTTTAAAAAAACTATTAAATTAGACTAGAGTCCTATAATTAAAATAAGACCTCTGATCATTTAAATCTAAGACAGTGGTTCCCAACCTTTTTTTGGCCATGGCCCACCTAAGCATCTCTAAAATCATGATGCCTCCTCCCCCCCACATATAATTCTTACTTTACTCAAAAAGTGAACTCTACTCATGCGGAGGAAGCCTAAAAGGCCATTAACTTGGTTTAAACAAGGTTCAAATTGCCCTGTAAAAAATCAAATTGCCCACCTGTTGGGCGTGGGGCCCAAGTTGGGAACTATTGATCTAAGGCGAGCTTGAGAAGCTACGTTCTTCCTTAATGTCATTCCTATGCCAAAGAGAAGCAGGCAAGAGTAAAGTGGTGCCAATTTTGGCAACGGTGCCAACCAGCAACTATCTACCCTGCACTGAAAACAGCCAACTAACCTTTTTTTCTGTGGCTTTGGCCTAGCTCTGCTACATTTCCTGAGAAGGGAAAGCAGCCAATTCACCTGCTAGGGCTGGAGACTGTTTTGTTGCTTCAGTTGGGCCATGCCCAGCACTGGCACCAGCTTTCCTGAGCTGAAGGAGGCCTGGGGGCAAAAAAGGAACCAGTCTAAATTTTTGAACTACTGTACCCTGTAGTTACAAAGCATTACTCATCTTTTCTGAATAACAGCCCTTTGCTATCTCCTAAAAATGAACTCGGTTTCTAAAAGCACTGGGCATAATATAGTGTATTAGTTTTATATTTTTGATATGATTAAATGACTAAATCAATATTTTCTCTAAAGATTCAATTACAGTACAATAATCTCTCTTTCTCTCCCCCCCTTTCCCCCTCTCTTATCTATCCCCCCCCCAAAGTAAGACCTATTGAATTCCATGGGGCTTCCTTCCAGATCTAGGGTCTCCAAACTTGGCAACTTTAAGGCTTGTGGACTTCAATTCCCAGAATTCCTCAGCTGGTTGTGCTGACTGGAGAATTCTGGGAATTGTAGTCCACAAGTCTTACAGTTGCCAAATTTGGAGAGCCCTGCTCCAGATAAATGTGTAGAGTACTCTTTCAGACTGGCAATTTTAAGATGTGTGGACTCAACTCCCAGCCTGCTGGTTGAGGAATTCTGGGAGTTGAAGTCCCTACATCTTAAAGTTGCCAAGTTTGAAAAGCACTTGTAGTCCTGATTGATTCAAATTTAATTTCCCTTTATATCTTACATTTTCTCCAGTGTTGTTAAAACAAACTCAGCCTAAATACAAACCTTTCTAGTTTTCCACTTGCAAAGAATTCCGATTCTTGCTTTGAATGGAAATAGTTTTCACTATAATTATAACTTAAAGGTGAGAGATTAATGCTTGTTTTCATCTTCCCAGCCAGCTTGGTGCAATCTAAACATCCCTTTTCTGCTTGATAGGACCCATAGTAATTTTTGCATCTCATCTCAGTATCTAACAATAATGTGAGGAGAGACATTCTTTTTCATATTCATTCATTCAGTTTCCATAGCTGTTTCCATAGCCATTTCTCAATGACTGTAAACGGCTTATGGCAGCATTCTTCTAGGCTCAACTGTTTACAAGCATGTTAATTAATTAAGTAAAAACAACAACAGTCTTCTCAGTGCTTTGGAGTGAGGTATAAGAATAAAAATAATAATCAACACCTACTGACTTCATAGGCACATTTGTGGAGTCTGTCAGTGCTTTTTTTGACTTGATGTTTATGGAAATTCTCAATCATCCAGATCATGGTAGTCTGAAAGGTGCTTTTTCGAAAATGCAACTGGACTTGCATTCTACCTTCTAGTGTATATAATTAATTAATTATGTAAATTTATATGCCACCCATCTCACTGTCTAATGACTATATATATGCACCAAATTAGTGAAATGCATGGAACGACAAGGGAAATCTGTTACTGATTCTGCTCTTGACAATATTTCAATACTTACGTGAGGAACAAGGGGATTTCTGCTTGCAGAAATCCTGTGGAACATTGGGTATCTAGCAAGCTATGTAAGTTATAATGCAAACAATGGCCTTTAGTTAAGTATTTAACAGATCAGACATTGCCCATCCTTGTCATGCCATAGAAGCTGGAAGTATTTCATTGCTTTGTAAACAAGTGCCAACTTTTAAGAGTTTAAATCAAGAACCTAGAAAAAAGGAAGGTGTTGTTGGGGTTTGGTCAACGAAGGACTTTGTATGTAACTTTTGTTTGTTTTCTTTATTTGCCAGATTACTCCAGACTTTTCTACCATGCCTGCCTTTACTCACATTACCCAGAATGGCGTAACTCATTCGGAAAAAGTCCACCCCACTTATGAGCAGATGGGGTCAGAAAGAGAGATGTCAGATGACATTTTTGATGAGACTTATCGTGAGAAAGAGGGTCCTAAGCCTGCAAAAAGATACGTCTGGAGGAATATTATTCTCATGTTGCTTCTCCATCTAACTGCTCTGTATGCCATCTGGTTCATACCTTCTGCAAAGCTACTCACTTTGGCATGGGGTAAGCTAAAACTACCCTCATTTACCTTGGAAGAGTCATAAAATCATAGGATCTAAGGAACCTTGGAAGTCTTCTAGTCCACCACCCCAGCCCAAGTTAGGAGTTTGGACAAATAGTTGCCTAAAAATGGTTATCTGGGTCAACTTGTTGTCCTTGGTACATAGTTCTGCTGTTTTCAGTTAGTTACTTTCCTCTCTTCTGACCTCTGAACATCTCCCCAATATCCAGAAGGAAGGTGGACTTTAGAAACAGGCTGTTCTAGGTAGCCATATGAATGCTCTTGAGTTCAAAAACATATCCAACTTTGTAAGAAGTATTCAGTGCTTTAGAAGGGCATTGGATTTTGATATGTACAAGAAAACCAGGCCTACTATGTAAAGAATGGGACCTTGAATGGACCATAGCATAGACCATAGAGGTGGTATTCAGCCAGTTTGGTAGTGAAAATCGCAGGTGGGCCTGCCCCCCAGCTCTATGCTGTCCTATTTAGGCACATTTTCAAGCCAAAGCACATACGCGGAAGGCCAAGTGTATGTCAGCGTTCCAGATAGCATCCAAAAGTAAATCAGAGTCCAAAGGCAAAGTATTGAAAAGATGGTTGCAGGCCTGACCACATATGCGCGGACAGGGCTCGTGCGAGCGAATCGAGCGAGTGCACGCTCACATTTACGAACTGGTAGGGAAAGTAAGTAAATACCACCCCTGACAGACTACTTTTTTCCATACTTCTTGGATATAATGTTATCAACATGTGGAGGGTCATAACCATAGTCAACAACCAAGCAGACATTCCAATGATTTGATTCATATTTCCTTCAGGATTCACTGTGAGAAATCAGGCACATCAGAATAGAATACTCAGGGATAATTCTGGGAAGTATCCAGCCATCCTCCCTAGGATAGTGAAGGTAGTTAAATGATTCACGAAATACTGGTTCCCAGCTCATAAACCATTCCTAAGTTCTTCAGATGGTGGTCGGAGACTGAAATAGAGGCGTATATGTTTGTGATTTGCCTTTTAAACAATCATTTTTGAAGACCTGCTCCCTAAAATGTCTCAGTGGAGAAGTGCTTCGTCCAGGTTTTATAAACTTGTGTTGGTTGAGCAAAAGTGTAAGAAGACAGAAAAGACTTTGCTTTTCCATGATGTTGTTCCTCTCCACTCAGAGCAGAGGTGGGTTCCTACCGGTTCGGCCGAGTAGGTAATAACTTGGCCGGACACGAGCCCGAACCGGTTCCATCCTCGGGGCCACCATCTTGATTTTCTGTTCTGCACATGTGCAGAACAATCTTCATTGAAAAAAAAAGTAATTTTAATCCCTTTTTTATGTTATACGCATGCACAGATCTTTTTAGGAGCAAATGCGCATGCACACAGAGCAAAAAATTTTGGGCGCCGGCCGAGTCGGTAGTAATGCTGGCAGAAACCCACCCCTGACTCAGAGCTTTCTACTCCATGTTTTCAGAGGGCAGTTTTTAAATGATATGATGTTGTGTGGAGGTTGTCTAAAAATGCAAGCATAGTATTTCTCACTGGTAAGATGTGCAGTCTCCCCAGAGTCTGGCATGTAGGTGGCCTGCAAATATTTGTATAAATAAATACATAACTACATAGGAAGATGGTTATCATATATGCATTTTTCATTTTGTATCTAGCAGTTTAATTTTTCATATAATCAATAGACAAACAGTAAATGTAACTAGTTAATTTATTTGAATTTTAAAAAGGGTAGCTAAGAGGGAATGTGTTGGCTCTTTGTCTAAAAGCAGAAGTGGGGTGGGGTGGGGTATAAGGGACTCCTGATGAAAGCCAGTCCAGATGGAAGAGGTAAAACCCACTTGAAATGCAGTTGAAGAAAAACTTCAAGGGCTTTTTGAGTCCTCCCCCCCACTTTTTCATTTTGTCCCCTGAAGATCAAAGTACAGGGAGAGTGACGGGGGTGCATCAGATAGGAGTGAATGGCACATGAACCAGCTAAGGAAATTCCATCGAGTTAAGTGTTTGAACAATTGCACAAAAGCCAGTTCAAACTGAGAAATGGATTTACTTGAGAAGTAGAAATTAAAACAGTCATAATGGCATAGAATATCTTAATTACAACCTTCTTTGACTCCATGTAGCATTCTAAATACAGGGCTAGGTAGAAAGCCACATCTCAGCCTATCTGTTTTCACCTTTATAATTTTTTTATTACTGGCAAGAACAATTGAGCGTTCAATTAAGGCTCATTCTTTTTTTTCCCCCTTTGGCTGCTCTAAATCTGAGCTTTTTTTGACACGCATTAAAAAAAGCCAGCAGAGACCCATAGTTATAACCATGGAAAATGACCCTGTGCTTTGAATGTTTGAAACCTGAACATTTCTGATCAAAGGCAATCAAGATGGCCAGCAGCTTGGCAATCTTATTCTTGATTTGCTTCTGAGAGGCACATGGATCAAGAATCATCCCTGAGAAGTCAAAAGAAAAAAAGTGGCCAAAGCTGGCATTTTCCATTACTTGGCAAAAGTAAAGATTAAGAGAAGAAAAACTACATTGAAGAAATTGAACAAGAGAAGTGGAAGGAATTTAGGAGGAGCTGAAAGAGGAAGGTGGCTTTAGGGGTGGCTTGACAAGAAATGTGGTGGCTCAGTGGCTAAGACACTGAGCTTGTCGATCAGAAATGTCACACAGGTCAGTGGTTCGAATCCCTACCATCGCATAACAGAGTGAGCTCCCATTACTTGTCCCAGCTTCTGCCAACCTAGCAGTTCGAAAACACGTAAACAATGCAAGTAAAAAAATAGGGACCACCTTTGGGGGAAGGTAACAGTATTCCGTGGGCCTTCGGTGTTTAGTCTTGCTGGCCACATGACCATGGAGATGTCTTCGGACAGAGATGGCTCTTTGGCTTTGAAACGGAGATGAGCACCGCCCCTTAGAGTCGGGAATGACTAGCACATATTTGTGAGGGGAACCTTTACCTTTACCTGACAAGGAATAGGGGAGAAGGGGGAAGAATGGCAAATTAGACAAATCACCTGGCAGAGAAAGAAGGCAACAGCAGAGCAGGAATGGAATGCAGAGATTGGCAGGCATGGCAAGGACAGAGAGGGGACAAAGCATGCTGTGTTTTTAATGTCTGTATGGAATAGGAAGGCAGACCCATTGAGAGGAGAAAGGATGGATTGGAGGGAACGGCCCTTGCTGGCTGGAGGAAGAGGGAGATCTTCAGCAAAAGTTCTACCTGCGTATCTTTGTTTTAGTTTTTAGACCTCAACTCTTCTTCCAAACGGAGTCTTTCACTTGTTGCCTGTGCCCTGTGCAAACATACCATCTATAGACTTCTCCTGAGACTTATATACTGTTGTGGCATGCCAGTGGAGCTGGTAGCAGATTCAGACAGTGAGGAGGTTGGGGAGGAACATGAACCAGTTCTGGAGTCTGGGGAAGGCTATGATGAGGGTTCTGTGTTCGAGGCAGAGAGGGGGCCAGAACCGTATGCCAGTCATCAGCTGCTTTCAGAGGCAGACATCAGTGAGACAGACCAACAGCTGGATCCTGTTCCCAGTGTGCGCATGCACAGAGTTGCCAGACAAAGGGAATAGCTAAAGAACAAGGGTCGACTTGGGAGTAAGGCTACAGGTGGACAATGAATGGCCCCTCCCAGAGGAAATAAAAGAGGAGCGAAAGGGGAGTGGAGTTTGCAGGAGACAATTTGTTCTCTTCATTGGTTCGTGACTCTCCGAGACTCCTTGCCAAGGTTTGCAGATATCGGCCTAGCAGCTCTCCAAGCCAGATAAGGTCTGTGACTGTAAATCCTCCCTTGAAAGGCTTTGCTGGATGTGAATGAGCAGAATTCACAGTCAATTAATAAATTTTTTGCCCGGACAAGGAGTTTGCTTCATGCCCTCGGGAAGCCTCGGTCAGAACATATACATTGGCAAAATATCTGTGCTTTCTCCCCCAGTCATCCCTAAAATACTATGCCTTATCCTCTACTCCATTCTTTCCGATGACTTTATCTGGGTTTAATACTGCAATTACCATATTTCATGGTAAAAAAATAAAAGGACAAACCTGACAAAGGGGCAAATCTGAAAGAGGTTTATAAGGATAAAAAAAGTGTGTTTATAACCATTCCTACAATTCAAGAGCAAAATATAAAAGACAGTTTTTTGAAATAAAGGGCTGCCCTTTATAATAAAAGATGAATAGTCACTGGAGCTAGTACTCACAATTGAGCATCCATTATCTCTTCTTCTACTACTGCAATAGCTGACCATTTCACCACACTATACTTGATGCGAAGTACAAAGAGTTTGACTATATGAAAACATACCACAAGATCTGAAGAATATTTGAAAATCCAGTACAGATTGCTGGGAGGGAATTATGGCCAATATGCTGAGAATGGAGGCAACAATTTTCTACTGAAAAGTTGACTTCTAAGATCTAGGCAAGATTTGGGGATAATAGCCCAACCAAATGTTCCTCTTTTTATTTCCTATTTTTGTAGCATTGTTTTTTCTCTCTCTAATGAAAGCAGAAGTTGAGTTCTTACAAACGTCTATTGAAATGAACTTGATGCCACTTCCAAGTCATTTCCCTAAAAGTTGTGAGAGTGACATCTGCTTCATGTTCAGAGTGCCATATTATGTAGATTGTCATTAAATGTTTCTTCTGGGAAGATAAAAGATAATCCCAGTTGTCTTATTAAATGTTTCTTCTGAGAAGATAAAAAGATATCCCAGTGGTATAATTTCAATTTATCAGGAATGAATCTGAGAACACTCTAGGAAACTAGCTGTGGGAATATCCTATGTAATCATTACTGGAAATAATGGCAAGTGTAATGTGTTTTTCTGGAAGAGTTTTGAAAAGCAACCAGATATGACTATCATCAATTTCTGGTGTGGCTCCATATTACTCACATCCATATGCAGTCCGCCTCTGTATTTGAGAATAGTAAAATAATTAATATATTCAGGGAATCTTTTTTTTTGAAATGGGAAATCTGGCCACCTAACTATTTTGCTTTTGAGTAGCTCTCATCTACTTATTAAGGATTTTCTTGACAATGATCTTAAAGAGCCAACTGGGGCTTGAAGATAGCCTAAATTTCTACACTTTCTCTAAGCCACAGAGGCATAAATGGCCCCTTTGTTACAGGGATTTCAGCACTATGACTTGACAAATATTCTAAAATTTATAATGTTATGTGAATTTTTAAATAATAACCCACCATATGATATGTAAAACCATCTGCTTCCCTAGCCCACAATGAAGGCTTTTAAACAGCCATAGATAGTTGACCATATCACCATCTTGGTTTTGTTCTTTTTCTTGTTCTTTAGTTTTTAATTATTCACGTTATATATTATTGGTTTTGTTCTGTGTCAGTCAAGGCCTAATAAAGTAAATGAAATTAAAAATGTTTTATTTTGACACTTGTTCATGGTTTATTTTCTTTAGATTGCTTTTTCTTATGTTTTTATTTTAATACTTTGGTTATCATTTTTTTTATCATTTAAGATACTGTAAATCATTTTGAATGTCTGTTTTCCTGACCAAAAAAGGAATATGCCTTTTCTTATAAATAAAACAGGCAATGTGCTTTGTGCTGCCTGTTGAATGAACTGGACGAAACAAAGTTTATAAATCACTAGCTTTAGGATTTTTCCTTCCTAGGACTTGCAGAATGAGAACAGAAAATCATAAGGTTGGAAGAGCCTTGGAGATCTTCTAGCCCAACCCCCTGCTCAAGGCAGGAGACCTTAAATCATCCTGGTCAAATGGTTGTCCAGTTTATTTTTGAAAACTTCCAGTGATGGACTACCCATAACTCTAAGAGCCAAACTGTCCCATTGATTCATTGTTCTCAAAATCAGAAAATGTCTTCTAAGTTGGATCTCTCTTCAAGTTTCCACCCATTACTTTTTGTCCTGCCTTTTGCTGTTTCAGAGTATAAGTCAATCCCTTCTCTGTGACAGCCCATCAAGTACTGGAAGACAGTTATCATCCTCCCTAATCTTTCTCTTTAATAGACTAGATATTCTTACCTGCCTCAACTGTTCAAACCATGATTTAGCCTCCAGATCCTTAATTGACTTGGTTGTTCTTCTCTGTACACTTTCTAGGATTTCAACATCTTTTTGTGTCATGGTGACTAGAACTGGATGCAGTATTTCAAGTGTGGCCTCACTAGTGCGGTAGAAAATGATACCATCATTTCTCACGATCTTGATGCTATCCTTCTGTTAATGCCAGTAGGACATTTAGATCTTTCTCACAGTTACTACTATTGAGCCTGGTACCACCTATTCTATACCAATGCATTTGGTTTTTCAAGCTTAAGTGCATGGTTTTCAATTGTCTCACAATTGAACTGCGTCTTGTTAAACCAGTTTGTTTTATTTGTATGGATATGGCTCAGTGGCTAAGACACTGAGCTTGTCGATCAGAAAGGTTGGCAGTTTAAATCCCTACTGCTGCGTAATGGAGTGAGCTCCCGTAACTTCTGCTAACCTAGCAGCTTGAAAGCATGTAAAATGCAAGTAGAAAAATAGGAACCACCTTTGGTAGGAAGGTAACAGGGTTTTGTACACCTTCGATGTTTAGTCATGCCAGCCACATGACCATGGAGATGTCTTCAGACAGCGCTGGCTCTTCGGCTTTAAAACGAACATGAGCACCGCCCCCTAGAGTCAGGAACGATTAGCACATATGTGCGAGGGGAACCTTCACCTTTTTTATTCTGAGAACTGCTGATGATTCCTTCTTTTCCAGATTTATTTGTTCTACACAACTGTTTTTTGTGGGATAGGTTGGAATGAAGTGTTGCAAAAACTTACCAATAATAGAGGTTTTCAGTTTGTTGTTTGGCAACAGGAAGTTTTGGAATTTTTTGCTTTTAAAATCCAACGTTATTTAATTCAGCATTCAGATGTAATTAGAAAGATAGCTAATTAAGCATTTCTTTATACATTAATTTGCATGTTTCAATATTTACTGAATGAATCCCGTGAGCCTGGAAAAATTTGTAACCTTGGGACGTTGTGCGGGAAAGGAACACAGGAGTTGTTGCCGATTATAATATTGCCTGATTTTCTTTTTTTTCTTTGCAAATTCTTTTTGCTTATTTTCAAACCAGTGGCGTTAATGTAAGGTTCAGGCTCATAAAAAATAGTTGCAGCTGAAATCCAGTGCTCAGACTTGGCATGTCCATTTGCTCAATGGTTCCCCAAAGTAGTAATGTCAAATGAAGGCTTTCTTGATTGACATCTGCCCCTTGTTTGGGTAGCAAGATGGGGATTATCTAGAATTCTATTCCCAGTGTTTCCTATTTATGAATCACTAGCCGATAACCCTGCATTGCCTGGGTATTTATTTATAGGAGGAAAATGTCCGAACCAAACGTAATTTCTAATGTTTGATTTTCCCCCTTACCAGATGGAGCCCCTTGTGGAGTACTGTGGAGACATTACCATGGCAACTCCACTGTGGCAGTACAGTAGAAGCCATTTAAGGCACAACAGGATGTATCTTAGCAGAACACACACCCTAAGGGGTATTAGGGGTGTCTTACCCCCACAGTATTTTTTCCAGAGAGTAAGTCATTCGTGTGTACCAAGTTTGGTTGAAATTGCTGGAGACATTCCAGAGTTATTCTGGAACACACACACACACACACAAAAAGAAAGATAACCACTCAGTTTCTTCAGAATGTTCAAAGACCCCTTACACAAGCCTTGAATGGTGCTCCCCTCTTTCCAAGTGATTATGAGTAGAGGAGATCTGTGATGTGTGAAAGAAGACTTTGTCCCAGTCCCTCAGCTCCCTCAAGGTAGTTGAGATAAGGTGGCATCAATTTAAGTTTGCAGTATTCATTTGAAAGAAAGGCATCTTAGCCTTTGCTGGTTTACTCCAAATGTTTTCAGCCCAAGCCTAGTGAGTAAAGAGATGCAGTTAAAATTGTCAGGATACAGATGTTTCTAACTCTCTTTCTGCTGAGTTGAGTAGATAGATTGCCTTGTGAGTCACAAACAAACAAACAAAACTCCAAAAGCCTTGATTTATGCAAGAATAAAATCTGAACCCTCTTAAGGAATTACTAGGCATGAAGTTTTGTAATTTTGTCTTTGGCATGAGTACTTACTTTGCATGAATTAGCATGATAATATAATGAAAAGTGGTTTGGAGTGGGATAATTAATCATTTGTGATATCAAAGCAACACTCTGTCATGTAGCTCATGATAGCCATACAGTTCAGACTCTTAGAGTTCCATAGATAATGGACTTATTTCTGAGCATCTGTGATAGAAGACATCGAATTCCTACACAAGGAATAGGAAATATAAAAATCTTGTATGATTTTGTAATGATAGTGACTCTAAAAAGAACGTAGACAACTGTGCACTAGAGGGGATAGTTTCCAAGTTGCATTGTTAGTTAGCTGAACAGAAATCTTTCTTCCATCTGAAGTATATCTTTTTTAAATCAAGGTTTTTTAAATTGGGTCTCTTTGGAGTGATGAAAGCTATACCTGAGTTTTACTATCAGATATATCAGGGGTGAAATCAATTTACCTTCGCTACCGGTTCGCAAATATGAGCTTGCTTCACTTGCACGCGCCACCTCCACGCATATGCAGGACCTTCCGCGCATGCGCTGGGCATAAAATACAGGATGTGATGACGTCCAGGTGGGTGGGCGGAGTCTCCCGCCGCCACCACTATTGGTTCGGCCGAACCAGATAGAACCGGCTGAATTGCACCACTGGGTTATATCCTTTTGACAGTTTCCCCCCTCCCCTTTATCTTCTACAGCTCTTCTGTGCTTCATTTTGGGTGGTCTTGGAGTTACAGCTGGAGCACATCGACTTTGGAGTCACCGGTCTTACAAAGCCACTGTACCTCTTCGAATATTCTTGGCCATAATCAACTCCATGGCTTTTCAGGTAAGAAGCATGACTCTGGAATTCCATTGTAGAACTTGTCATCTCATGCAGAATATGAAAACTTCCTCCTGTATTGTTATAAACAAGTTTCCAGTTTGCGTTTTGCTCACTCAGTTTTTCATTAATTTAGGCTTAGAGCTAGCTATAAACTAGCATTTACATTCCATTAAAATTCATGTCAATCTTCAAAACATTTTGACTGAATGTGTGAACATGGCTGTCGAAGACTACCAGCCACTGCTGCCTCAAATGTCACCAACTATCAGGTAGCCAACATCATCCTGCGACTTGATCAAATGGAAATTATTACTTATTGATTTCTATGTCGCCCATCTCACTATATAGCGGCTTTGGGCAGCTTCCAATACAACAAAAGTTCAAAAACAATTAAAATAGAATAAAAAGTTAAAAATTAAAACGAGATACTTTCTGCTTACCCTAGTGCAGGGGTGTTAAAGTCAAAGCGTCCATGGAGTGCTTCGATCTGGCCCGCGGGGCCGCCATGGAAACAGCAAAGGACTGGCCTGCGGTGGCTCATGACAGTGAAAATGGAGCTTGCGTTGGCTGCAGGCAGCCCTCGTAAGCTCCATTTTCGCTGGCAGAAAGTTGCAAGAGGCCATCGCAGCCGAAAATGGAGCTCGGGAGCTTATTTTCACTGGCAAAGTGCTCAGGCCACCACAGGCACCCCTGACACGAGTGACATGGAGCTAGCCACGCCTACCCTGACCCTCCAAAAGTCAAAGACAACCTTGAGGCAGCCTGATGAGTTTGACAACCCTGCCCTAGAGTAAAGAATTAATAAAAATATTAATATTTTAAATTAATATTAGTATTTTATAATATACTAATATATATTAGTATAAAATATAGTACAATATTTTTGGAGTATAAGACGCACCCTTTTCCCTCAAAAAAGAGGCTGAAAATCTGGGTGCGTCTTATACACTGAATACAGCATTTTTTGCCTCCCGAAACCGCGCCACCTTCACCAAAATGGCCGTGCATAGCCTTTAGGAGCGTTGCAGAGAGCTCCTGGGGGATGGGGAAAGCAGAAATGAGTGAAAAACAGGCTGTTTTTTGTTTGTTTTTGCCACTCCCCAAGAGCACTCTACAAGCCTCCTAAAGGCTACGCATGCCCTTTTTGGGAGAAGAAAAGATGGCCCGTTTTCGCGAAAAGTGGGCTATTTTTGGGAGGTCTGCAGAGTGCAAAAACTTTTTAAAAAAAATTTCCTCTTCAAAATCTTGGTGCGACTTATACTCCAAAAAATATGGTATATAAATAGTATTATTTTAATTAATAATCATATTATTAATATTTTCCCTCTTCCCTATTCTTTAGGGATAGGCAGGGAGTAAATCTTGAGAACTTTCCACTTTTAAACCTTGTTCAAATTATTCTCCTGCTTTGTCTAGAATGATATTTATGAGTGGTCCAGAGACCACCGTGTGCACCACAAATTCTCTGAGACGGATGCAGATCCCCACAATGCAAAAAGGGGCTTTTTCTTTGCTCATATTGGCTGGTTGTTGGTCCGCAAACACCCAGATGTCATCGAAAAAGGAAAGAAGCTGGACTTGTCTGACCTGAAAGCTGACAAGATTGTGATGTTCCAGAGGAGGTGAGCAAGGGGTTATTGCAGGCAGAGGAAACGAAAAGGATGTGGGAAAAGCGCTTTGCAGGGACTGAATTATAATGTCAGCTGAATTCTTTTTCATTCATCTGCTGCAATTTCTGTCTGCTGTTGAATTGGTAATTGAGCACAAATCTTTATTGCTTGGCTAGAGACTAAAATGCCTTGGCCATTATAATTCTGCTGTCGAATTATTCTTTTTATTTGCTGCATATTATGATCCATTTCCTACAGTATATCAGTAAATACATCAAGATCGTTTATCAGTTTAGAAAGTGATCAACCAAAATCGAACCTATAATTTCCAGAATGTTCAACAATGATCACGACAGCGTTCAATTCCGTGAATCAAAAGGCAGCGTTTCAGATTTTTTTTACAGTCACAATTTTAAACTTGAACGTTGACTGCTTTTGAATGAAACTCAACAGTCTCAAAGAGGAAAGCTGTGTTACTGCACGGTACAAAAACAAAAAAAGAGACCTGACAGCATGAAAGTTCATGCCTTTTAATAAAATTTGTCAAATGGAAAAGGTGCTACTAGATCCGTAATGGCGCACGCATAGCCCTCTCTGTGGGCACGCAAGCAGTTGCCAGCTGCTCTTCTGATTTCTGGCGCATGGTTTTCAACTGGTCTTCGCAGGTGCTGGAGTGCTGGAAAACGCCCTGGACATGGCCCAAAGAATGGCCAATAAACCGGGCTGTTTTTAGGGCTGTTTTCAGGCCGGTTTTTGCTAGAAAACGGACCCAAAACTAGCCTAAAAATGGCCCGAAAATGGCCCCCAAAATGGCCATGTGCGCTAGCCAACTGGTCTTCAAGTTTCTGGTGCTCTGATGCGGGCACATGCACACACGTTCTGGTTTGGGCACTTGGTGCCAAAAAGGTTCGCCATCTCTAGTACTAGATGCTGTTTTTTTTGCCATCCAGAGCAGTATCACAAGTAATTTCTTAACTGAAAATGTAGAAATCAAGAGTGACTGCTGTGATTTCCATGCTGCTTCATAGCTTGGTATATTAATGCATTATTTTTCCTTCTCAGATATTACAAGACCTCAGTGGTGCTAATGTGCTTCGCGCTCCCTTCCTTTGTTCCTTGGTATTTTTGGGGAGAAAGCTTTCTCATCAGCTACCTGTTGACTATTCTCCGCTACACGTCAACCCTCAATGCCAGTTGGTTGGTGAACAGCATGGCACACATGTATGGCAATCGGCCATACGATCGTCACATCAACCCCAGGGAAAATCACTTCGTGGTCTTTGGAGCTTTGGGTATGTAAAGAAACCTGCCGGGCGCCATGAGTTGCGGGTAGATTGTGTGCTTCAGCTCTGCTTTTCATTCATTCTCCATCATTCTCCATTTGAGCTCCTAATGAAGTTCAAAGCCATTCTAGAAGTGATAGAAAACATCTAATCTTTCCTTCCTCTGCTTGCTTGAACAGTTCATCCCCCCTTCATATATGGCAGGTTTTTTTTTTTTTTTTTTTTTACTAAGGAAGATATTTTATTCTTTAGTTGTCATTCTTGAATTGCTATTGCTTAACCAGGGCCATTCTGTGGCAGTACCAACCCACTCACTAGCCTGAGCTGTGGGAGCTGCAGACCAGTCTTCAGTGGCAATCTGTGAACTCCAGTCCTCAGTGGGGTTGGGCTGAATTGGGACAGAAGGCACTTGTATCCCTTCAGACCAATCAGACACCTCCGGTTGTGGGGGTGCAGTGAATTCAGGGGCAGGTGCTGTCCATCCACCCTGGAACTCCTCCTTAGTAACTGCTTTCTCAGCTGCAGCCTGCTCTTCTTTTTCAATCCCTCCAGGGTCTCGGTAGAAATAGAGCTATCAGGCATAACTTCCCGTGGATGCTCACGGGAAATGGCGCCATGCATTCATAGGACTTCTGGAGCCAACACCCACCACATCAGACCAACTGAGTTCCCTTGTTGTTGCAGGGAATAGCAATATCCACATAACGTAGGGGGGAATCTGTATTGCACAAAGCAAAGGTGGGAATATTTACATAAGATGCTTCAACACCGTGGCAGGTTTTTAAAAGACCCTCCATTATGGGACAAGGGCTTTCCCCACCACCTGCAGAGCCTTTTTCCAAAGGAACCAAGAGAAAGATTATGTTAATTTTACATCTGGTTCACTGAACTGGTAGTTGCAAGGACTGGCAGGCCCTCCCGCCCCTCCCAAGAGTCTCCATGCGGCCCATTTTGGATGCAATCCAATCCCCCCTCCCCCCCGATTGGAAATACAGATCTGAATCCTGCCAGCGGATGATATAATGTTCAAGTCCTGTTTTAGTAGGAAGGATTGGAGATTATTGGAGAAGATGAGCTTGTTCTGCTTACAGCCTTTTCAAGTCCTTCCTGTTCAGCATTTCGCTTAGGCCGAGGGACTTCATATCCGTGCAATAGGCAGGTTGGCTTTTGTGGTGAAATGAGTGGCTTAAGCTGCTTAAGTCTGTTTCAGCAAGAAACAAGAAAAATGGGTCCAGTTCAGGGTGAGGTTGTTTTAAGAGCTAAAAGGAGAGTCTCAAAAAGCTTATCTAGCTTTAAGATACTTGTTTTGTCCCTCCGCCCCAAAATACAATATTGGACAGATATTTTTTTTCCCTCAAGTGTTGGGAAGAACAGGGATGGTAACACAACAAGAGCTCTTCTCCTCCCTCTCCTCCCCTTCGAAAATTCCCTTCTGATGTGCTTCAATTGGCCTTCAAGCAGTCTTTAGTGTCACAACGATCCTTGGGTGTTGTGAGATGTTTTTCAAATAAGGTAGACATAGCAATACCACTTAGACTTACATACTGCTTCACAATGCTTTACAGCCCTTCTCTAAGCGGTTTACAGCCTCAGCATATTGCCCCCAATGATCTGAGTCCTCATTTTACCCACCTTGGAAGGATGGAAGTCAACCTTGAACCTGGTGGGATTCGAACTGCCAAATTGCAGGCAGTTGGCAGTCAGCAGAAGTAGCCTGCAGTACTGCACTCTAACTACTGTGCCACTGCAGCTCTTCAAGAGATCTTCTCCAACTAAACCCGTTGACTCCTAACTCAATAGCACTGACTCTGAGACTATAGAGTAGCTAGTTTCTCACTGGTGTTAACTCCTGAAATGTCTCTCTTTTTGGTTCTGTGGGAATGGCAATCCCTTTTCTCGTATCGAGAGGCCATCTCCATGACCACTATCATTCCATATCATGTCAGGCTCTTCGGAGTGGAGGTTTCATTGTTCCCTTGGAACAGTAAACAAAGCCTCCATTCTCATTGCAAAAACAATAATGCCTAGTCAAAATGAAGGATGGAAGGCTGAGTCAACCTTGAGCCATTGAGAATCAAACTGCTGGTAGTCAGCAGAAGTAGCCTGCAGTACCGCATTCCAACCACTGCGCCACCACAACATAGCTCCTTTTTTCTCAGCGTCATCCTGGCCCAGCAACCATAGGGGGAATTTGGTTGTAAAACATAGATTTCATATCAACATTTTGTTGTGAACATATAAATCTGGCAATGGAAATCTTGCTTTCGGTGAGGGCAGGACAAAAAGTAATGGGTGGGAGGTTGTTAAAGAGAGATCCAATCTAGAAATAAGGAGAAATTTTCCGACAGAACAATTAACCAGCTTGCCTCCTGGAGTTGTGGTTGCTGAATCACTGGAGCTTTCAAGAATAGACCAGACCAACCATTTGAGCAGAATCGTATAAGGTCTTCTGCCTTGAGCAGAGATGGACTATGCAACATCTGAGGTCCCTTCCGGCCCTAAGATTCTATGTTCTAATCATAATTCCAATAGTAAATCACCACCAGGGTGGATTTGATTTAAATCACGTTGATTTAAATCACTAACAAAAAGGCTTGATTTAAATCAACTCGATTTAAATCATAATTTTTAAAGAGCAACTCTCATCTCTGTCCCACGGCAGCTCCTCCTCTGACCCGCTGTTAACACACTGACAGTCCCATTCACTTTAATGGGACGGCTGGTTATCAATGTATCTTAAATAGAAAACTACCTCTAGATAGATTTTTATTCCAAAAGCATTTGATTAAAATACATATGATAAAAAAAATCTGATTTAAATTTTAAAAAAATCGGACCTTTTTATTTATTTTTTTAAAATCCTGATCACCACTTAAAACTCACTGAAAAGGAATCATGTTTAACCCAGTTAGTGCTGTAGTGGTATGGATAAAAAGATGAGCTTAAAGATGAGTTTAAATCTGTGCTGATGCTTAGTTAATTAAAGTCAGTTAAAGTTAATGGTGGCAGGAAGGCAACAATAGATGCAACCACTGTTGCAAATCTCAGGAAAGCCTAAGATGGTGATAAGGAAATAAAAAAACTTTGTGTTCCCATCCCAACACTGCCCTCTCTTTGTGGTTCTGCCTTGGGTTGGCTTCCTTCCGGGGAAAACAAGGGACATATTTCCTGATTGCAATACTCTCTCTCTGCTCAGAGGTGTAAGCTTTTCACATGAACCACCATCTTTCTTGCCCAACCAGGATTTTTGGATGAGTTGGTACTGTGCAGGGGTGGGCTTCAAAATTTTCAGCAACGGGTTCTCTGCCTGTTGCTGGGTAGGGGTGGCCATTGTGGCCTCCTAGTCGGCCTCCTGCACCACCGGGGGGGGGGGGATTTTCACCTCCCCCAAGCTCTGAAGGGCAAAAACTTCCTCCCCCAGGCTCTGGAGGCCTTCCGGGATGCCCGTTTTTCCCCCTCCCCGAGCCTCCACGAACACCTTGCACTTAACCTTGTTTCCAAAATGGGCTGCGTGGAGACTTCTAGGAGGGTGTGGGTGGGCGGAGCCAGCCAGAGATGGGATTTGGAGGTTCACTGAATGTTAGCTATGCACCCCACCCCTTGTACTGTGGTTGTTATCATCTTTTGTTTCTCTTCTCTTTTAAATGGTTTATGATGTTACTCCCCCCTGGTTTTAGCAGCATTTTATAATGAAGAGGGGCTAGTAAATGTTGTGGGTAAATATAAAATAAAGGACTACAATGCAGGAATCTGTAATATTGTCCAGTTTCAGGTAAATGAATTTCCTGTGTCACAAGAATGGGAACGCTGAGCAGAGTTAGCTACTTCCCAAAGGCTACTCCTAGGGAAAGGAGGGGAAAATGGGCTTCGTTTCTTACAATTTTCTTCTTGTTTTGCTCTCTCTTTAGGGGAAGGCTTCCATAATTATCATCATACTTTCCCCTTCGATTACTCAACGAGTGAATATGGCTGGCGGTGGAATTTCACTACTGGTTTCATTGATCTTATGTGCTTCCTTGGCTTGGCCAGTAACTGCAAGAAAGTAGCCAAAGGGACCGTCTTGGCTCGAAAAATTCGGACTGGTGATGGAAGCCACAAGACTGGCTGAAAACTGGTTTCCCTGATCTTTCTTTTCTCCTTTCTCCAACAACCTAGTCATATATTTGATCTGTTTACTAGCTATTAGGACTGTGCAAAGCATGAAACCGGGGAGGGGGCTTAGCAAAGTGCATTGGCACAAGTGAAACATTAAAGCAGCTGTGTCCTCTGAAAGGCCAGGTGTTTTGAAGGCTTTTTCCTGGTTCTCTGCTCAGGTGTGTGCATACACAGCTGCTTTGCTTGGCTGATAGTCGAATGAGATGGGCTTTCTGTGCATACATTAGATGTGAACAGTCAGGGTTGCCCCTCAGAACAGCCAAACTAAGCTGTCTGGATATTGCAGCTGCTTCATGCTTTGAGGGTGAATAATTCACTCGTTTTACAAAGCCCCCCTTTTCAAATGCTTTGCACAGCCACATAACTTACCAAGCAATGTGTTCAGGATGCTTAAATGGGTGACTAACTCATTCCAGTATTGTCTTTTGAAACAATATATTCAAGGCATATGGCAAAACCTTCCTCCCCCACCCACCCCTGACCTTGGAGGCTGCTTTTCCATGTCCTTTTCCACTCCTCTGCAAAAGTTTCTTTCTCTCTTCTCTGTTTTCTGTCTCTCTCCTTAGCAGCTGATAAAACACCCCAATCCATGTGTTCTTGGTTGGAAGAAGATTTTAGGAGGATTGAAAGGACAGACTGGTACCAAAGTAGAAACTTCCTTTCTTAGAATGAGTTAACAACTCAACGATTGGCTTATAAGTCATTTCCCTTCTCCTTACCTCTGGTGCTGTTGAAGCTCTCTTCTTTTTCTGGTAGGAAATTAGAAGTTGGACTTCTACGTAGCAGTTCTGAAAAAAAAAACTATTAGAAATTGAGAAAATGTGTATAGTGAATGGGAAGACAGAAGACAAGATCATTTTACACGGGACACACAGACGTAATTTTACAGATCTGTCCCGTAGAAGTGGTTGATATTTTTAGTTGGTGCTAGGTAATTGGAGCTCCCTTCCTCCAGTCCTCCTGTCATTGCTGCTTGTCCTTATGAAGACTTGTCTGCAGGATTCTGAGATGGCAAGATGGGAATGTCATGTAAGGATGCTGATCACTCTATAGCAGTGAAGTTAAGAACATGGTTAAGAACATGCTCAAAGATTTAAAAAAAAATGTATGCACTAAAGGGTTTTTTTCGTAGCTGAAGCTTTTTTATGTGCAAAAGAATGACTTGTATGTTGCATGCTTGCTGATATATGTAGTAGTAGATCATTTCTGTTCTCAAGTGATTTATTCAGTTTAGCATCAAGTGATTCAGCTAATTTATTTCTCAATTCCTGGACCATTTTCTGAACCAAATCTGCTGTAATTCTTTTCCCTCTAGGTAGCTCTAGCAATCCTCCCCTCCCTTCCATTCTCACCACTTTTCTGGTTGTCATTATAATATTATAATCCAAAAAGGAAAGTGTCTTAAACAAGGGGAAAAGAAAAGGCAAGCTTCCCCTTTTCTTTCTCTTTTCTCTTCCTGTGCCTTTAATATTTTTATCTCTAATGGCACTCCATAGTTACAGTCAGCATCACAATCAATATCATCATAGTTACAATCAACATCACAGTCTGGCTCATATTACCATTATCTTTTGTTTTGTAAAATCCGCCAATTGTCTGCACTCGTTAATAATAAAAAAAAAACATTCCCATGAAGGTCTGGTTCATTTGTCTAATTTAATTCCAATTTGTTCAAAAGCATTTTCACAAAAAAAAATATTTCAAAATAAATGTCCCTTTTATCTGTTTTAAACTTTCTTACGTTGACTCCTTATTAAGCTTTTTACCCCCAAAATAAGTTCTTTAAAAAAAAATCTTCTTCATTCCTTTGTAATCTGGAAAGAATTGTAACTCACCAAGTGGAATCTTATCCTGCTACTTAGAAAATCTCTCTTTCGCTCTAAATTAATTACCGTATATCTCAAAGTGGTTAAGAAACGAGATATTGTACAGTTGACTATAGTTATGGTTGTGGTTGAAATCCCTCATGATCCAACCACAAAAACCTCAGTTCCTGTAGTCTACTCAAAAGGAGAAGCTGTCAAGAGTGCAAGCCCAGGATCTCACAATATCCAGAAATACTGTGTCTTCTGATCTCTATTGATCTGGTTGCAGATTTTTGCTGCATTGCTATCCCCAGTCCTTCAGGGACATCTACTTCACTATAAATCCTCACCAGAATCTTCTATTATGGTTTTTGGGGGGGGAAATGGATGAAAGACTTGTAAAGATGAAAGAGGTGATTACAGAAATTAACAAAATGAAAAACTACAGAAGAAATATTTGGAAAGACAAATAAACTAGCTCTATTGGAATTGAGAGACAAGGAATTTTATCTGAGATTTAAAGCAATCCCAGAGGATGATGATGAAGCTGAAGAAAAGATTATCAAAGCCTTGGGAATTTTTTTGGATTGAGAAGAAGAGGATACTGATGAAATATATAAATTTGTAAGAACAAGAGATGTTCCACTTTGTCCTGGTGTTTTGGTGCACTTTGTCAGGAAGAAAACATGGGATCAAGTTCTACAGCAACATTTTAATACAAGATTGAAGATAAATAATAAATCCTATTTCAATTTTGCATAGGACAAAAAATGTATTGATTGAGATTAAAGCAGAAAAAGCAGAAAGAGAGAACAAACGGAATGTTTTTTACTTTCAAACAGCAGAGGTTATGACTAAACATAGTCCAAAAGGTGAGGAAATTTCTAGAAAAATTCAAATAGGAATCAGAGGACAGTCAAATATAGATACCAGAGAAGACTACACAGAAACCTCATCAGAAGGTTGAGACAATGGGAAACTGATAGGGATGATACTGGACCAAGTGTTACAAATATTGATTTTTTTAAAAAACTTTCAGCTTCATTATGGATAACTTGCAATAGTAGAAGCAATAGTGGAGGTTTGTAAAAAGAAAAAATGTTTTTTAAAAATAATTAATATAAAGGTATTAATTTAAAAATAGGTTTGGGATTCAGGTAAAGTTTTATTAGAGATTATTTTATTTTAGACAACACAATGAATTTAAGGAGAAATGAAAACAAACTACTGTTTCCCTGGAAATAAGACAGGGTCTTATTTTCTTTTGACCCCCGAAACAAGCGCTTGGTCTTATTTTTGGGGAGGTCTTATTTTTAGGTGCAGGCGACGGCGAGCATGGTCACCTCATGGCTGCTGCTGTGTTGTAATATTTTCAGGGAGGGCTTATTTTAGCGCATGCACTCAAAAGTCCGATTGCTTTATTATCTGGGGAGGTCTTACTTTCAGAGAAACAGGGTATTTTGAATGACATAGAAAAGAGGAACTAAAGAAATCTCCAGAGAAGTTGTTTCTCAATAAGTCAAACTATTACAATGACAATTACTTATGTTAAAAAGTAAGAAAAATGGGGGGGGGGGGGGAAATGAGTTATGTAAGGCAAAAAATTGAGTTGGCAAACCATGGAAGTGGCTCGCATATAAAATACAAAAAGAGAAAATAAAAAGTTATTCAAATACATGAGGGAAAATACTGTATTAATGGGCAATGCGGCTGTACAAAAATCATTCCATTAATATGACTCCAATTTATATAAAAGAAGTGACATCTTACTGGAAAAAATAAATGAATACCTAAAGAAACAATTTACCAAGCATTACAAAGGAACGGAGGCAAATACGTTTCTGAAGCTAATAAAAAGATTAAACTAGGAAAGGTCCCTGTACCAGATGGATTATAAATGTTTTGAGAATGACTTTATAAAACATGAACTTACAGGGAAGAAAGATGCCAGAGAGCTGGAAAGAGCAATAAAACACTAATACATAAAGAAGGGCAAGATTTGACTTTAACAGGAATCTATACATCAAAATCATTATTGAATAATGGCAGCAAGTTATTCGTAACTATTTTAGCTGAGAGACAAAATAATTTTGACAGGATTTATTCATGAGGATCAATGTAGGTCTTTACCAGGGGTGGGCTGCTGGAGGTTCATGGGGGTTCGGCACTTACTTCGCATCCAAAACCGGCCACGTGGAGATTCCTGGGAGGGGAGGGGTGGGCGGGGCCAGTAGGTGGGATTTGGAGGTTCTCCAAACCCACCATAATATTAGCTATGGGTTCTCCCGAACCCGTAGCAGCCCACCCCTGCATGTACTATATAGAAGTCAGACAAGAGAGCAGGAAGGGATAAGGTATCACCATTCCCTATTGCTCATACTTCCTCAAAATATTTGGCTGATTTGGAACTAAGATGAATATTTTGCCTAAATTGAAAGTTAGGGTACATATACTATAATAAGCAATTTGCTAAAGCTTGGTTGTACTTCCTTACGCACTTCAGCAACACAAGGAAATAATTAAAAGTAGACTTCATTCTTCTGGTACTTGCAAAACTAGAATCTCAGTCACTCTTGACTGAAAATGTTCCCTTTATACCTTTAAAGAACGGTATGTACAGACACTATAAATAATAGTTCTGATGATGGGGAATTGTGGGTTCTACAAGTATTTATTGAACTTATACCTGTAATTACTGTATATCTACAAAAATGAACACAACTATTAAGGTTCTCAGAGAGCAGGATATTCTCACCAGGCTGACATGACTTCCTGAACCATCTTAGCTCTTGGTTCCTTCTCCTAATTAATAAAAGTCAAGGCTTTTCAGTTGAGGAAAGGGAAACAATGTACTTGGGAACATTTTGCCCCGAAGTAAAGGGTGGAGCAAAAACTTTGTAAACTAGTTATGCAGACTTGAAAATGAGAAAGAGTTAGTGAGAATTCCCTCTTTTTTTTAACAGCAAAGCAACAGAAAAGAGGACAACGGGGACGAAGGAAAGCAGTGATTATACATAACAGTGTTTCTCAAGCTTGTTGGGAATTCTTGGAGTAGAAGTCCACACATCTTAAAATGTTCAAAAGGTTGAGAATGCTGACATATAGCAAAGATTCTAAATTAAATCAGTGAAGTCTCCCACTTAGCTAACTAAATGCTCTGGGCTTTATGAATCTTGGTTTAGGGGTTTATACTAAATTTAAAGGTGATGATTTGGTTAGATCAGGGGTGTCAAACTTGTGTTGTCAAGGCATCGTCAGTGACGCATCACAACCTTTTCCCTCTTTGCTAAACCGGACATGTACGTAGCCAGGGCGTGATACATCTGGCCCATAGGCTGTGAGTTTGACAGCCCTGGGTGAGATGCTGTTAGACAAGCAGAGGCACAGACTATGTTTCTGACATTTTTAGGAACCTGAGATCAGTAAAAGTAATCTTCTCAGAGGGGATATTTTCTTTTGCAGCAGCCTTCACTTTTCATGTCAATGGCATAATGGACAAAGAGGTTCCCAAAGGTTCATCTGATGGCACATGGTGAATTTGCCATAAGATGTTTGCAATTAAACAGGCCTGGTAATGAACAACTTTGTCTTCCTAAGTTTTGGACAACTATTTGGATGTGCCTTATAGGTTTGGGTTGATACTTTTCATGCATAGGCGTACTGAATTAGTTGCAATTTTTTATTTTCATCTATGTAAATTATTTCTGAAGTATCTTTCAAAAAATATGTATGGGGATTATTCGTCTGCATTCAGTTGCGCATAAAAACTAGCCTAATTGCAAAAACAGCTCTTATAAGAGCCGTGGTGACGCAGTGGTTAGAGTGCAATACTGCAGGCTATTTCTGCTGACTGCTGGCTGCCTGCAATTTGGCAGTTCAAATCTCACCAGGCTCAAGGTTGACTCTGCCTTCCAGCCTTCCGAGGTGGGTAAAAATGAGGACCCAAATTGTTGGGGGCAATAGGCTGACTCTATGAACCTCTTAGAGAGGGCTGTAAAAGCACTGTGAAGCGGTACATAAATCTAAGTGCTATTGCTAAGTGCTAGGGCTATTGCTCCTTCCTCAAAGCATCAGGGAGTATTGAAAGTTGCTTTCGTTTGGCTTCTTTGCTTGTTTTTTTTTTAAATCATGGGAAATCCATCATGGAAGGAATGAAGGGATTGCTCTTCAACGTGACCCGTCAAAACCGCGGAGTACAAAATCGCGATTGACGAAAGCGCGCATGTGATGTCATCACAGCGCGACGAAAAAAATTAAAAATTGAAATAAAATTAAAATTAAAGCAAGCTGATTCACATAAAGGTAAGGGTTAGGTTTAGGTTTAGGGTTAGGGTTAGGTTAAGGGTTAGGGTTAGGTTTAGAGCGTTAGCGTTACGTTTAGCGTTAGGTTAAGGGTTAGCGTTAGGTTTAGCGTTACGTTAACGGTTAGGTTTAGGGTTAGATTTAGGGTTAGGTTAAGGGTTAGGTTTAGGGTTAGGTTTAGGGTTAGGTTTGGGGGGATTAGGGTAAGGTTTTCGCTTTATTTTTACATTTTTCGATCACAGCGCGATGTTTTCGTCGCGCTGTGATGACGTCAAATGAGCGCTTTCGTCGAGCGCGATTTTGTACTCCGCGGTTTTGTGGTGGAACCCTCTTCAATGCCTTTTGATTGATAATACTAGAAATTGTGTTGGTTGGTTTGGGATGGTGTGTGTAATAAGAAGAGATGGCAAGGCCTGGCAACTAATAGATCAGCCTCTTCTCCCTGCCTTCACCCAGAAAGGAGATGTGACTTTAACTTTTCTGTGGCTTCAGGTCTGATATCTACATCAATATGTTTATGTTTACTATTTGAGACAAAGTTGGTTTGCATATCTGTCTTCTAATATAACTAACAATTTGTAGCTTGTAACATTTAATGTTATTTTGTAATACTTGCTGGCAATATCCTAATTAGATGGTATTATCAAACCACCGGAATGCAAAGGGCAAGCAAGTTTATTGCTCCTTTTAAACTGAAAAGCAGAATACCTAAATAGTTGGTGTGAAAGTTAATGTTGAATTTCCAAAGCTCTTGAAGTTTGGCTAGGATCTTTACTTTTCCATTTCTAATGTTTCCATATTTTATGTGCTGAAAAATAATTTCTTCTAATATGAGACTTGAAGTTATGTTTTTGTTTGTAATAAAATAGTTGATTTACCAGTTCTTCAGACTTTCTGTACAATCCCCATGTTTGACTTCTACTCATTGGACCTCTTAGGAGGCAGCTTTTGCTTTAAATTTCCACTTCTCTACGGAAATTTGAAAAGGCATAGATGCTGAGCTTGTCGATCAGAAGGTCAGCAGTTCAGTGATTTGAATTCCTAGAAACGCGTAATGGAGTGACCTCCCGTTACTTGTCCCAGCTTCTGGCAACCTAGCAGTTCGAAAGCATGTAAAACAATGGAAGTAGAAAAATAGGGACCACCTTTGGTGGGAAGGTAACAGTGCTCCGGGCGCCTTTGGCGTTTAGTCATGCTGGCCACATGACCACAGAGACGTCTTCAGGACAGTGCTGGCTCTTCAGCTTAGAAACAGAGATGAGCACCGCCCCTGGAGCCAGAAACGACTAGGACGCATGTGCGGGGGAATTTTTACCTTCATGGAAATTTAATTTTAAGAATATAATTATGGGAGCACCCAACATTGTCTAAGATAGTACTCTCCAACCTTGGCAACTTTAAACCTGAAAGACTTCAATTTCCAGAATTCAGCCAAGTTGGCTGGGGAATTCTGGGAGTTTAACTTTAAACCGCCAGGCTTAAAGTTGCCAAGGTTGGAGACCCCTGGTCTAATAAACACCTTTTCCTCTTTGAATCCAAAATACTGCACCAAACTACAACTATATAGGTGAGAAAGACCAGAGAATAGGAGTCAACTACGAAATGGACTGCTTCCCCCAACCAGTCTCCTTTTTCTAGTTCAGCCAGTTCAAAAACAGTTTTCCCCAGAATCAAATACCCATTTCAGGGCTTAAGGGTCTCTTGTCTAGCTAGCTACCTAACTAGGCCAGGTGAGTCTACCTTTTTAAAAACCAATCCGAGTTCTTGATTTCGTTGGGAACCTTCCTCATTCCATATTACGGGAGGCTTCGGGGGACAGTGAGTTATTTTAAATGCTTTTAATTTGCATTGTCAAATCACTGCCTGGGACATGGGAAACTAGCCCAGGCTAAATTATTCCACTTTAGGTCCTGTACCAGGGGTGTGGTGCCAATTTCAAAGCCTGTAACTAAGTACACACATCGGAGTTGGGCAATTGACAATCCCGAGTTCGTGTGTCACCAAGTTCTTTTGCCTAAGATTGCAGAGTAAAAGAATCTGGAGGAAGATTCTATTCTGCAACACCACAGATTTGCAGTGCAACTCTGCTTACTCAACGAACCATAAAATAACTGGGGAAAATCAAATCTTCTCCACTCATGCACTGTGGGTGATAGATATTGACAAATGCTTTCAATTATCTTTCATTTAAAGAAATGCCGTCTGTTTCATTTACTCCAAAAAATGATAGCCATCAGATTTAAAATGTTTGTGAAAAACTTTTTTCAGGTTATGAGAGAGTTCAAAGACATTTAATGTTCACAAATTAATGAGCTAAGCATGTGCATCCATTAGGGAAGTTTATGGTTTAATGTGCAGAAAGTGGATATATTTAGTAAGTAGTGTGAATACAGTAAAAAAAAATTAATAGGTTAGTTAGCAAAAGAAAAAGGAATATATTTCACTCTTGTTGGAAAGTTTTGAACCTTGATTTCTTTCAAATGGAAAAAAGTTGATCCATTCAAGATTCCAAAGAAAAGGAACTCTCCACAGCCTGTGGATATGTGTCAGCTTTTTGTGCACCCCAGAGGAACCTTATACTTTATTATAAGGTTACATTAAAAGGATCTTTTGCAAGACTGAAAACATTCCTCTTTTTCTCATTTCTGGAAAAGTAGGGAGAGTCCCTTCTGAAAGGGTTCCCATGCTTTTCTTCCACCTGTGGAATGAGCTGCCTCTTATCAGATCATTTGACCTGGTTATGTCTTCCTCCTGTTTCCCAAGGACTTTCCCACATACCATTTTAGTAGGGCCTAGCTCAGGGTGTCAAACTCAAGGCCCAGGGCTTGGATCCAGTCTGCAGGATGCTTAGATCTGGCCCACAGGGCCGCCCTGGAAACAATGAGGGGCCGGGCCGCCATGCCTCTGCCAATGAAAACGGAACTCAGGAGTCCGTTATCACTAGCAGAGGGTTGCAGGAGACTGTTACAGCTGAAAACAGAGCTCAGAAGTCCATTTTCATTGGCAGAGGGTTGCAGGAGCTGTTGCAGCCGAAAACGGAGCTCAGGAATACGTTTTCACTGGCAGAGCGCTCGGGCCACCACAGGTGCCCCTGATACGAGTGATGTTGATTAGGCCATCCCCACTCCAGCCATGCCCACTCTTCAGGTCAAACACAATGCTGAGGTGGCCCTCAATGAAGTCAGTGTTTGACAACCTTGGCCGAGCTGAAATCACTGAAATCATGTCACCCTCAAAACCTTCGCAAGTATAGCTGTACCTGATTGCAGAATGAGTATTTCTATCCCCCAACTTGCTCTGACTTCCTTTTCAGGAGATGCACCATTTTGATGTAACCTCTGAGGCTGATGGGATTGGCCCTGCCGCTCACGTGTTCCTACATTAACCCTCACATCTTTCTGTAGGAATTCTGTTCCTATCAACTTCCTTGTACCTACATGGACACCCACTTTTCAATAAAATCACACAACATGCCACATTTTTTTTATTTAATTTTTTTATTTTCATTTTCATAACACACACTCACATGTATACTATACATATCCCATATCATATAGTATTAAATAATAATTACATCAGTTCCTCTTGTCAACAATGCCCCCCCAAATAGAAACCTATTATAGCTCTTCTGCTCTCCATACACCTCTTTCTTCTACCACCCTCCAACTTTCTATTTTCCCTCCATCATCCTTTTCTACTCTACTTCCCCTCCCTTTCTACTGCTCCTCTCTCTACAATCCACTTCTCCTTATCATTCTCATCTTCCCCCCTTACCCTCTCTCCTATCCTTCTCTTCCCATCTTTCTTCTTTCCCACTCCTCCTCTCCTTGGTGTATTTCCGCTACATGTCAATATGCTTAGCTTATCCTATTTTCAAAGAAAAAGTAGTAATAATAATAGTAATGAGAATATAAAATAAAGAAAAAAAAACCAGTATACATGTGGAGTCAAATTACATTGAAATCTAACACATCTCATCTAACCTAATATATAAATCCCCCCCAACCCCCCCAACCTACCCCCCCCCCGACTTCCCAGAACCCGTAACGGTATAGATTTTTAATAAACACAGTCTAAGATCTATTGAAAAAAAAAGAATAAGAAATTAATAACAGGAGCTAAGAAGCTAAGTTCAATGTAAAGAACATGCCACATTTTGGTTCAGGGCCCTGTTTTTTTTTCTAATTTGAGCTTACCAGGGACGTGCAGTCACTAGAGGCAAGGGAGGCGGAGCCTCACCAGTCTCCTCAGGAAAAAGAAAGAAATTTAAATATATTTTTTTAAATAATTAAAGCCAAGATAGTTGCTACCAGATTCCAGCTCACAGTGGCTTGGTGTCTGCTTAGTGTTAACCAAAGCAGGAGGCGAGAGAACTCGGGGCCTCTTTTCCATAAGGAATTTTTCGCCTTCTAAAAGTTAATAGAGTTAAAAGGCAAAGAAGTTCAGATGGAAAAGAGGCACTAATTCTCCCGCCTCCTGATTTGGAAGCAGCCAATCGTGTCTTCTTGAGCACGCTTACGTTGGGCGGGGCGTGCTTCAGAGGAGAGAGGAGTGGGCAAGAAGGAGGAGGCTGCCTCTTTGCTGCAGACCTGGGCGCTTGGCGGCTCCCGTGATGCAAAGTGCCCCACCATCCCCGATGCTGCTGCCCGCTGCCTCGGCCTGCTTCTCCAGGCTCCGCCGTTGGAAGTCCCGGATCGCCTCTGGGGGAAGGCTGGGTGAGAAGCGGAGTGAAGCTTCTCTGCGGCTTCCCAGCACTGCGCAGAGGCTCTTGCAGGAGCACGTGTCAGCGGCCGGCGGCCTGGAGCGGCCCCGGCTGTGAGACAACGGAGCACTTAAAGCAGCCGCTACCGCCGCCCCACCACCCCTCCTTCGCCCGGTGGGGCGGTGGTGGCGGCAGCGGCAGTGGCTACTTTAAGCGCTCCCTTGTCTCATGGCCGGGGCCGCTCCGGGCCACCGGCCACTGGCACGCGCTCCTGTGAGAGCCTCTGCGTAGTGCCGGGAGGCCGCGGAGAAGCTTCGCTCCGTTTTTCACTCAGCCTTCCACCAGAGGCGATCCGGGACTTCCAGCGGCGGAGCTTGGAGAAGCAGCGGACGCAAGCCGGGACAGCGGGGGGGGGGGGCAGCGGGGCACTTTGCATCGCGGAAGCCACCAAGCGCCTTTGCTGCAGACCCGGGCGCTTGGTTGCTCCCGCGATGCAAATTCCCCCCCCCCCGCCGAGGCCGACCGCTGCCCTGCTGAGCCTCACCAGGTATCAACCTCACCGCACGTCACTGGAGCTTACATAACTTTGTGCTGTTGATCTCAATAAGTATTAATGGTAGGGTGGAATTAAAAGCTTTTGGAATGCTGAGTAGGCCTCTCCTTTACCATGCTAAACTTTCAGAAGGACATTCTGAACAGCTTGGCAAATTAGTTAAGTGTGGGTTAGATGGCATAATAATTAAGTGGATTCATAGTTGGCTCAAAAATTGCACTCCAAGAACTCCTCAGTACCTTCTCAAACTGGAGAGAGAGAATAGGGTGCCCTGTGGTTCAATTCTATAGCTTTTCTGCACTGCATTTGGCCAGCCCCACTTTGAATGATATCCCAAGTTCTGGACACTACATTTTAAGACCAACATAAAATAGAAGAGGTACAATGAAGAGGAATGATTATGAATAGGGAACTAGAAACTAAATCCTATGAGTCTGGGAAAAGTATTAGATTACACATTTACATACATGTTGTACCTGAAGAGCAATATGGAGGGTTCCCCCCTCTGAAAATAGAATCTGGACCAACACTTGTCTTCTACGCCTTAAACCAGGGGTGTCAAACTTGATTTCATTGAGGGCCACATCAGGGTTGTGTTTGACCTTGAAGAGGGGGGCATGGCCAGCTCGAAATCACTTGTGTCGGTGGCGCCTGTGGTGGCCCGAATGCTTTGCCAGTGAAAACGGGCTTCTGAGCTACGATTTCAGCTGCGACGGCCTCCTGCAACATTCTGCCAACAGAAATGGAGCTTGGGAGGGTGACCCGAGGTTCTCCTGAGCTCCATTTTCTCTGGCAGAGGCACTGTAGGCTGGTCTTTCACTGTTTCCAGGGCAATCCCGCGGGCCAGATCTAAGCACCATGTGGGCCAATTCATGAGTTCCGTTTTCAGCTACAATGGCATCCTGAAACCCACTGCCAGTGAAGACGGAGCTCAGGAGGGCCACACGCAGCCCTCCTGAGCTCTATTTTCAATGGCAGAGGCACTGCAGGCTGGTCCTTTGCTGTTTCCAGGGTGTCCCCACAGGACATATCTAAGTACTCCTCGGGTTGGATCTGGCCCCCGGGCCTTGAGTTTGACACCCCTGTCTTAAACCAACAAGAGTAGAGGTACACCTTGCAGGGAAATGAGCAGATAACCGCCCCACAGGCTGTAAGCTACTTCATAGTTTCCAGTCATGTGGAAAATTGGCCAACCATTTGGAAATATCAAGATCCCGATACTCTGGTTGCTTATGTGATATGATTTCACAATGGCTGGGATCTGAGGCAACCTCTGCCTCACTCTAGTACAGTGTTTTTCAACCTTGGCAACTTGAAGATGTCTGGACTTCAACTCCCAGAATTCCCCAGCCAGTGAATGCTGGCTGGGGAATTCTGGGAGTTGAAGTCCAGACATCTTCAAGTTGCCAAGGTTGAAAAACACTGCTCTAGTAGACCAAGAGTAGCGTCAGTCAGCAAATATCTGGCTCTCATAAGGACAATGAGGGCAGAGCAGGGGTCAGGATAGAATGACCAGGCAAGGGGAGGCCACCAGGATTCCTAGGAACAACCCTGTTTTCCCTGGGGGATGCTGAGAGAAGTCACAGCAAACAGCTGATATTGTTTCATCATTACAAGGTTACTTGGAGAAGAGAGGGCTTGAAAAGACTCACAAAATTTCCCTCAAAATTGAATACATAAGAATGAGCACAAGTAGCCAGATGTTCTTGGTGAAGAAATGATGGCAGGAAAATACAATGATAAAAAATGGTAATGGCAAAAGTGAGATCTACAGCACTTCTTGTTCTGACCCAGGCTTCCCGAGAGCATGAAGCAAACTCCTGATCCCCACAAAAAAAACACCTTTTATTAATTGACTGTGAATTCTGCTCATTCACATCCAGCAAAGCCTTTCAAGGGAAGATTTACAGTCATAGGCCTTATCTAGCTTGGAGACCTGCCAGACTGATATCTGCAAAACCTGGCAAGGAGTCTCGGAGAGTCACAAACCAATTAAGTGAACTAATTGTCTCCTGCAAACTTCACTCCCCTTTCCCTCCTCTATTATTTCCTCTGGGAGGGGCTATTCATCGTCCACCAGTGGCCTTACTCCCAAGTTGACCCCTGTTTTTAGCTGTTTCCTTCATGCGCAGCAACTCTGCACATGCGCACACTGGGAACAGGCTCCAGTTGTTCGTCTGCCTCACTGATGTTTGACTCTGAAGGTAGCTGAGAACTGGCATATGGCTCTGGCCCCCTCTCTGCCTTTGACACAGAGCCCTCATCAGAACCTTCCCCAGACTCCAGGACTCGGCCCATGTTCCTCCCCAACCTCCCCACTGTCTGAATCTGCTGCCAGCTCTGCTGTCTGCTGGCGGGCCACAACACTTCTCCCTCAAAAAAGAAAGCTTCTCCTTCTATATCAACCTTTTCTATATCCCAACCTTTTCTATATCCCGCACCCCTAGAACGCTTCTGATATATTCTCTAACCCTTGCAAAACAAAATAATCAGATGCATATAATGATGCCTATATATTATGATGTCAGGCCTGCAGCTATTTTTTATTTTGGGTCTTTGGCCTGTCACAATTTCTATTATTCTGCTATGCATTTTCTATTGTGGGAAAATGGTAGGGGGGATGGTAGGGAGTTAGATGATATGTAATCATAACAAAATTCTTTCTAGAAAGGTCATCCTTTGTCTCTGCACCTGACTGGAACTGGAATTGCCAGCAGGGCAGTGGGAGATTGGACCATGTGATGGACTTGTGGGTGTAGGGGAAAGATCTTGAACTTTCAACTGGGTGGGGAAAACCAGGAAGCTTTCAGATTGGGGCTTTCCCAGATGTGGCAACATGGCTCTCTTAATAAATTGGAACTTTGAGCAATACTTTGATTTGGACTCTGATTTACTTTTGGATGCTATTTGGAACCCTGACATATAATTTTGAAACTTCTAAACCCAGGTTTTTGCACTCCCTGGAATATCATCTCGCACCCCCATTGGGAACCCCTGTTCTAAATTTCCCAAATCTTTTCTGTTTGGCTGGCCAACAGCTTGAGTTGTGTGTTTGTTCTCTGCTTTGATTGACATGTAATAAAAGTTAGAAAAACATTGTTTGTTCTCCTGGCTCTTTTAAGTGCAATTTCTGCTGTGGCAAAGTATAGCTCTGGTCTGACACTGCATAAGATGTCTAAGAAATTATTCAAATGAATTTGAGAATAATGTAACACTCTTAATTTGATTAAAGTTTTTTTTCAGACACAGGGCTCTGATGGACACCAGCCTTGCATCACAGAAAAGCCATTTGAAGAAATTTAGGTTGTGCAAATGGAATTTAGGCAGATCCGAGAGCTGCAGGATTGTGTAGCTAAAGCCTGACCTTCAGAATTGCCCCTGTGGGATGTTGGTTTCCAGAATGAAAGCAGCTGGGGATAGTTGTGACACTTCTTTAAGCCTTAAATGTGACCAATTCAGTTTAAGATTTCTGGGTTAGGGTAACTCAAAATGCAATTGTTGCACAATTTCATTTCCACAAATGGCTTTTTGTGAGACACAAGCCTTTTGGTAAGCATGGGTATCTTGGGTGTTGCTAAACTAAAATGAATTTCATTGCAGCTTCAATGGCTTTCTGCATCTCAGAAGGAGCTTGTGTACCTAGTTACCAGTGCCCCAGAACCAGGAGGGATTTCTGCTGCTTTAAATGTTGCTGCCCTCCCCTCTCACTTCAGCCTGCTCTTACTTTGCAACTGGAAGAATATACAATGCTATGCTACTGTCCTTCCTATGCTGCACCACATGGTGTGGTGAGGATAATGAGCTGGGGTTGAAATTCAACGGCTTTGAAGCAGGGGTGAGTTCTAGCTGGCGTGACTGCCGGTTCGCTTGTGGGCGCATTTCACACTTCCCGCTGCATGCGCAGGTTAATGGAAATTGTTCTGCGCATGCGCAAAACTCAAGAACAAGATGGCGGTGGCGACTGCGATGACCGGGGAACAGGTTTGGAGGTGTCGCCAGCTGGTTTGCTGACGGTTCTGCTGAACTGGGCCGAACCAGTAGGAACACACCACTGTCTTGTAGGGGTTCACCAACAAATGCGCACTTGACAAAAGTGCACCGATGAAACCGCAGCGAGAAAACCGCAAGGTCAAAATCACGCCGACGAATGAGCGCAGAAGCACGCCGACAACAGCGCGCCGACAAAAGCGCACCTTCAACAAACAACTAATAACAACCTAATAACCCTAACCCTAACCCTAATCCTAACCCTAACCCTGAACCTAACCCTAACCCTTACCTTAACTTAAATCGCGCTTTTGTGGGCGCAGTTTTGTCGGTGCGTTGTTGTGGGCGCGTTTATGATTTTGCAGTTTTCTCACCGCGGTTTTGTCGGCGCGGTTTTGTCGTGCGCGCATTTGTCGGGTTCTTAGAAAAATGAAATATTTTAGGAAATATTAAAAGGGCAGACTTTTTCCCCTAAAAGGGAGGCAGAAACTCAGTCCCTCCCACTTTTGTCAATGAGCCATTAAGACCTGAGCCAGTCTATTCTACATAACAAAGATCCACCTCCTTCAGGCAGAGCCATAATAGGAATCCCAAAGCCCTTTTATTACATCATCACCCAGCAAGAGTCAATCAAGTTTGGGATTCAGGACAGCCTACAGAGTTGCCCCTGCATGGCCTCATGGGAGTCTGACAACCAATCAGAATACAAGCTCAAATTCAAAGCCCAACAGAGGGTATAAACCTCTCTCTCACCCATGTGCCTTTTTTGCCCAGGACTTCAAACCATGTGACCCTGTTCATCATTAAACCATCTTTCCAAGCAGTCTCCATGTTTCCAGTGTCTTTCTTCCCACTTGGAACCGAACCCAGATGGACATTTCTTCCCATAGTCTAACTACAGAAAAAGCCAACATCAATCATCATAGACAATATGTTATGGCGTATTGCATATGTATTCCAGGAATAGCATCCTAAACTCCCTAAAACCCAGACAAAAGTGGCTGATTCCACAACAGACTTGCTGGACCAATTGGAGCAAAGCAGATTCCTGACTCTGATGGCGTCATCTCAAGCCATCTCCTCCTTGCACACTAAATTATCTGTGTCGAATGTCCTGGTCAGCCTGGTATTGTGATCTAATGACTTCTATTTTTATCTTATGAAGCCAGGAGCTACTTTGAAATTGCATAGAGTTGATTTAACAGGAGTGATCCCACCTTGCTCTTGTCTTACTGTTCAGTGCTGTAGGAAGCCACCCCCTTACAGAAGAATGAAATGTTTGGGGAACTATTAAAAAGGCAAAATATTATATTTCCTTAAATGAGAACTGGAGAAACATGTTTTTAGAGGCAGAAAGCAGCCCCCACATTTTTTAATAGGCCGCAGCAGATGTCAGCACTTAAGAGGTAAAGAGCTTATTGAAAGGAGACAGGTATCTAGATAGCTCTATTCTTAAGTAAATACTCTCACTCACGAGCCATTAAGCCACAATAGGAATTATTGCATCACCCTCAAAGCAGTCCAAACTTCAACCAAACTTAGCTCAAACACCTACGATTTGTATTTCTTCTTCTTCTTCTTCATAGAGCCAGCTATGACCCCTACATGACCCCTTAGGAGTCTGACAACAGCCAATAGAATACATGTTTTTGCACAGGAATAGGAAGACAAGTGCAAAGCTCAAAGAAGGTATAAAAACCCCTCACTCTCTGGTCAGCTGCCCAGAATCACATGTGCTTGGTACTTCTGCTTCATCAATAAATGGACCCACTTTCCAATCAGCCTCCAGCCACCATTTTATTTCCAGTGCCTTCCTCCTGGCTTGGAACTGAACCAGATGGATATTACTTCCCCTAGTGCTGTTCCATCCAATCTCTTTGTTTGTATATGTGTGTTCCAGAATAACTCTGGAACACCTCAAGCAATTTTAACCAAACTTTATATACAGATGACTTACCCTCTGGAGAAAAATACTGTGGGGGTAAGATACCCCTAACACCTCTCGGAGTGTGTGTTCTGTTAAGATACAGCCTGTTGTGCCATACTGCTGTACTAGCTTCTACTGTAGCGCAGTGGCGTTGCCATGGTAATGGCTTCAAGTACTCCCTCTGGTAAGGGGGAAAATCCAACATTAGAAATTACATTTGGTCCGGACATTTTTCCCCTATAAATAAATACCTGGGCAAAGCTGGGTTATTGGCTAGTTTCAAATAAAATTGCTAAAGGCAAACAGAAATGGTCTTTCCTCCCCTCTTTACCTCTGGGACGTGGCAATAGGAGAATGTTTTCCCCACAAATTGCAGCCTCCTCAGGAGTTTGATATTGGGCCAGACTTTGGGGCCTTGATTCAAAGCTGCTTGGCCTGGGAAATCCGATCAAGAAGTATATTCTTGTTGGGCATATTCCTGGATAAGTACAATAAGGGGAATGCATATCTGATATTACATGTACTGACTACAGGTAGAATTGTATTTGCACAACAGTGGAGAGATCCCAACAGATGAGACTGTGATTAAAAAAAATATTAGAATGTGCAGACATGGTTAGCTAACACTTACAGTTCAGGAAAAGAAAGGAACTGAATTACTTCTTGACCTGGGACTTATTTTATCAATGGTTAGCTGACAAAACAGGAGTTAGAAACAGGGAAATGTAGGGAAAGGATCAATGATATAACGGAGGTATGTTAAAATGGTTAAGTAAACATCATCATCATCACTGTAACAGCATCACCAAAAAGGCATTAAGAGTTGTTAACCTAATCTTATGAAGCTTCTCCTCTGGTAATATTGTATTGCTAACTAGGGCATACAAAACCTTTGTTAGACCAATTCTCGAATACAGCTCATCTGTCTGGAATCCGCACTGTATCTTCGACATTAATACAATTGAGTGAATCCAGAAGTATTTCATGAGAAGAGTCCTCCACTCCTCTGCTCACAACAGAATCCCTTATGCCACCAGGCTCGAAATTTTGGGCTTGGACAATCTAGAAATATGCCTAGGGTCTGACCTAAGCATAGTATACAAAATTATCCGCTACAACGTCCTACTGGTCAATGACTACTTCAGCTTCAACTGCAATAATACAAGAAAAAATTGAGGGGGGAAAAAAGAAGTATAGGATCTCGTGCTCCAGCAAAGGGTTGGACTAGAAGACCTCCAAGCCCCCTTCCAACTCGGTTATTCTGCAGGCAGCTGCCATTCACATTCTTCACTGGCTCACAAGCGGCAGAGGCTGCGTAGAACTGGAGACAATGCCCGTTGTGTAGCATGTGTGCCTGTTATATACGTATAATACGCACACATTTTCTGTCACGTAGCCACACACGGACTGATAGGCGCACTTAATTAAGCTGTCATTCTGCTATTATTACCTTTTCCCCTTTATGACTCTTAAAAAGAAAAGAAAAAAACCCTCGAGTGGTGACTAATTCGCCAGTGGGAAATGGATGAGAGATGCTCGCCAGCCATTGGTGGAGCCGGAGTCAGACAAGAAAGGCAGCCCGCCGATTGGCTGCGCCGCGGTCAGAAGTTTCGGGCTGTTATGAATGCGAACAGTCAGCTCTGACCGGCAGTAACCTCCGGGGAGGGAGGAGGGTCAGCCCTGCCCAAATTGTGGGACGGGGATTGGTTAGAAAAGGCTGCTGCGGTTGCCATGGGAGCCAGGGGGTGCTTCATGCTCCAACACGTTGAGCTGCTTGACAGTGATGTACAGTTAGCCAGTGAAGGAAACAAACAACCTTTGTTTTAGGTTCAGAGGCTTTAAAAAAAATAATTGCTGATTTCAGAGCTTGCCTATGAAATGAACTCCAAGTTGAACCTGCCTGGTAGATCACTTTAAATCCTGCAGAGACTTGTTACAGGATTCCCCCCCCCCCCACATACACTCCTATCCCCTCCACCCTAGAAGGGAGGAAAGGAGAGGGAAAGAAGAAAGGGAAAAGGAGAGGAAGAAAGGGAGAGGCAATAAGAGTAGGAGAGAGCGGGTAGGAAAGGGAAGAAGGGGGAGGAGTGGGGGAGAGGAAGTGGAAGAAGAGAAGGGAAAGGAGGGGGGGAAGAAGAAAGAGAAGAAGGGAGAAAGGAGAAAGAGAAAGGAAGGGAGGGAAAATAAAAGTAGGAGAGAGGGAAGAAAAGGGAAGAAGAGGGGAGGAGTGCAGGGGAGGAAGGGGGAAAAGAAGGGAAAGTAGAAGAGGAAAGAAGAAAGAGAAGAAAGGAGGGGAGGAGAATAGGAGAGAAAGAAAGGGAGGGGAAATAATAGGAGAGAGGGTAGCAAAGGGAAGAAGGGGGAGGAGTGGGGAAGAGGAAGTAGAAGAAGGGAAAGGAGAGGAGGAAAGAAAGAAGGAAGGAAAGAAAAAGAAAGGAAGAAAGGGGGAAATAAGAGTAGGAGAGAGGGAAGGAAAGGGAAGAAGAGGGGAGGAGTGGAGGAGAGGAAGGGGAAAAAGAAGGGAAAGTAGAAGAAGAAAGGAGAGAAGAAAGGGAAGGAGAAAAGGAGAGGAAGAAAGGGAGGGGAAATGAGTAGGAGAGAGGGAAGGAAAGGGAAGAAGAGGGGAGGAGTGGGGGAGAGGAAGGGGAAGAAGAAAAGGGAAAGGAGGGGAGGAAAGAAGAAAGTAGAGAAGAAGGGAAGGAGAAAAGGAGAGGGAAGACGAAGTAGGGTGGTTGTAAAACAAGATGGGTCTATGGGATGGCAGGAAAGCAATCTCGGTTATATTTTTAATTTTAGGAGGAGGAATGAATTGTTCTCAATGTCAAAAGATAACACATATTAATAATAGTTATGAGATTGTATATTTGTAAAAGTATGCATGAGAAATAAAAATAAAAAGCTTTTCAAAAAAAGAAAAGAAAAATGGCTCCCTTAAAGGGCAGCAAGAATTGTATTTGCACAACAATGGGAAAAAGTGTGTGTGTGTGTGTGTGTGTGTGTGTGTTCCAGCATACCTCCGGAACGCCTGGGCCGCTGAAATGAAAAGGAATGAATTATATCTATAGTGTCAAGTCACAGTACTTTTGACAGTGATAGTGTGAATTTTGGATTCAAGTTCGTGTGTGTGTGTGTGTGTGTGTGTGTGTGTGTGTGTGTGTGTGTGTGTTTCAACATTACTTTGACTTGACACTATATATATATAATTCATTCCTTTTCCTGTCTAATACAGGATTAGCATAAATAAATACCCGGGCAACAACGGATTATCAGATAGTTCAATATAAATAAGACTGGGGGGAAATGGATTGACATCCAGCAAGGAAGGTCCCTATTTGTATGGGATTCTCAAGCCTGCTGAAGAGGTCACATCTTTTCAAAACAAACTTTTTAAAATTAAACTTCATTATAAAATTAAAAAAAACACACAAAAAAGTTAGAAAACTAAGCTGGGAGAAAAGCTGGGACAAGTATTGGGAGCGCACTCCCAGAGACCTATAAGATCGCACAGATTAGGCCTCCTCCGGATTCCATCTGCCGGCCAATGTCGGCTGACTCCCCGGGGGAGGGCCTTCTCTGTAGCTGCTCCGGCCCTATGGAACGATCTCCCCATGGAGATCCGGACCCTTACTACTCTCCTTCCGCAAAGCGATTAAGACCTGGCTCTTCCAGCAGGCCTGGGGCTGTTGATTTATCCACCCCCATTTTATGTTATGAATGTTGTGCGATTTTAATGTTTGTACTTTTAAATTTTTATATGTTCCCCCTCCCTACTTTATCTGTAAGCCGCCCTGAGTCTCTCGAGAGTGGGCGGCATACAAGTCCTAATAAACGTAAACGTAAACTCCATTACGCTAGGGATTCGAACCGCCGACCTGCTGACCTGTCCGATACGGTCCATACATAAACGTTTATTTTTTAAAAAAAAGCTCATAGGAGTGTAATTTTCCTGCTTCTCTTCATTGTTTAGATGGGAAAAATCCATAATGATGTTTTAAGACTTGACTGTCAGAACCTAATCTGAGCAATTAAAAAATGTGTGAAAGATAATCTGTTCAGAGATTAAATTCTTTAGATTACATCCAAATCTCAGGAAAGGTAGATTACTGCTCCCCAATGGTGAACATGTAAACTGTATAGGGCAAGCGAATGACAACAGGTTCAACAAACCTGAACTAACAAGAGAGTGAAGTAAGGCATAGTTGCTGCATTTTGGGGGTTGACGAGCAGCCAATGCCTAGACTAAAACATAGTTGTTAGAAATAGGGGTGTGGTAGGACACGCGGTGGCTCAGTGGCTAAGACACTGAGCTTGTTGATCAGAAAGGTCGGCAGTTCGGCGGTTCGAATCCCTAGTGCCACATAATGGAGTGAGCTCCTGTTACTTGTCCCAGCTTCTGTCAACCTAGCAGTTCAAAAGCAAGTAGGAAAAATAAGAACCACCTTTGGTGGGAAGGTAACAGCGTTCAGTGTGCCTTCGGTGTTTTAGTCATGCCGGCCACATCACCACAGATATGTCTTCAGACAGCACTGGCTCTTTGGCTTTGGAACAGAGATGAGCACCGTCCCCTAGAGCTGGGAATGATATAGTATGTGTGAGGGGGAATGATACAGTATGTGTGGCACATACAGTATGTGTGAGGGGGACCTTTACATTTACCTTTTAGGAGCGCAATGAAGGCCTTAGAAAAAGTACTCAGGTGCCAGGATGTGTTTATCCCTAGAGATAACTCTCAGTTTGAGCTACCCTTCAGTGCTACAGTGGCTCAGCTTGAGGAGGCTTGCAGCTGGTCCTCGAAATTGCAGCTGTCATAGCAACCACAGGGTCACCTGATCGTAAGTAAGAAACTTGGCAACTGACGGGCAATTACAATAGTGGTCCATGGGGAATGATAAGCAAAATCAATGGGGAATGAGGCAGGAGATTACAAATGGTGATCATGTGATGTCACGCTTAACCATAGTGAATGACATATAGATCTTAGAAGAATGACATATTCTTTAATATAACCTAGAGCAGTGATGGCAAACCTTTTTTGGCTGCCATGCCAAAAGTGGGAGGAGCACAGGGGGGGCATGCACTGGCATGCCACACCCATAATTTTACGCCCCTGACCCACCCCTTCAGGGAAGCCTCCTGAAGGCTCCCGAGGGCGAAAAACGGTTCTACAACAAAAGGCCTTCAGCTCCAGGGTGATAGGATTAGCCCTCACCCAAGATCCAAATGAGGACAAAGCCATTAAGCCATAATAGGAATTGCCCAATATCCTTTCAGAACACAAGACTCTTCATTACATCATCAACCAGAAAGATTCAACCAAGCCTGGGACACAGACAGCCTACAAAGCTAGCTGTGACCCCTGCATAGCTCCCTGGGAGTCTGCCAACCAATAGGATTTATTTCATGCCCAGGAACAGAAAGTTCTAGGGCAGTGATGTGAATGTTTTTTTGCTCGGGTGCCAAAAGGGCACGCACGCAATAGGGCGTGTGTGCGTGCCCACACCCACAATGCAATGCCCTTCCATGCCCCGCACATGTGCGCCAGTGGTGGGTTCCAGATCCCATTGCAACCAGTTCGCGCATGTGTCCTTCCTTCCAGCAACGCCTCCGTGAGCCTCTGCGATGCTCCAGCCTCCTTAGTGGAGCCTCGTGCAGGCACTGTACGTGCCGTGTGATTGCATGGAAGCGCTGGAGACTTTAAAGAAGTACCGGTATGCCCATACCAGGGCGTACAGCCTGCAACCCACCACTGATATGCACATACCTCACTGAAGTCTCTGGACTTCCGGTAGGCCCATTGGGCTGTTTTTCGCCCTCCCAGTTGGCCCTTTGGGCCATTTTTTGCCCTCCTCAGGCTTCAGGAAAGCCTCTGAAATCTGTGAGTTGCAAAAAATGGGCCCAAAAGGCTTACCAGAAGTTCAAAACTGTGCCCTCAGATATGGCTCTGCATGCCACCTGTAGCAGGCCTGCTATAGGTTCTCCATTACGGCTGTAGGGCAAGGCCCAAGAGAGGGTATACATCCCTGCTCCATTAAACTATCCTTCCAAGCAGCCTCCATGTTTCCAGTGTCTCCTCTACCCACTTGGAACTGAAGCCAGATGGATATTTCTTCCTACAATAGTATCTGATTCCCCTAATGAGCACAACTGGAACTGCTGGAACTGCTGTCAAACATCAGGTGCAATCCTGTGACATCAGTCTATGATCACCACATCAATTAGCAGTGGTGCCCTCCCCCCAGTTCCAATTGTCATTATTAGCTAAGGACTACCTGTCCAGCAATCAAACTCCTACTGAAAATAGTTGCAATAGTTGCAATTGAAATTTGGACTTTGACGAAACAAGATTGAAAACAATTAATAGATCTGAATTTTGGGGTTGGAGAAAGCAAACAAATGTATTGTAGAACTAATCAAATACCTAGGCTCGAATGAAGACCTAACTCTATGGGGATGTCTAAAATGCTGAAAAGAAAAAGGAAGTGTGAAATGGTTTTTATGTCAGGCTTACAGCCCTCTTTTCTTTTGGATCTTTGGCCTGCCACACTTTCTATTATTCTACTATGCATTTTCTAGGAAAATGCACGCGGGGGGGGGGGGAATTGTAGGAGTGAGATGTGAAGTAGCCATAATAAAATTCTTTCTAGAAAGTCAAGGTCATCCTTTGTCTTTGCACTTCTGCATCTGACTGGAACTGGATGGGTAGAACGGCCAGCATGGCAGTGGAAGATTAGATCATGTGATGGACTTGGGGTGTGAGGGCAAGATATTGAACTTTCAACTAGGTGGGGGGAAACTGAGAATCTTTCAGATTCGGGTTTTCCCAGATGTGCCAATTTGGCTCTCTTAATATATTGGAACTTTGAGCAATACTTTGCTTTGGACTCTGATTTAATTTTAGATGCTATGTGACATTTTGCTGCAGCTAAGCATTGATTAAGAACTATGCAATATCTTGTGGTTATGTTTTGAACGCTCTCTCTACACCCACACCTACACCCACACATCACTTATTCCAAACAACCTAGGTTTCGAGTTTAATAAAATTTGTATGCCGCCCACACCCATTGGGACTCTGGGCGGCTCACAGCAAGACAAAAGAACATTTAAAATGTAAGAATAAAAAATACAATTAAAAGTCCACATCATCCATTCTATCTAAGCGGGGCTGGATATCAATCAACAGCCTTAGGCCTCCTGGAACAGCCAGGTCTTGATGGCTTTACGGAAGGCCGGGAGAGTGGTAAGGGTCTGGATCTCTATGGATAGATCGTTCCACAGGGCCAGCGCAGCAACAGAGAAGGCCCTCCCCCGGGGAGCCGCCAGCCAGCATTGTCCGGTTGATGGCACCCGGAGGAGGCCCAACCTGTGCAATCTTGTTGGTCGTTGGGAGGTAAGTGGCAGGAGGCGGTCTCTCAGGTAGCCAGGTCCTAAACCATGTAGGGCTTTAAAAGTAATGACTAGCACCTTGAAGCGCGTCCGGAGACCAATGGGGAGCCAGTGCAACTTGCGGAGGATAGGTGTAACATGGGTGTATCTAGATACACCCCATATCGCTCGCGCGGCTGCATTCTGGACCAACTGTAGTCTTCGAACACTCTTCAGGGGCAGCCCCATGTAGAGTGTGTTACAGTAATCTAGTCCTGAGGTGACGAGGGAATGAGTGACTATTCGAAGTGCCTCCCGGTCCAGGTAGGTTCCTGTTTATTTAGTCTTGGAAGAAGACATGTTGGTCTCCTGTGGGAAGAAATATCCATCTGGGTTCAGTTCCAAGTTGGGAGAGAGAGAGAGACACTGGAAACATGGAGGCTGCTTGGAAGGATGGTTTAATGGAGCAGAACCATTAAGCACATGGTCTTGGTGCAGCTGAACACATGGAGTAGAGAGAAAGATATATGTAGACCCTCTCTTGGGCCTTGCCCTAGAGCTTCCTGTTCCCGTGCAAGAAATATATCCTATTGGTTGCTGTAGGGAGAGATGTGCAAATCCTAGGTGTTTGTCTGAGATAAGCCTGGTGGAACTGTGCTAGGTGATGTAATATCCCCAGGTGTCATGTGGTGAGCTCTGCTGATAGATGGGTAGAGGGCTAATCCTATTCTGTCCTGACAGTGAAGGTCTTGTAGATAAGCTGGCACCAAAACATCTGCTGGGGGCAAGGAGCTGGGGCTAAGTTTCTGTCTCCGAGAGCATGCTTCTCAATTTCCCATTCCAGGCAAATATAATATTCTGCCTTTTTAATATTTCCTAAAATATTTAGGAGAGGAGTGGGTGCTAACTTTCCACACTCCTTAAGGCTGAACTCAGATTCCGACCCACTTAGTCTCAGCAAAGTTTTGGTTACAGTTGTGCACTAGATCTATATTCCTGCAGCAGAAGATTGAGGAGTGCTTGGATCTTTGGTTGTAGGCTTCCATGGACAAGCTATAGTTGAATTGTTTCAAACAAAACAAAGCTTTTTCTTGACCCTTCCAATTTCTTTCATGCCTGATATAAAACAGGTGATTTGCAGACAAGTGTACATTATTGGCAAGAGCTGCCCCCTGGTGGTGCGAATTATTATTAAAATTAGTGTGCCCAAATCCGACATGATACCATATTTGGGACAAGCTATTAGTTTATTTCTATATTATATAACTGAAGGCTTATGTACTAATTTGATTTCTTTGGGGGATGTTTGTGAGCTGCAGATGATGAAGGGATATGCATCTTTCAGAATGTACGAGAAGACTTTTTTCGGTCTATGATGGCAAAACATCAGTACTATCAAATCTAGCAGGTAGAAGCTGGTGAGTTCATTGTAGCAGATCAGGTATATGCAGACATGGCTCAAACATTAGGTTAAGGGCAGGGGTGGGCTGCAGTGGTGGGTTCCTGGGAGTATGGCTCGGTACGGCAATACCGTTGGCAGCTGGGAGCAGCGGCCATCGTACCGGAACGGTGTTTCAGTGGGCCCACCCGCATTCCTTACCTCTATTAGAGGGAAATGGGTCACTTGCGCATATGTGCGCAGCGTATGGTGCCTACGCGACTTCGCCGAACAGCAGGGCCATCTCAGGGATCCGGAACCCGCTACTGGTGGGCTGCTGCAGGTTCTCATGGGTTCGAGAGAACCTCTAGCTAAGAAACTGCCCAGTTCAGAGAACCTGCAAATTCCACCCCTAGCTGGCCCTGCCCACACTTTCCCTCTCCTCCCTCCCTGCCCCTCCCCTCCCAGGAATCCCCATGGAGCCCGTTAACATTATTAAGATGCAGATGAAGCTTAGAGAATTAAAGGGAGAAAGTGCACCAGAGTTCTCGGGGAATTGGGCTGCTTATAAATACAAATAAGTAAGTCATGGAGAATGTAAAACCAGAATTGTGCACAGAATTATGGACTTCAATTATTGTTTCAATCTCTGGAAAAATCCATGACTCATACATTCAAAACCTTTCAAAAATAGCTAATGCATTTGGTCCAGACAAAGCATAACCATAACCTTTTTAAAGAAATTATCTGCTTTCAAAAGTTTTTAAAAGTATCATTAATTAATATTAAGGATATCCGTCCTATTTTTGGCCCGTACTGAAATTTTTGGCTTAGTAAGTGTCTGGGGGGTTAATATGGAGGGTCAATTGGGGTCAATTAATGTTTTGAGATGTCTGTAGAGATCCAGGCAGTCCCTAGTCCTGCAGGTGAGGCACCTAGTTGTGAGAAACTGTGACCCACAGTTGTATGGTCAGCCTCCAGTAAGAGCAGCCTTGATTTCTCTCTAGCAGTGTATTGTTACTGGCCTTGTTTCTCGATTACTAGCTAATAACCCGGCATTGCCCAGGTATTTATTTATAGGGGGAACATGTCTGGACCAAACGTAATTTCTAATGTCGGATTTTCCCCCTTGCCAGAGGGAGCCCTTGTGGAGTACTGTGAAGCAGTTACCATGGCAACTCCACTGCGCTGTACAGTAGAAGTCATTTTATGGTACAGTAGAAGCCATTTTAAGGGACAACAGGCTGTATCTTAATAGAAAACACACCCCAAGGGGTTTTAGAGATGTCTTACCCCCACAGAATTTGTTTCCAGAGAATAAGTCATCTGTGTACCAAGCTTGGTTGAAATTGCTTGAGGCATTCCAGAGTTATGCTGGAACATACACACACATACAGCCATTTTTATATAGATAGATTGCAGGTGTTCATAATACTATTAGTTAAAGTAATACATGATTTTATCCAATAAATGTTTAAGGTCAATGAACAATCTGAAAATCCATGAAGGGGTTGATGAGCTGAATAGTTGAAGAGTTTGGGTATCCCTAGTTTATGATATGAATTAATATGTTCTGTTTAAATAGGACCTAATTGTCAAGAATGCTATTGTAATGGTTCTTGCACAGGGCTTGGAACTGGAGTACATCATGATCTCCAAGGTGCCTTCCAAACTTATTATGATTCACCCCAGGCTGCAGTTCTTCGTATGTCAGATGGGCCCACCACCACTCATCATGGCTACAGTAAGTCAAAATGAGCAGTTATATGTAAAAAAAAGATGTGGAGACTCTAGAAAGAGTGCAGAGAAGAGCAACAAAGATGATTAGGGGACTGGAGGCTAAAACATATGAAGTATGGTTGCAGGAACTGGGTATGTTTAGTTTAATGAAAAGAAGGACTAGGGGAGACATGATAGCAGTGTTTTGATATCTCAGAGACTGCCACAAAGAGGGAGTCAAGCTATTTTCCAAAGCACCAGAGGGTAGAACAAGAAGCAATGGAGATGGAAACTAATCAAGGAGACAAGCAACTTAGAATTAAGAAGAAATTTTCTAACAGTTAGAACAATTAATCAATGGAACAACTTGCCCCCAGAAGTTCTAAATGCTTCAACACTGGAAATCTTTAAGAAGATGTTGGATAAGCATTTGTCTGAAGGTGTAGGGTTTCCTACCTAAGCAGGGGGTTGGACTAGAAGACCTCCAAGGTCCCTTCCAACTCTGTTATTCTATGGATAGCTGATTACTGAGTAGTAATCTGGGTATCTTGACAAAGTAATGTTTCATCAACATGTCACGTCCATAATATTATATTGCATGCAACTTGATGGTCCTAGTTATAAAACCTGGACACTTCTTTGATGATAAAATGTCAAAACCATAAGATTGCTGTGTATCTTCTTTACTTGGCTAATTCTTCAAATTTGCTGCAGTGGGAGAGCCTGACCTTGGCTTGAGGCATCCTGTGAATCATATTTCAATCCTGCTGACACGAATGGGCCAATATTGTGTTGTTTTGGGCTGGTGTAACAGCTTTCTGGATTAAGGTGCACTCAGAAAGAACAGATTGTTGCAAAATACTTCAGCTTGGCACATATTTCCTCTGAGCAGGCAGGCAGGATGCTCATGAACAAACACATTGATATTAACTGCTTTTACTTTTTTCCAGCATATGGTGCTAAAACTTGAAATAGATTCTTGCTTCCTGCAGGTGAAAAGGGATTCTTTTAGCTGGTATAGAGTTTTGCACTTTCGTTGACTGGGTCTTGTCCAAGGACTCCTGAAAGATCTGGATCTCTCAGCCTTGTGTTGTTGTTAGTTGCGAAGGCATGCCCGATCCATCACGACCCCATGGACAACATTCCTCCAGGCCTTCCTGTCCTCTACTGTCCCCCAGAGCCCATTTAAGCTCACACCAACTGCTTCAGTGACTTCATCCAGCCACCTCATTCTCGTTCGTCCCCTTCTTCTTTTGCCCTCAGTCTTTCCCAGCATTAGGCTCTTCTCCAGTGAGTCCTTCCTTCTCATTAGGTGGCCAAAGCATTTGAGTTTCCTCTTCAGGGTCTGGCCTTCTAAAGAGCAGCCAGGGTTGGTCTCTTCTAGAAATGACCGCTTTGATCGCCTTGCAGTCCAAGGGACTCGCAGGAGTCTTCTCCATAGTTCAAAGTCCTCCATTCTTTGGCGCTCAGCCTTTCTTCTTTCAGTCTTTACCTCCGGGGATAAAGGCAAAGACAATCCTGCAGTTTTTTTCCATCTTGTACATCTTCCTCCATGTTCTTCCTGAACTTACCCAATGCTTTAGATGTTTTTTCCCAGTGACTGATCTAGATTGGATCCTGCAACATTATTCTGGGACACATATGTTTGTCCTCATTTGGTTTCTCAAATGCACATGAAACTCATCCACGCATTGGTGGCTGGTGGAATTTATATATTAATAGGTAAAGGTTCCCCTCGCACATATGTGCTAGTCATTCCCCACTCTAGGGGGCAGTGCTCATCTCTGTTTCTAAGCCAAAGAGCCAGCGCTGTCCGAAGACGTCTCCATGGTCATGTGGGTGGCATGACTAAATGCTGAAAGCACACAGACTGCTGTTACCTTCCCACCAAAGGTGGTCCCTATTTTTCTACTTGCATTTTTACATGCTTTCGAACTACTAGGTTGGCAGAAGCTGGGACAAGTAACGGGAGCTCACTCCATTATGTGATGCTAGGGATTCGAACCGTCGAACTGCCAACCTTTCTGATTGACAAGCTCAGGGTCTTAGCCACTGACCCTCCAAACTACCATGTCCCATATATTTATTTATAATCAATACCTTTTCTTTAGGGAAAAATACCCCTTTTCCTTGGCTTGTTGGTAATAATTTCCATTTCTTTATACTCTATAACAATTCATAGCTTTCCTAGCCTCTGGTCCCACTTGTTCCAGTGAAACGCTAATGTTGTCTGGCTCATGAAGATCAAAATAGAGGAAGCAGAAAAGCAGCCACAATGTTTGTCTGGTTCTGGCTGTATTTGCTTCAGATGACAGCAGAGAAAACAATTCTGTCCACTGGATAGCTGGTTAGGACCAGAAGTGCTGCTTTGGACTGGTTTGGGCAAACCAGTTGTTAAAATTTTGCCCAGTTCAGCAAACCGGCTAATCCCACCACTTGCTGGCACCACCCCGGCCATTTTTTGGCCCTTTTTGGGTTGTTTTTCAGGCTATTTTCAGCCTGGTTTTCGGGCTGTTTTGGGGGCATTTGCAGCCCATTTGCAGCCTGGTTTTTGGGCCATTTTGGATGTTTAGTAATAGTAAATAAATAGAAAAGAAAATTGTGCCTTGTTGAGGACTTTGAAGTGAGTGGCCGGGAGGCAGGGCTGGGAGTGATGAGTGACGTTGTGTTGGCCATGCCCACCCAGTCACATGATCACCTGGCCACGCCACCCAGCCAGTCATTAGGACAGAGAACCAGTTGTTAAATTATTTGAATCCCATCACTGGTTAGGATCCTTCATTGGTATCTTCATCACCACTGAGAGATTGCTTCAATTATTATACTCAATGTCATCTTGTAGTGGGAATGAAGGTAAGATGCTACCAAGAGATTTGCACATAACAAAAGAAAATATAATGTTGAGGAGGAGGAGGGGGAGGAGGAGGAGGAGGAGGAGGAGGAGGAGGAAGAGAGCCCTAAATTTTCTTTTTGATAGTTGAAAGAGTGGAGTTTGATAAGCATGTCATAGAATCATAGGATTAGAAGACAGCTTGGAGATCTTCTAGTTCAACCCCTTGCCCAAGACAAGCGTCCTCATACAATGCATCCATCCATTATGTTATATTCCATGTAGCTCTGATATCTATAATCTTGCTCCTGCCCAGGAATTGTCTTTGTTATGAGAGGTAAGAGAGATTTCTTCAGAGGTGAAAACGCTGAAAGCAGAGCTGAACTCTCTCTTTATTACTTAGATCCGTGATGGCAAACCTATCAGCTGTCTCCCGTTGCTCTTCCAGGTTCTGGTGCGAGTGCCGAAATGGGAGTGCCCGTGCACATGTGCGGGAGAGCACCAAAAATTGGAAGAGCAGCTCCCCAGCATGCATGCACGGGAGTGCCGGAAACCGGAAGAGCTGTTCCCCGGCATGCATGTGCACAGCAGGAAGCTGAGCTTCTGGTTTCTGGTGCACACATGTGTGCCAACCAGCTGGCTTTTGCACACGCATGCATGCCAGAAATTGGAACGCCAGGTGACTGGGACTCCTGCATATGCACCCCAGGGAACTGCTCTTCTGGTTTCTGATGCCCCCCCCCACTTCAGCACTCGGTGCCGAAAAGGTTCACCAACATTGACTTAGTTTAGTTTTAGTTTAGTTTTAGTTTATTTGTATGCCGCCCTTCTCCAGGGGGGACTCAGGGCGGCGAACAACTCAAAGGGGGAGGGAACATAAACAACAGTACACATAAATTAAAATACACAAAAATCACACAGCCATACCAGTCGAGAGGGGAGGGGAACTCATCAACCCCAGGCCTGCCGGCACAGCCAGGTTTTAACGGCTTTCCGGAAGGCCTGGAGAGAGGTGAGGGTCCGGATCTCCGCGGGGAGTTCATTCCAAAGGGCCGGAGCTGCTACAGAGAAGGCCCTCCCCCGGGTAGTAGCCAGATGGCATTGGCTGGCAGACGGAACCCGGAGGAGGCCAACCCTGTGTGATCTGACGGGTCTTTGGGAGGTAATTGGCAGCAGGTGGTCTCTCAAGTACTCAGGTCCAATACCATGAAGGGCTTTATAAGTTACGACTAGCACTTTGAAGCGTATCCGGAGACCGATCGGTAGCCAGTGCAGCTCGCGGAGGATAGCGTGGGTGTACCGAGGTGCACCCACAATCGCTCGCGCGGCTGCATTCTGGACGAGTTGAAGTCTCCGAATACTCTTCAAAGGCTGCCCCATGTAGAGCGCATTGCAGTAGTAAATCATTCATCCAGTTAGCTGCAGTGGGAACGTGATGTGCCATCCTGTAGATCAAATTTCATCTTGGTTGATATTTAATAGCCCAGTATTGCATGGTTTTACCCTGATGTAACAGCTTCGTGGATTAAGGTGCACCGTACAGTATAGCCTTTCTTGTCATTATACAGAATAAATACAACGAAATTGGTTGCATTTTGTCATCTAGTTTGTTGCAAAATAGTTCTGCTTGCCAACTTTTCTGACAAAATCATTCTTACGGCTGGGCAGGTCTGCTCATGAAAGAATAGCTCTCTACAGCAGTGGTTCCCAAACTTGGCAACTTTAAGACTTGTGGACTTTAGCCCCCAGAATTCTCCAGCCAGCTCTGGAGAATTCTGGGGGTTGAAGTCCACAAGTCTTAAAGTTGCCAAGTTTGGGAACCACTGCTCTACAGTAACAACTGTCATTTTGTCTCTGTTTCATTATAATGCTGAAAATTTGAAGATGATTATTGTTCTTCACACTCGGAATAGCTATTGCTTTTCTTTTATTAAAAAGCCACTAAGGGATTCCTTCAGCAAACATAGAGTTTTGCAGTTTCATTGACTGTGACTTGTTCCAAGTCTCCCCCCGCCCCCCGAGGTCTGTGTCTCCCAGAATCAATCTATATATGTATAAACAGCTGTGTGTGTGTGTGTGTGTGTGTGTGTTCCAGCATAACTCTGGAACACCTTGAGCAATTTCAACCAAACTTGGTACACAGATGACTTACTCTCAGGAGAAAAATACTGTGGGGGTAAGACACCCCTAACTCTCCTCGGGGTGTGTGTTTTGTTAAGATGCAGTCAGTTGTGCTCTACTGCCGTACTGGTTTCTACTGTACGGCCAGAGGTGGGTTCCTACCGATTTGGACTGGTTTGGCCAAATAGGTACTAGGTATCCACACCCCCAAACCAGTTCTATTGGTGGCACCATAGGTGCTGGCATCTTGTTTTTGGCTTCTGCGCATGGGCAGAAGCCTTTTTTACCTACTGCGCATGCGCACCCTCACTCAAAGCACGTCCCTGAGTGAACCAACAGTAGAAGAAGTCGGAACCCACCCTTCTGTACAGCGCAGTGGAGTTGCCATGGTAACGGCTTCACAGTACTCCACAAGGGGGCTCCCTCTAGTAGGGGGAAAAATCCAAGTTTAAAAATTATGTTTGGTCCGGACATTTCCCCCCCTATAAATAAATACCTGGGCAACGCCGGCTTATCAACAATAAGGGCAGAGGCAGCTCGTGGTATATTTACATCCATTTCTTCCTCAGTATTTCTGAATTCACACAATGTTTTGGGTTTTCTCAAAAGCATGTAACATGGTGGCGCAGTGGTTAAATGCAGCACTGCAGGCTACTGCTAGATCAGCAGGTCAGCGGTTCAAATCTCACCGGCTCAGGGTTGACTCAGCCTTCCATCCTTCCGAGGTGGGTAAAATGAGGACCCAGATTGTTGGGGGCAATATGCTGACTCTCTGTAAACCGCTTAGAGAGGCCTGAAAGGCCTATGAAGCGGTATATAAGTCTACTGCTATTGCTATTGCTATCCACCCTTGTGTTCTCCTTGCCTTTGCTGGGCTTGGCCTTGTGGAAATGACATATTTCAAATCAGTATGTAAAGAATGTTTCCTTTGCTGAAAAATACTCCCTTGTGCTCCTAGACGTGGTAGTGATATCCTGTTTTCTCATTGTACTCTATGTCCAGAGCAAGAAATAATGTTTCTAACCCCTTGGATCCACTTAAGTTCTGAATGCTGCTTGGGCCTCAGGAGTATCAATATGAAGGAAGCTGGAAAATTAGGATGTTATTTGGCACTAAATTTATTTGCTTCGAAAGGTTGCCCTTGCAACTGATCTTTTCACTTATGAGCATTAACAGTAGCCCCATGATAATGTGTTCACAACTTGGCCACATGGTACACAGCATGTGTTTATGATTGTTGTAGTGTCCCGGGGTTCACCAGATGGATTCGTAATTGGCTGACAAACCTTACCCAGCGAGTAGTGCTTAATGGGTCTACGTCTACATGGAGGGAAGTAAGCAGTGGGGTACCACAAGGTTCCATCTTAGGGCCAGCCAGTACCATTCAACACCTTCATAAACGGCTTAGATGAGGGAATAGAAGGAGAACTTACCAAATTTGCAGACGATACTAAGCTGGCAGGAATAACTAACACCCTAGATGATAGGCCTGTGTTTCTCAACCTTGGCGTTCAACTCCCAGAATCCCCCAGCCAGCACAGCTGGCTGGGGGATTCTGGGAGTTGAAGTCCACAGGACTTAAAGTCGCCAAGGTTGAGAAACACTGTGATAGGCTCAAGATCCAGATGGACCCTGACAGACTTGAACACTGGGTCCTATCTAACAAAATGAAATTCAATGAAGAGGAAAGTAAAGTCTTTACATTTAGGCAAGAAAAACCAAAAGTACAGATATTGACTGGTTGAAACCAGGCTTAATAGTAGTAACTATGATAGGGGTATTGGAGTCTTAGTGGACAACCAGTTAAATATGAACCAGCAGTATGAAGCCAAAAAAGCCAATGCAATCCTAAATTGCATTAACAGAGGAATACAATCAAGATCAAGTGAGGTACTAATATCACTCTATAAAGCTTTAGTAAGACCACATCTAGAATACTGCATCTAGTTTTGGTCACCACATTATAACAAAGATGTTGAGTCTCTAGAAAAAGTGCAGAGAAGAGCAACCAGGATGATTAGGGGATTGGAGACTAAAACATATGAAGAACAGTTACAGGAACTGGGCATGGCTAGTCTAGTGACGAGAAGGACCAGGGGAGACATGAGAGCAGTGTTCCAATATTTGAGGGGCTGCCACAGAGAGGGTCAACCTATTTTCCAAAGCACCTGAAGGGCAGACAAGGAACAATGGATTGAAATTGATCAAGGAGAAATTCGACCTAGAAATAAGGAGAAATTTTCTGACAGTGAGAACAATCAACCCATGGAGCAGAAGTTGTCTTCAGAAATTGTGAAATTGCTTCATCACTGGAGGCTTTCAAGAAGAGACTGGACTGCCATCTGTCGGAAATGGTGTAGGATTTCCTGCTTGGGTGGGTGATTGGACTAGATGACCTACAAGGTCCCTGTTAATCTAATTTATTTATGGATTCTGCAATTGCCATTTGTGATCTTCCAAGCAGTCCACTAGAGAGACAAAGAGCATTGTAGTTTCTGCCAATTCCCACTTTCAGCTTCTTGCTATCTTGGATACTGGATCACGGGGAGCTTTGGCTCCAGGTTAAAAGTCAGGAGTATTTGTATTTGGTTCTAGTCCTTTGTGATTGGAAGGAGAAGAGAATGAACCTAGTACATCTTAACCAGAACTAGTAAGATTGCCCCCACAACTCATGATTTGACTCCAAGTACAGGAATGGAGTTAGCAATGATTCCTGGGAGAACTTTATGGTGGTCAAGTTCTGTGGATCTGATCATTTTTAGTTAATATTATAGCCACAGAACATCTCTAAATTATAAAAAAATCATGTGGAAGCTATTATGTGTTAGACACTCTGGAGTTGTGCTTCAGGTGCTGACCTAAAAAGCAAGAGGGCCACAAATTGCCCCCCCCCCCAATCTCTTCTTCCTCCTGGCCCTTAGTGCTGACTGTTTTTATTGCGTGTTGGGTGAGGTTTTGCTATCGCCAAGGAACTAGATAATCATTGATCTCTTTGGCACTTATATTTTTCAACTTTAAATTTTTGTGACAATTCTTAAACTTAATTTACCTCAATTTAGCTTTAAAAGACGTGACAAGCATCTTAAAAGATTCACCTTACTGGAAAGAATGGAATATTCTCCTTGGTTGCTGCTGTTACAAATTGGCCACCAGAGGGCACTCCTAGACAATTGTATGGTCCTGAAATGAATATGCCATTATTTTTCTCACAAATAGCCTTCTTGCTTATCAGCATGTGATGAGGGATTCTTTTAAATACTTCATTGAACTGATGGTATATTACATTTCATCATTCCCAGAATCTATTAGGGAAGTTAGTTCAGCAAAAAGACAAAATGAAATATTTATTTTTGATAAAGTTATGTTAATGTTTGATAATGATTATGTTTGCAAGGTGATTACAGACTGAAAACTATATTATTATGCCAATCATGGTGTAGTTTTTGTGCTTCCATAATCTAAGATCACTGTTTGAAGGTTAATGGAATTAATGTTAATTGACTAATCTATAATTCCCTGTAGTTCTTTTATATATTTTAAAGATAGGAGCAACATTTACCCTCTATTCCTCTGTATCTACCTCAGGATTTCTCCAATATAATATATAAAGGTTCGATCAGTACTCTAATATGTAATTGAAATGGTCCTAAAGATTTCAGACCAAGCAAATTAAAAAATATATTTGCGGGTTGTATGTCTATCAGTCTTAAATTTCCATTCCGCCCCTTCAATTTAGAATAGGATAGAATAAAACAGAATAGAATAACAGAGTTGGAAGGGACCTTGGAAGACTTCTAGTCCAACCCCCTGCTTAGGCAGGAAATCCTACACCACTTCAGACAAATGGCTTTCCAACATCTTAAAAACTTCCAGTGTTGGAGCATTCACAGCTTCTGGAAGCAAGTTGTTCCACTGATTAATTGTTCTAATTGTCAGGAAATTTCTCCTCAGTTCTAAATTGCTTTTATCCTTGATTAGTTTCCACCCATTTCTTCTTGTCCTACCCTCAGGTCAGAGGTGGGTTGCTCTCGATTCGGCCCGGATTGGGCAAACCAGTAGTAGCAGTGGTGGGAGGCTACGCCTACCCACCCAGATGCGTGCATGAGCAAACTGGTAGTAAAAAAAAAAAAGGCAACCCACCACTGCCTCAGGTGCTTTGGAGAATAGCTTGACAAGATTGTTGTGGACCACAAGTAGGAATTGTGTATCTTTTTTTGGTCCTTAGTTGCAATTTGGCAGTTCGAATCCCAGCAGGTGCAAGGTTGACTCAGCCTTCCATCCTTCTGAGGTAGGTAAAATAAGGACCCAGATTGTTGGGGGCAAGAGGCTGACTCTGTAAACCGCCTATAGAGGGCTGGAAAGCACTGTGAAGTGGTATATAAGTCTAACTGCTATAGTGCTAGTGCTATTTGGTCTTCTCCCTGCTCTTCTGCTTCTTTTCTTATTCCTTATTTTGAACACCACTCAGCTTTTTAAATTTTTAAACAGCCTTTGCTAAAGTTTTTATTTTTTATTTTGACCATTTGCTTTCCTAATACCAGTTCTACAGTTCTGTATTTCCTCTATGGCAGGGGTGTCAAACTCGATTTCATTGAGGGACGCATCAGGGTTGTGTTTGACCTGGGGCGTGGCTGGGGGGCGTGGCCAGCTCAACATCACTTGTCTTGGGGGTGCCTGAATGCTCTGCCAGCGAAAATGGGCTCCCAAGCTCCATTTTTGCCTGGGACAGTTCCTGCAACTCTCTGCCAGCAAAAACGGACCTTGGGAGGGTTGCATGTGGCCCTACCGAGCTCTATTTTCGCCAGCAGAGGCAACGCTGGCCAGTCCTTAGCTGCTTCCAGGGCGGCACCGCAGGCCAGATCTAAGTACCCCACAGGCCGGATCCGGCCCCCAGGTCTTGAATTTGATACTCCTGCTCTATGGCAAGGCCCACATTTCACTCATTGAGAGCCAATTGGTGTAGTGGGTTAAGGCACCAGGCTAGTAACTAGGACAGTGTTTCTCAACCTTGACGACTTTAAGTCCTGTGGACTTCAACTCCCAGAATCCCCCAGCCAGCACAGCTGGCTGGGGATTTCTGGGAGTTGAAGTCCACAGGACTTAAAGTCGCCAAGGTTGAGAAACATTGAACTAGGAGATGTTGAGTTCTAGTCCCATCTTCACTCTGAAAGCCAGCTGGGTGCTTCTGGGCCAGTCATTCTTTCTCAACCCAATTCACCACACTGGGTTCTTGTTTTGGGCAACTTAAGAGGAGGAAGAAGAAAACAGTATTAGGTACAGTATGTTCCAGAGGTGGGTTCCAGTGGTGGTGGTGGGAGGCTCTGCCCACCCACCCACCCAGAGGCTTCTGCACATGAGAGTGCGCATGTGAATGGACATGCGAACATGAGCGAGCATGAGTGAACTGGTAGCACTGGGGTTTGAAACCCACCTTTGGTATGTTTACTGCCTTGAGTTATTTATAAAGTAATAAATGCAGGGGGTGGGGGAAGGTATTTGCCCAGGTATTTAACTCAGATACTCTCTATTGCATTACTGTTAGTTCATTTGGATTTCTGAGTAGGAATGGGTATTGTCAGCATTCAACACAACTACGCATCCTTCCCCACACACTTTGTTGCTTTGAACAACATCCTTCAATCCAGTGGTGAAATTCAATTTTTTTTACTACCGGTTTTGTGGGTGTGGCTTGGTGGGCATGGCAGGGGAAGGATGCTGCAAAATCTCCATTCCCACTTCACTCCTGGGGGAAGGATATTGCAAAATCTACATTCCCACCCCATTCCAGGGGAAGGATGCTGCAAAATCCCCATTCCCACTTCACTCCTGGGGGAAGGATATTGCAAAATCTACATTCCCTCCCCATTCCAGGGGAAGGATGCTGCAAAATCTCCATTCCCACTTCACTCCTGGGGGGAAGGACATTGCAAAATCTACATTCTCTCCCCACTTCAGGGCCAGCCAGAGGTGGTATTTGCTGATTCTCCGAACTACACAAAATTTCCACTACCGGTTCTCTGGAACCTGTCAGAACCTGCTGAATTTCACCCCTGCTTCAATTGCTATATTCAGTCCTGGGAATCATTGTGTGACGTGGTATAGGATTTCCTTCCTAAGCAGGGATTGGACTAGAAGATATCCAAGGTCCCTTCAAACTCGTTATTCTATTCTATTCTATTCTATTCTATTCTATTCTATTCTATTCTATTCTATTCTATTCTATTCCATTCCATTCCATTCCATTCCACTCCACTCCTCTACCCTACCCTACCCTACTCTACTGTACTCTATCCCAGCATGTTATAAATTATATTTTCCTTTTTGAACTAAGAGCATAAACTCTTACTTTTTTTAATTTCTCACATTTTCAGCAATAATGCATAGACAAGTCAATATTATGGTTTATTTTGAGTAGTTTAAGAGATCCCATTGCAACTACACTAATTTCTACAGTTTGGTTCTGAGGTCCTTATTTCCTCTCAGTGGGGCTGCTACTTACATTCTCTCCCATAGGGACAGCCTCCCTATTGGTAAGTAAGAAGTAGGGGATAATGGCTTTTTGTGTGCGTGCCTATCTCTGTGTCATGGAGGTGAAAGTTATCAGCAAGACAAATCAGTGGAAATTCTTGCATGCCAGAGTATGTCTCCTCAAATCCTATCTTACTCTTTTGCCAGGTTTTAGTTTAAAGCTTTCCTAACCAGGTTTGTCAGACGGAACACGTTATTACTAGTCCTTGTGAAGTATAACTACACCAGTCCATCTTCTAGGTTGGGGTTTTCAAATGGTGGTTGTAATACGCTCAAGTCCCACAAGAATTTAATGGTGTTCCTTCCATGCTACTTTGATCCTTTCCCATTGTTGTTATTCCCCCAAAATAGGACTGAAAAGATCAGAAAGATTTCCTAAACCACCTCTCTTGTGGGCCCCGCTCTTTTTCTGTCCACCACAGGTCTATACATTGATGGGTCTATTGGACTTTCTCTTTCTTTCTTTCTTTCTTTCTTTCTTTCTTTCTTTCTTTCTTTCTTTCTTTCTTTCTTTCTTTCTTTCTTTCTTTCTTCCTCCTCCTCCTCCTTTTCTTCTTCTTCTTCTTCTTCTTCTTCTTCTTCTTCTTCTTCTTCTTCTTCTTCTTCTTCTTCTTCTTCTTCTTCTTCTTCTTCTTCTTCCTTTCCTCCCTCCCTCCCTCCTCCCTCCCCATCCCTTTGTTGGTCCATTTGTCTTTGAGGGACCTGGGGTGTTCTTTTGAGCAGTTCAGTCTCTCTCTTGGCACTTGAGTTCTGATTGGCTGAAAGACTTAGGAAGGGGGGGAAATCTTTAATTAAGAAGATAATCTCTTCTTACAACTTTCAGTGGCTCCATTTCTCCAATCCCCTTTGCTTCCACTTCAGGATTGATTGTCCTCCAGCATAGTTTAGATCTTTTAACTTCTCCATACTCAAGGAGCAGAAGCTAGAATCTCATTTTACATTTCTTTGAGTTTGTTTCACCTTCTACCAGTCATTTAGTGGTCCAAATTGTACGTTTGGCTGTCACAAACTTTCTTTTTCTTGTTTTCTTTTTGGAAGACAGATTATGTTTTGGATTGGCTATTATCCAGGCACCTTGTTCCTTGTATCCCTCTTCCATCTCAGCCACCCTTGGTGAGTAATCAGAGTTTGGTTTTTTTTTGCTTTGCTCTATAGACAGGCTGACAGGAACAATTGTGCAGAATTAAATGCTTTTGTTCTCACGAGTCCTTTATTGAGGTCAATATTTTGATAAATCAGGGAAACTCAAGAGAATTACTTAGAAAGGTGGTGGACTTCTCACTTTCAAGATGAACCATTCACTAATCTGGATATCTTCTTTATTGGAAAGTTTCCAAGCTGTAGCATTCACCAAGCTATAAATTCATTTAATCTCTTTTCCATGTATTTGGACAAAAACTTCAGTGCCACTGATGTTGTAAGAAGCCATTGAAATCGCAGCTCGTTAGATTAATAATTGAATCGTAGGGGGAAGATCAGGCATCATAAGATCTCTGTTTCTGCAATTTTATTGCATTTCTTAATCTCAGAATGTCGGATTTGTTTTTCATAAGTTACCACTTATCATTCTTAGAAGAATGGTCCAGATAAACTGCATCATTCCAAGAAGCAGAGAGTCAATTCAGTTGATTTTTCTTTTTGATGCTTCTCCATAACTTCGTTACAAAAACTATTAATGAGGAATAAAAGCACTTTACTGGAATATTTTTATTTGAAACATTTTTTCTGGAAAGCATGTCAAAAAACGAAGAACCACAAGGAAAAAATAATAAGAAACAGATTATCTTTTATGAGGCAATTGTTCACTTGTGTAAATTCATATAAGTAACACTGCGCTTATCATAAATAAAATGAGTTTATTGACAGAAGTCCTTGATTCTCCCTTCTTATCACTTGATATGATTTGCTATCCACCCTTTTGAGGTTTAACTGTCTGTCCATTGGGAGAGATCAGTTTTACAGACTCTGTTGCCAAGCTGTCAGCTCTTTTGATTGATTGATTGATTATATGCCATCAAGTTGGTGATGGTTAAATACTAAACTTTTTTGACAACTTAATTTAACAGTAATTTCACCACATAACCAAATACAAAAGCATGCAAAACAATCTCTTTTATTTTTAAAAAGACTTCAGAAATTATGATATCAAGAGAAATCAGCGGCAACCATACAATTTAAGCTCAATCCACAGTTCAAGAGAATTTTAGGTCAACACAGGAGAATCCATCATACACAGATGCACAACCGTTATCAGCGTAAGAACCATCTTGGTGGTAACAGTGACTTTTATTCTTATTACCCCCTAGAAGGAGCACTGCAATTTACTCTGTTCAGTGCTGTCCTTGAACAAAACTTGGAAGTTACAGGTGGAGCAAAATACAGCTGCCTACCAGAAAAGGCACGCTTGGGGTGGGGTGGGGTGGGGGTGCATTGACTGCTAGTTGATTTCTGGTCTGGTTCAAGGTGCTACTAATTCTTATAAAGTTCTTCCTGGCTCAGGTCTCTCATTGTTATGTTCCGCCATGTAGAAGTTACTTATTGGCTCCGTGTGAGCTGCAGTCCCTGAAGACCCTTCCCCAATTGATCAAGAGGCTAGAAGAGTGAATATACTCCATTTCCATGGCTGTTCCAGCTCGCCCCATCAAAGCTGAGCAGGCAGACGCTTTTCATGTTTCTGAAGTTAATTAAGATATGATTCTTGCAGTAAGCCTTAGATATAAGCAAAGCAATCTATCAGGAGCATTTGGTATATAGCATCTTGCAGGGGCATAGTGGCTCAGTGGCTAAGACGCTGAGCTTGTCGATCAGAAAAGTTGGCAGTTCAGCGGTTCGAATCCCTAGAATTGCGTAACAAAGAGAGCTCCCATTACTTGTCCCAGCTTTTGTCAACTTAGCAGTTCAAAAGCACGTAAAAATGCAAGTAGAAAAATAGGAACTGCCTTTGGTGGGAAGGTAACAGCGTTCTATGCATCTTTGGTGTTTAGTCATTCTGGCCACATGATCATGGAGACGTCTTCGGACAGCGCTGGCTCTTCAGCTTTGAAACGGAGATGAGCACCGCCCCCTAGAGTCAGGAACGACTAGCACATATGTGCGAGGGGACTCTTTATCTTGACCTTATTATTTTTATTATGACTTCTTTTTATGGATTGTGTATTTGGAGTTTGAATAATTGTGTGCTTTAGATTAGGATTATGTATAAATTTTAATAAATGAGTAAATAAATAAATAAATGTTGAGGGCTATATTCTAGAAGGAAGGGAAAGGAGGTTTTTTTACGAGGAGAAGTGAGGGTGTTAAATCTTTATAAGGCGAAAGGCATCCATTTATACCTTAACTCCCCAAACTGCCAAGAAAAGTAAAGAGAGCCAACATTCTGGATGTCATCTACTGGTTGGGCATGGTCTCCTGTTGTATATTCCTGACCTACAGTGTTGAAAGAAATCCCTCGTGTGTGGGATACATAAAAACCTTCTGTTTAACCTCTGCAACTTAATGCTCTGGAAAGTCAATAAGGAGGAGAATGCTAATAATGGGGAAATTCTGCTGCTGCAAAGTATCCTTGAACTGGTCATGTTTTTCTGGTGAAGAAAAAAATGCAGGACTATTTCCAAGTCTTAGAACATAGAGGCTAGGAAGGGACCTTAGAGATCTTCTAGTCCAACCTCCTGCTTGAGCAGGAGACCATATACCATTCTGGACAAGTGGTTCTCCAATCTCTTCTTGAAAATTTTCAGTGAAGGACTGTCCACAATTTCTGGAGGCAAGCCATTCCACTGACTAATAATTCTCACTGTTAGAGAATTTCTCCCATTAATTATAGGTTGGATCTCTCTTCAATAATATTCTACCCACTATTTATTATCCTATCCTAAGTGCTTTGGAGGATAAATCAATCTTCTCTTCTCTGCAACAGACCCTCAAGTACTGGGAGACAATGCTCATATCACCCTTAGTCTTTCTCTTCGTTAGACTAGACATATCTAGTGCAGTGGTGGGTTTCATATTTTGTTACCACCAGTTATCCCCTTCCGCACATGCGTCCGGTCTTCTGCGCAGGCGCATGGTCTTCTGCGCAGGCACCCGGTCTTCTGCACATGTGCCCAGTCTTCTGCACATGCGCATGGTCTTCCACGCATCTGCCCAGTTTCCCACACATGCACCCAGTCTTCTGCGCATGCGCCCGGTCTTCCATGCCTGCGCCGGCATCCATGCATGCACTTTGCTCATGTGTGCGCCTTCTGCACATATGCCTGGCCTCCAAAATGCATCTAAATAGGGTGGCATAGAGCTGGGGCAGGTGGGCGGGCCTACCCTCGATTTCTCCTACCGGTTCAGGCAAACTGGTTCGAACTGGCTGATTACCACCTCTGATCTAGTTCCTGCAACGATTCATCATATGATTTGGTCTCCAGACCTTTGTTGCTCTTCTCGGTAGTCTTTCTATAACCTCGACGTCTTTTTTATATTGTGGTGACCAGAACTGGAAGCACTATTCCATGTGTGGTCTTATTAGTGCACTATAAAGCAGTACATGAAGCCCAGGTGTCAGCCTCTGCTTTGCTGCTGCTTCGGCTGCCATTGAAACGTGGAGGGAGGGCATGGTATTTGGGAGGGGACTGATTGTTGTGCTGGAGGAAGATTCTGGAGTTTCAACTGCCCGTCTTACTGCGCATGCGGAGGAGGTTTCCCGCCAAGGCCAACGGCACCGACATTCCATCTTGGTGATGCCTTTCGAAGTTATCTCGCACCTGACACTTGGGAGAATTATGATTGGACTGTGCATGGGATGCCAAGGGGTGGGGAATGGGATATACAATATATCATTCGCTTTCCCGCCTAAATAATCAGACTTCGCTTTGCTACGCTTCTGTTCATTTATAATTAGTAAAAGTACACTGGATTTCTATCAATGGAGTCTTGTGGTTTTCTTTCCTGATTATCCAATGAAGAAGTGCTGACAATAGGTCTGCATTGGCATTTTGGGTAGCTGCAGCACTTTGTACCTGCAGTTTGTTGCTGAGGCCCAAGTCTGCCGTTCTTTCAGAGGTGTGTCCTGGTCCAGTCTTGACACTAAGACCTTGTGCTTAATGCCACTTCATAAGGCAGTTTAAACTGCAAGGAGATGACACCTCCAGATGACATCTGATGTGTTTCATTATCCCATTAGCCAGGCAGTTACCCCACCCGCCCGCATCTTCCAGAATACACAAGTTTATTGAAAAATTGGATTTGCATTGACCCTGGTCAATTACCAAAGGTAATGAATAGTGATCAGATTTTTCAGGAACGGGTTGCAATTTGTGAAGAAATTTGTCTATCACTCCCAAATGATGGAATATATCCATTTTGTGATACTTGGGGGTTGGAGTCTCTATCCAGCTAACAGGATGAATTTTAGAAGTGCTTCCTTAGGAATAATGTCTGCGAAATACAAAAAAGAAATCCAGTATTTAATACTACGTGTAATTACGGTGGCAAGGATTGCCTTTGCCCAGAAATGGAAAAACAAATTAATTCCAAGCGAAGATGAAAGGTTATGGATTGTGCTGAAATGGACAAACTAACTAAAGAAATCCAGGGAAAAGAAGAATCAGAATTCTACCAGATATGGGATAAATGGTATAGGTGGATGGAGGAAAGAAACAAGAATCAATGAAGGAATGTAACAAAACTCAAAAAAACAATAGTTATGAGTAAAAAAAGAGGGTTAAGAATGGTGAAATCCAAATGAAATACAATAGAAGGGGAAATAATATAAGGTGAGCGGTATCGATTGATAATTGCTATTAGAAAGAACAGGAAGCTCCTGTTTGTATTATATTGTGTAAATGTGGTGTACGTCTAGGTTTTGTGTGTGTGTATTTTACATGTTTGTTAATAAAAAATAAAAAATAAATTAAAAAAAAGACGTGCTTCCATTGGCAGTTCTGTATGCCTTGCCCATAGCTGATAGCTCCTTCTTTCTGATCATATATAACATGGGCCTTTTAATGGCAGATTAATAGGTTTCTCAGCTGTACTTAAAAGACCTACACCAGTGATGGCTAACCTTTTTGTCATTGTGTGCCGAAAGTGTGCGTGTGTGAATGCATATGCCCACACCCATAATGCAATGTGTCCTGCCCCCTCGCGCATACACATGTGACCCCATGTACCCTGTTTTGAGCCTAGCAGGTCTCCCTAAAGCCTCCTGGGACAAAAAATAGGGCATGGGGGAGGTGCCCCGCGCATGTGTGTGTGACCCCCCATGTATTCGTGCATGTCTCCCGCATGTGCTCTAACCCCCTCACATGAGTGGCAGAGACCCAAAAACCAGATGGCCAGCAGGAAGTGGACGTGCATGCGCGGTGGAGCTGAGCTGGGGCAACTCTGTAGGCTGCTTCCCAGGCTTGCTTGACTTTCTGGGTGATGATGTAGTCTTCCCAGGTACCATGTCGTGAGATGGGTAAAGGGCTAATACTAGTATGCCCATGTCTTACCCTGGAGCTGAAGGGAGAGATCTTTGTTATGTAGAGTAGACTAGCTCAGGCCTTAATGGGTCATTCACAAAGGTGGGGGCAGCTGAGTTTCTGCCTCTCTTGAGTTTCTACTTTTCTTTTTAAGGGAAATATTTTGCCTTTTTAATATTTCCCAGGATAATATTTCATTTTTCTAGTAGAGGGGTGGGTGCTAACTTCCTTCACTTCTTTGTGATTGAAAGATACAATACAACTGGTGTAATACAACTACAATGGTTACAACCCAATGTATATAAAGATATGTCCAACAAAACCAAACTCTGAAAAACACAAGGCAAATGGTACCTCTTTAATAAATTATCATTAATCAATGGAGAGGTAAAAGCGTTCCGTGCACCTTCGGCGGGGAGTCATGCCGGCTACATGACCACGGATACGGCTTCGGACAGCGCTGGCTCTTTGGCTTTGAAATGGGGATGAGCACTGCCCCCTAGAGTCTGAAATGACTAGCACATATGTGTGAGGGGAACCAGAGGTGGGTTGCTTCCAGTTTGGCCTGGATCTGGTGAATCAGTAGTGGTGGCAGCGGGAGGCTCTTCCCACCCTTGTCGCATGTGCACGCAAGCACGAGCATACCGGTAACGCCGGGATTTGCAACCCACCTTTGAGGGGAACCTTTACCTTTACCTAAAACTTTATTTAATACTACTACAATATGCTAATGATATTTAAAGTGCATATTTTGCAGGGAATAATAAAAAAGCATCACATTTGTAGGATCAAGCCAGTGAGGCTATTAGCGTGTAGGTAGATGATGAATTATATAATCATAGAACCCTAGAATAGCAAGGAGTCATGAAAGCTGTGGGGTCCATCCCGCCCCCCCTCCCCCCCGTCGCCCCATTCACTGCAGGAATTTAAATGAAAGCATCTCAGACAGAAAGCTGTCTAGCCCCCACTTGAGCACACCCAGGGAATTGTTTCCTCTGTTGAGCTGCTCTTACAGTAAGGACACTTGTAAATCAGAATCTGCTTTTTAATACTTTAAATCCAGTTTGGAAGAAAAAGCAAGTCCTGATCTCCTCCTATGGGACATGTTTCCAGTAATTTAAAGAATGTTCACCAATCCTTTCTCACAGTGTTGAAATTCAAATTTTTTTACTACTGGTTCTGTAGTAAAATTTCCGCTACTGGTTCTCTGAACTACTCAAAATTTCCGCTACCGGGTCTCTGAACTACTCAAAATTTCCGCTACCGGTTCTCTGAACTACTCAAAATTTGTGCTACCAGTTCTCTGAACTACTCAAAATTTCTGCTACTGGTTCTCCAAACTACTCAAAATTTTCGCTGCCGGTTCTCTGAACTACTCAAAATTTCCACTACCGGTTCTCTGAGCTACTCAAAATTTCTGCTACTGATTCTCCAGAACCTGTCAGAACCTGCTGGATTTCACCCTTGATTTACTCCTCTTAAAGTATGATGTCCAGAAGTGGGAAAAACACTTGAAAGTGGAATGATTACTTCTCAGAATTTGGAATTACTTTTCTGTTGATGAAGCATAAACTAATATTTCTTCTTCGATAGCCATCTATTTTTGCTGGCTCATATTTAGATTTCAATCAACTACAATTCCAAAATAAAATATTTCATGTATTTTTTAAAAAAATATTAATAGTAAGTGTGGTTTTTGCCCACACCAATCTTTATCTTTTCCCCCCTTAAGTGAAGCACTTCTAGCAAGTTTCATTCTATCACTTTCATCCTCTTTTTCCCAACCCATCAAGATTGTATTTAATTTTAAATCTGTCTCCTGGGGTGTTAGTTGGGCCACCAGTTTTGTATAATTGCAGTTTCCATAAGTCAATATTGCCACCAGCTTTTTCATTTAAAACACTAATGAAAATATTGAAGAGTAAAGGACATAAAAGGGAGGCGCTGCCTCAGTGGCTAAGACGCTGAGCGTGCCAACCCTTTGGAAAAAGCTACCCCCAGAAATCCGGACCTTACCCACTCTCATGGCCTTCAGAAAAGCTGTGAAAACCTGGCTATTCCGGCAGGCCTGGGGCTGTTGGCCTCATTGTTGAGATCGTAAGGAATGTATGTGTGTTGTTTTTAACATGTTTTTATTGTCAATTTTTATTCTTCTTCTTTCCTCGATGTAAGCCGCCCGGATTGGGCGGCCTATAAATCAATTTAATAAATAAATAAATAAATAAATAAATCAGAAAGGTTGGCAGTTCGATGGTTCAAATCCCTAGTGCTGCATAATGGGGTGAGCTTCTGCCAACCTAGCAGTTCAAAAGCACGTAAAAATGCAAGTAGAAAAATAGGTACCACCTTCCCTTGGTAGGAAGGTAACAGTATTCCGTGTGCCTATGGCATTTAGTCATGGCGGCCACATGACCACGGAGATGTCTTTGGACAGCGCTGGCTCTTTGGCTTTGAAACGGAGATGAGCACCGCCCTCTAGAGTCAAGAATGACTAGCACATATGTACAAGGGGAACCTTTACCTTTACATTTAAATGACATAGGAATGATCATTGTGATATTTCTTTAGTGAGCCAATAGCACTCTTAGGATACAATTTTTGGCCCAGGGTTCCGACCAGTGTCCCAATAAAAGCAGGAGTCTCAAGCCATTTTGCAAGAAAAGTCCAGTTGTTTACTAGGAGTGCCATGTCCACAAGACCTAAGTGAAGCCAGCTCTGACTTAACCCAGTGTGCGCCTTGCCTCTGACCCTGTTGCCCCCTCCCCCCGAGGTTTTTCACCAGTCACATTCCCCCAACAAAGCAATTTCACAGATCGTAGAGTCACTCCCTCTGGCCGTTAAGGGTCTCCGTGGAGATGGCCTTGACTTTGGTGAGCTAGGATGTGTTTTGTTTTAGGTGTGAAGTGTGAATTCCTCAGTGCAGTTGCGAGGCTCGATTTCCCATCCCCCTGCCTATGGCAACTTGGGAGCAGGTCAGGAAAGCTTCGTGAGTTGACAACTAGTCCATTAGTGGGTCCATAGAACAGAACAGAACAGAAAAGAATAGAATCCTTTATTGGCCAAGTGTGATTGGACAAACAAAGGATTTGTCTTTGGTGCATATGCTCTCAGTGGACATAAAAAGACATTCCTCAAGTCATAAGGTGCAACACTTAATGATAATCATAGGGTACAAATAAGCAATCAAGAAACAATCAATATCAATATAAATTGTAAGGATACAAGCAACAAAGTTACAGTCCTGCATTCATAAGTGGGAGGAGATGGGTGATAGGAATGAGAGAAGACTAATAGTAATAGTAATGCAGCCTTAGTGAATAGTTTGACAGTGTTGAGGGAATTATTTGTTTAGCAGAGTGATGGCGTTCGGGAAAAAAACTGTCCTTGTGTCTAGCTGTCTTGGTGTGCAGAGCTCTATAGCATTGTTTTGAGGATAGGAGTCGAAACAATTTATGTCCAGGATGTGAGGGGTCTGTAAATATTTTCACGGCTCTCTCTTTGACTAGTGCAGTGTATAGGAACTCAATGGAAGGCAGGTTGGATGGCTCTACCCATCCAGTTTTTGTTAATTAAGGCTTTCACAAAGCACTTTTGAGTTCAAGGGGAAAGAGTCACCAGTCCTGGTCGTCTTATGCCACATGGGGTATTCTTCGCTGCTAGAAAGGACAGCACGGGTCAGGCCAGTCTGCCACAAGGACAGCCTGAAGTAGGCCCACACTTTTCTTTACTAGCTACCGTAGGATTTCTGAGCTAGCAATGTTAAGTTGTTATTTTCTGTTACAGAGATCGATCCAATGGAGTGGATTTATTTCCAGAGGTTTATTAATATTTACAACCCACTATATTTTATGTTGCATCTTATTTCTTCTACATAGTCCCAGTATTTAATAACAATAGGCGTTTGTGCTACTAATGCTGTTTTAGTCATTTTGTTAGACGTTATAGTCTGAGAAAGGACTGGTTGTAAATTTTGCAGGAAGGGCTCTGTCAGAGGTGGCATTCACAGGCTCTGATCAGTTCTGGAGAACCGGTAGTGGAAATTTTGAGTAGTTTGGAGAACTGGTAAATACCACCATTGACTGGCCTCGCCCCCATCTATTCTCTGCCTCCCAAGTCCCAGCTGATCGGGAAGAAATGGGGAATTTTGCACTGACCTTCCCCTGGAGTGGGGAGGGAATGGAGATTTTACAGTGTCCTTCCCCTGCCAAGCCCATCAAATCACACCCACCAAGCCACATCATGCCCACCAAGTCACGCCCACAGAACCGGTAGTAAAAAATTTTTGAATCCCACCACTGGGCTCTGTTCACTTAGGAACTCAATGAAATATAACAGAATAACAGAGTTGTAAGGTCTTGGAGGTCTTCTAGTCCAACCTACGATTAGAAGGGGCAAAAATTCTCCATGCATTCTTGTTCTTCCTGTATGAATGTGATTTATTTGGTCCCAGAGATTTAAACATTAGAAGTGAAGAATTGTTCCATGGCGATGTCACTATGAATCACCACCTGCATATCTGTCTTTTCAGCCTGCTTTTTTAAAAAAAATCTGGTCACTTTTTGTTGTCATTGTTAAGAGGCTGAACCAAATAGTTAAACACCTGCGATTTTTCTGTGTTGTGCATTACCATATCTACTGTGTTTTCCCGAAAATAAGACAGGGTCTTATTTTCTTTTGACCCCCGAAATAAGCGCTTGGCCTTATTTTTGGGGAGGTCTTATTATTTTTGAGGTGCAGGAGACAGTGAGTATGGTCACCTCATGGCTGCTTCTGTGTTGCAGTATTTTCAAAGAGGGCTTATTTTTTTGGGGGGGGGCTTATTTTAGTGCAAGCGCCCAAAAGCCCGACTGGGCTTATTATCCAAGGAGGTCTTATTTTCAGGGAAACAGGGTAGTAGTCCTCCAATTTTTCTAATAACAACCCTGTAAGGTGGATTCGGCTGAGAGAATGATTCATTATTATTATTATTTTTGTAAATCCAGGCCCGGTTTCAAAAATAAAATAAATATTTTAAAAACTCAAGACATTCATTTCTCAGAATTTGAGGAGGCTCTAGACTAGGACAGAGAGATTAGTCCCTACAAACCTGGGCTAATGGGGAGTCAATTGTCATGTGTGATGAGGGGTAGGAGGGAGATCCCTGCAGGTTGGCCAGGAGGGGTGAAAGAGGGGGATGAACTGGGACAGTGCAGTGGAATTCCAGACATTCCTGGACAGACATTTGCTGCCCTCCATTGATGAAACCTTTTCTCCTTTCCAGGTCAGTGAATAATTTCCTGATGACTGGTCCCAAGGTAAGTACGTTCCCTTTGATCTCCATTCCTAATTCCAAGAAGCACGAATCATCCAGACCTTGTCTCTTTCCTTCTTCCCAGATTGGATAAATCTGTAGCTGGATATTTGCAAGCTACAACTTGACTTGTAGAGAGCCAGAAAACTGTTTCTGCTGTTTAAATCCCTGCTTTAAAGAAGAGAAACCCTGTGTGCAAATTATTTAATTGAATTCAATTGTGGGACAGGTATGTGCCATTAATCCTTAAGTAGTGGCAGCAGGAAAATTGGCTTGTAAACACTAATGGTGAGATTGCCTCTCTCAATCAGGGGTGGGTTCCTGCTGGCATTACTACCAGTTCGGTGTGCAAAATTTTTTTGCTCCATGCGTGTCCACATTTGCACCTAAAAAGGTCTGTGCATGCGCACAACATTACAAACCAGAAAAAAATTTTTTCCCCAATGAAGATTGTTCTGTGCATGTGCACAACAGAAAATCAAGATGGCGGCCCCGAGCTTAGAACCGGTTCGGGCATGTGTCCGGCTGAGTTAATACCTGTTCAGCCAAACCGGTGCGAACCTCTGCTCTCAACTGACACATTATGCAGAACCCAGAATCTAGCAGCTAATGGTGTTAATTGAACGGAATATGAACAGAATTACAGAGTCGGAAGGGACCTTGGAGGTCTTCTAGTCCAACTCTCTGCTCAAGCGGGAGAGCTCAACTTCTTTATAGTAAAATTGTTCCTACAAAATATATGGCTTGCCCTGATAATTAATGCTCCGGATAATTCAGCGTAAATTACTGTGATTCATGTACATGGAATTTGTTCAAAACCACTAGCCCCTGTAGGTTGCTTATGGGAACCTGGTGTTTACACTATGCAATGTTTACTGGCTGAATTACACTGGACTATCAGTTGGTTTTTATTTGTGTAACAGTAACAGAGTTGGAAGGGACCTTGGAAGTCATCTAGTCCAACCCCCTGCTCATCAGACCAGTACTAGGGATTCAAACCGCTGAACTGCCGACCTTTCTGATCAACAAGCTCAGTATCTTAGCCACTGTACCAGGCAGCCTAGTGTTTTCGTATCAGTTCTAACATGCTTTGGCTGGTATCTGTACACCATTTTAGATCTCTAGCTTCGTAAAGTCCCAGGTTCCTGCTTTTTCCTAGCAGCATGTTTGGTCAGGAAATCCTTCAGAGTCAATACTATACTGTTAAGAACAAGGGGTGTCAAACTCAATTTCATTGAGGGCCACATCAGGGTTGTGTTTGACCTCAGGGGCCAGAGTGGGTGTGGCTGATGTGGGCGTGACCAGCTTGACATCACTGGTGTTGGGGGCGTCGGTAGTTGTCCAAACGCTCAGCCAGTGAAAACGGGCTCCCGAGCTCCGTTTTCAGCCGTGACGACCTCCTGCCATCCTCTGCTAGCGAAAATGGAGCACAGAGGGCTGCGTCTCCCCCGCCCCCCCAGTTCCATTTTCATTGGCAGAGGGCGGCAGGAGGCTGTTGTGGCTGAAAACAGAGCCTAGGAGGGCCACATGTGGCCCTTCCGAACTCCATTTTTGCTGACAGGGGCCCCATGGGCTGGTCCTTTGCTGTTTCCAGGGTGGCCCCGCAGGCTGGATCCGGCCCACAGGCCTTGCGTTTGACAGCCCTGGTTAAGAAGATTGTAAAATTCTGGCTTTTCCATGAGATATTTGGTTAAAAATGGACATCTTCTGAATATATTGTGGTCTGCTAATAGTTATTTTAAAAAAAACCAATTACTGTTAAACTTCTTAGAGGAAATGGGAATACTCTGCTTGGCCTATCATGAGCTACTCTCTGCTTCCTGAGCGTAGGAAGGGCTCGTCCCCCTCCCATTCCCTACCCATTGCAAATGTGCCTCAAACCAGCGTTTTGCCTAAAAATTGTTTTGGAAAAATTGGAATGTTGATGGTTTTAGCCATTTTCATGGAAGCAGAAAAGAGCAACCAAGATGATTAGGGGACAGGAGGCTAAAACATATGAAGAGTGGTTGCAGGAACTGCACATGTCTAGTTTAATGAAAAGAAGGACTAGGGGAGACATGATAGCAGTGTTCCAATATCTCAGGGGTTGCCACAAAGAAGAGGGAGTCAAACTATTCTCTGAAGCACCTGAGGGCAGGACAAGAAGCAATGGGTGGAAACTAATCAAGGAGAGAAGCAACTTAGAACTGAGGAGAAATTTCCTGACAGTTAGAACAATTAATCAGTGGAACAATTTGCCTCCAGAGGTTGTGAATGCTGCAACACTGGAAGTTTTTAAGAAGAGATTGGATTGCCATTTGTCAGAAATGGTGTAGTGTCTCTTGCTTGGGCAGGGGATTGGACTAGATGATCTCCAAGGTCCCTTCCAACTCTGTTAATCTGTTAACACTCCTTGTTTTGACCCTCCTTCTCTTCCAGGCATACCTCATCTACTCCAGCAGTGTTGCAGCTGGTGCACAGAGTGGCATTGAGGAATGCAAGTTCCAGTTTGCTTGGGATCGTTGGAACTGTCCCGAGAGAGCTTTGCAACTCTCTAGCCACGGAGGCCTTCGTAGTGGTAAGAAAAATGATAGGGGTGGGGGACTACTTCCATTAGCCACAAACCAAAATATATTGCCTTTCTATGATGTACGGTATGATGTTTTCTCTGCTGGGAGTCTGATAAATAATAGTTCCTTATGGAATAAGATGTTGCTTATGTTCTGACCTAGCCTTCCCAAAAACACAAAGCCGACTTCTCGTGCTGATAAAACCCATTTTATTTAAATTAAAGGGAATTCCTCTCCAGCAAAGGCCCGACCAACAGTCTTTCAAGAGATTTCACAACTACAGACCTTTATCAGGCTTGGAGAGCTGCCAGGCTGATATCTTCCAAACGGCATCTGTAGCAGACAATATTTGGCAAGAAGTCAGGAACAGATCTTCACCCTAATGAATTGAACAAATTGCCTCCTGCAAACTCCCCTCCCCTTCCGCTCCTCTTTTATTCCATATGGGAGGGGCCATTCACCATACACCTGTGCCGTTACTCCTGAGTCGACCATTCTTCCTTCCCTTTTCCTGGCAGCTCTGCACACGCAAACATTGGGAACAGGCTCCAGCTATTCTTCTGCCCCACTGATGTCTGACTCCGAGGCAGCTGATAACTATCAGACGGCTCTGGCCCCTTCTCTGCCTCCGATGCAGAGCCCTCATCAGAGCCTTCCCCAGACTCCAGGACTGGCCCAGGTTCCTCCCCAACCTCCTCACTGTCTGAATCTGCTGCCAGATCTGCTGGCCGCTGGTGGGGCACAACACCTTGCTACTTCTTGGGTATTGTTATGTCCTGCAGGTGTGTATTTCTTTTAAATTGCAGGTAACTCTATCCCAAGAAGATATTGCTATGGTTCATAGCCATAACCATAAGCAAGTGAAGGATATTGAGCTAGGAGACTCAGCAAATAACAGGACAGTGCTATACTGGGGTGGGTTCCGGCAGAGAATACTACCGGTTTGCTCATGTGCAGTACAACTAAAATTGCTCTGCGCATATGCAGAAGCAAGAAACAAAATGACGGCACCTACAATGCTGCCGGGAGAACTGGTTTGGGGACATGCTACTACCAGTCCGAACCGGTAGGAACCCACCACTGGTGCTATACATAGCAATAGCATGTCCCCCCCCCCCCGGTCCCCTGTTTTTGCTCACAGGAGGCTGTAGGGAGACTTACTAGGTTCAAAATGGGGCATGGTGTGTGTGTGTGTGTGTGTGTGTGTGTGTGTGTGTGTCAGGTGCACATTGCATTATGGTTCTGGCACTCGACAACAAAAAGGTTAATCATCACTGTGCTAGACTTACAATGCTAAAAATAAACCATAGATTCTCCTGTTTTCTCCCAAGCTGCAGTTCCTTTGGCTAAGTTGTTGTGTAATTATTTCACAGCTAACCGGGAAACAGCGTTTGTTCACGCAATCAGCTCCGCCGGGGTCATGTACACATTGACGCGAAACTGCAGCCTTGGGGACTTTGACAATTGTGGCTGTGACGATTCTCGCAATGGACAGTTTGGTAAGAAGTCACCTCAGCAGGACATTTCCTCTCTACGTAGCGGCTTTTCCCCTCGCCTCTTGCAACACTAAACTTCTTTCTAAAAAACACAGTTTAAAGAGCAGTTGATGTATTTTGAACATGGATGACACACTCAAAAGCCTTTAAAAGAACAAGTGCAGACAAATTGTCTCCTATTTGCATGGTTCTATTTATAACTTTTCCGTGATCAGGAACCTGAAAACAGCTGATATTTATATAGCTATGCAGGTATCTTATCCAAGTTATACCCTCAGCCCCTCCATTCAGGGATAAAGTCCAGTAATGATAATGCTATTTTTTATTCACTAAAGCTGCACCTTTTTTTCTCCTATTTACTGGCTTGATTAATCAAGGGATTTCCACAATGTCAGGTCGGTCTACACTCGTGGGCCTGATGGGCACTTGCCCGTGGGCCCCACGAACATAGGGGCCCCTTACTAATCTGTGTGTCAGGCCCGGAAGCCATCTCTGGCATTGGGCCTTCAGGTCTGCCACATTTATTGCTGTGGGAACCTGGGAGCAGGGGATTATATGGAGTATGGGAGATATATATATATATATATAGTCAAAATACATTCTTTTCTCAGAGTCAAGGACATCTTGCCCTGCACCTGGAGTGGTGTGACTGGGAGGCATCTCCAGTTGGGAGGGTGCCTGATTGGACCATGTGATGGACATAAAGGAGCTGGGCAGGGGCTTGGACTTTCGTTTGGTTGGGGAAAACCTGGAAGCTTTCAGATTTGGGTTTTCCCAAATGTGCCAATATGACAGCTCTAATAAAATGGAACTTTGAGGAATCTCAAGCCTCAGAGTCTTATTTCATTGGGGTGTTATTTGGAATCCTGACACTGTGTATGTTAACCCTTCAACGCAACTTGTATCATACAAATGCAGTAACATGTTTATTACATTTAACTGCACCTTTAAATTAATACTAATTACTATTACTACTATTTAGTATTAGTATTAAATACTATTAATACTAATACTAAATAGCCATGCCCCAGTTTGTATGCTATGAAAGGCTGCCAATTTATTGCTGGACTAACTAAATAGCTAAAACCTAAAATAATATCCCACACTTTGGGGGCGGGGGGAAGGAGAGGCCTCTTTGCCAGGATGATTCCTCTCCCTATAGTGACCTTTTATGTAAATGGAGAATAAGGGCATTGTCTGCTTTTCTTACATGTGACTTGGTATCAGGGGTGGACTGCAATGGGTTTGCCTGAGTTTGGGAACCCAGGCGAACTAATGGGGGACTAAGGTTATAGCCGGTTTGGAGAACCTCTAAATCCCACACCTGGCTGGCCACGCCCACCACGCCCCCTCCCTACCACCCCACCACACACCTCCCGGGAGTCTCCACCTGGCCCATTTTGGATGCAAGGTAAGTGCAGGGCCCATGTGGAGGCTTGGGGAGGGGGGGAAATGGGCCTCTAGAGCCTGGGGGAGTAAGTTTTCGCCCTCCAAGATGCTTGAGAAAAGCCTCCGGAACCTGGGAAGGTGAAAACGTCCCCCCACCGCACCACCATGATGCAGGAGGCTGACTAGGCCATACCTACCATGCCCATGCTCACCCAGCAACCGAGCAGAGAACCCGTTGCTGAAATTTTTGAAGGCCACCCCTGCTTGGTACTCTTAGCAGAACAGTAATTCAGGATAGGCCAAAACTTGGAATGGATGGGATTTGGGTACGAAAGGATGAACATGTATTATGAATCCCCTGCCTTGAACTCTGTGCTTCAGCCGGATCTGATGCTGTTCTTAGCATACCCACTTATGGATTCCCATCTAACAGTCGGGTGACACGTTTGTCTCTGCAGGAGGCCAAGGATGGCTGTGGGGAGGCTGCAGTGACAACGTGGGCTTTGGGGAAGCCATTTCCAAGCAGTTTGTGGATGCCCTTGAAACAGGGCAGGATGCCAGAGCGGCCATGAATCTGCACAACAATGAAGCCGGCCGAAAGGTAATATCATTTCCGTATACCGCAAGGAGAAAAGTCAGGAAAAGCAAGGGCGGGAGTCAGAGCAGGGGTGAAACCCAGCAGGTTCTGACAGGTTCTGGAGAACCGGTAGCGGAAATTCTGAGTAGTTCGGAGAACCAGCAAATACCACCTGTGACTGGCCCCAGATTGGGGTGGGAATGGAGATTTTGCAATATCCTTCCCCCAGGAGTGGGGAGGGAATGGAGATTTTGCAGTATCCTTCCCCTGCTATGCCCACCAAGCCACGTTCACAGAACCAGTAGTAAAAAATTGAATTTCAGCACTGAGTCAGTCTTCAGATGTTTGCTATGTGTAAATTTTTAATGAAGCATTAGGCAGCTGAAATAACCGATTCTGTGTTATTGGGGAATTTCAGTAGGAAAGAAGAAAAAGCTAAAAAAAAAGTGGGGGTGATCCAGGGGTGGGATCCTACCAGTTTAACAACTGGTTTGCTGAGTATGCCTACGCAGTTTAGAAAAGATTTACCTTCCGGATTACTCCTTGGGAAGGAAAACAGCTGGGGCACAGCAATCCACTCTGCCGTGTAATTCAGCTGAAAAGATAAAGATAGGTAAAACGCAGGAGGTGGTGGGCAGGCCCACTTGCTAGAGGGAGCGAACCAGTTCGCTCCCATCTGATCTTCGGAGCTACCGGTTTGGCAGAAACCAGTCCAAACCGGTTGAATCCCACCCCTGGGGTGGTCCTGTATGTGGAAACGTCCTTGGGAGACAGAGAGAAGAGATGCTGCCTAGGGAACAGTCAGATAAGAGATAGCATAGCCCACGGCTGCGGAGTGGAGCAGAGGTGGGTTGCTCCTGGCATTACTGCCGGTTCGGTGCGTGCAAACATTTTGTGTGTGCGCGCTAGCTTCACTCGTGTGCACATCTGACGTGTGCTCTGCGTATGTGCGCTTTTGCACAAAAAAGGTCTGTGCATGCTCAAAACATTTTAAAAAAGGGGAAAGAATACATTTCTGCAATTAGGATTGTTCTGTGTATGTGCAGAACCGAAAATCAAGATGGTGGCCCATGGGTGAACCGGTTCGGGGGCATGGCAGGCCTGGATCACTGCCGTTTCCAGAGACCCAGGCAGCCAAGTCACTACCGGTTTGGCCGAACCGGTCCGAACCGATATGAACCCACCTCTGGAGTGGTGGGAGCAAAAGGCTCAGAACAGAACAGACCCTCCCAAAGTTATCAGTCTATAAAGATGACAATCGCAGAATTACACTTTCAGCCTTGCAAGGTTCTGCTAATGGGGTTTTTACAATAAAATAGTTCTACCTTATCTGTTCACGTTTCCTGCCTGGTGTACTTTTGTAACGCTGAGGCTTCCAATATTTATTCTGAATGTCCATTCGGGCAGAAATCCAACATACTTTGCAATGCTACGGTGTAGAGTTGGGCAAGTTGACCCTTTGGCTTTGGCAATTCTTTGGTTGTGCAGCTGATTGAGGTATGATTTCCAGCTCTGCCAATCATGAAAGTGGCGTTACTTGTTCCAAGGCAGGAGTGGAGTGTGAAACCTTTTTCTTAGGAAGGTCTGGGTCACATACTGGGAAAGTCAATTGAGGTCTGGACTTTTGCAACGCTTGGAGCTTGAACCAGATTTCCCAAATATCTTGGACAGGACGACTCTGCTGTCTTTTCTCTTCCCTACAACTTCCTGCTTTCCTCTCTTTCTCCATTATGGTCCGTTCATCCTGCAGTTTTCAAACTGTATACCACCAGTCAGCTGCAAAGCAGGCGACAGCCAAAAAGTCTGAGCAATTTATCATTATTAATTTTTGTACAGTCTTTTATGCATATAGTAAAATACCATTTGCAATAACTAACATGACTACCACTTCCTACCATCAAACTTATTTTTTTTATTTTTTTTCTGTATTTTTTTTAATGAATATTTTTATTTCCATTTTCATTTTCATAACACACACTCACATGTATACTATACATAGCCCGTATCATATGGTATTAAATAAACTTATTTTTTTTGTAGAGTTAATGTGATAGGAAGGAATGAATACTTGGTTAATCCAAATAATAGCTTTGAAAACTATTGAAAACACTGCATTTAGCCCTTCATTATTTTAATCTGGAGAAAGAAAGCAAGTTGCTCATAGCATTGTATAGGCCTGTGAGGGCGAACCTATGGCACGCATGCCAGAAGTGGCACACAGGGCTATCTCTCTGGACACGCCAGCCATCACCCTTCTGGGTTCCGGCTTGCCAGCTGGTCTTTACACATGTGAGAATGCTGGAAACTGAAAAAGCAGCTCCCTGGTACGCATGTGCATGCCAGGAAGCTGAGCTTCCCGTTTCTGGCGTGCGCATGGGTGCTGGCCAGCTGGTCTTCACATGCACATGCAAACCAGAAAATGGAAGACCAGGTGACTGGCATGTATGCACAGGCCAGAAATCAGAAGCATGTGCATGCAGGGGAACTGCTCTTCCAGTTTCCGGCACTCCCATTTGTGCGCACCGGGAAGCTGCTCTTCCGGTTTCTGGTGCTCCCCTGCGCCAACACACACTCCCATTTTGGCACTCGGTGCTGAATTGGTTTGCCAACACTGGTATAGGCATAACAAAGCATTTTTGTAGCCAGGTGTTAAGAAAGATTTTAGGCAAAATCTCAATAAATTCTCTACGTTGAATCAAAATAGGACATTCTTGTTCCTTAGTTTTGTTTGTTGCATGACCTCTCCTCTGTTGTTGCCTTACTCTCTAGGCAGTGAAAGGGACTATGAAGAGAACCTGCAAGTGTCATGGGGTTTCGGGCAGCTGCACCACCCAGACCTGCTGGCTACAACTCCCCGAGTTTCGAGAAGTGGGGACATACCTGAAGGAGAAATACCACAAAGGACTGAAAGTAGACATACTGAAAGGGGTGGCCAACAGCGCTGCGAGCCGAGGCGCCATAGTGGAAACCTTCAGCTCAATCTCCAAAAAGGAACTGGTCCACTTGGAAGACTCCCCTGACTACTGCTTGGAGAACAAGACTTTGGGCCTCTTGGGTACGGAAGGCCGGGAGTGTCTGAAGAGGGGCAAGGCCCTGAGTAAGTGGGAGAAACGGAGCTGCCAGCGGCTGTGTGGAGACTGTGGGTTGGCTGTGGAGGAGCAGCGAGCAGAAATGGTGTCGAGCTGCAACTGCAAGTTCCACTGGTGTTGTGCAGTCCGTTGTGAGCAGTGCCGCAAACGTGTCACCAAGTATCACTGCGTCCGCAAGGAGAAGGGAGAGCAGCATGGCGTCAATCTGCCCCCACGCAAGCTCAGGAGGAAGCAGCCTTAGTGCCGACTAACCATCCTTTGCTCTTTCGTAACGTCTCATATTTTACTCCCTTCTACTTTGTTTTCCATATTTAGATCTATCTGTGAAAAGGAAGCCTTCGCCTATCTAGTCTTTAAACCCCCATTTTGGAGAACCCATTGGAAGAAACTTGTAGATGTTCTGGGAAAAATGAACATAGTCCCAAGCTGATAGACCGTTATGGAATGAGTATGGCTTCAAAGCCAAAGTGAGGGAGGATCTGAAAGGATTTAGCCTCCAATTCTGTTGGGAGTAGATTTAGACATTCTTCTTGCATTCCTCTGTGGCAACTTGAAGGCAAGTATCAAATGAAGTCCACAAGCATTTGCCATTCCCTGATCAAAATATGCAAACGGACTGAATAAAAATAAAACCAACCAACCAATCAACCCACTTTGTCCGAAAATAAATTCCTGAAAGCTGATCATATCAGCTAGAATTTAACCCCCCCCCCCCTATTGAAGAATTGCAGAAGTATTTTGAATTGTTGGGTAGGGATTCATGAGTTCTGTTGACAGCTAAGTAAACTGGAAAGCCATTTTGGTTTAGTGGTGAAGACATCATACTAGAAACCAAGAGACCATGGATTCTAGTCTTGCCTTAGATCAGGGGTCGGCAGCCTTAAACACTCAAAGATCCACAAAGGTCCTAACTGGAAGTTCAATTCTGGAGCCGACTGGAAATCCGATTCCCCCACCATAAAGTCTCCACCTAGCACAGCCTCCTTTTTCCTCTACCTGTCCTAACTGAAATCCCTATCAATTGTGGAGCCGACTAGAAAACCTGTCCCTTGCCATAGAGTCTCCTCCTGGCGTGCCCTGCTCCCCTGTCCCAAGCTGGAAGCTCCTCTCAAAATTGTGGTGCCGACTGGTGAAAGGGAGCCACAGCAGAGGGATGAAAGAACCACATGCGGCTCCTGAGCCACAGGTTGCTGACCCACCTTAGGCACAAAGCCAACAGCTGGATGATCTTGGATGAGTTTCTCTCTTTTTGCCCCTGGGAAGGAGCAAACCATTTCTGAAAAGCCTTGCCAAGAAAGTCTCCAACAATTGGACAGTGACTGAAAAGAAGATTTTTTAAAAAAAAACCTAGAGTAATATATTTTTCAAAGGCTTTGTGTTAACTAAAATATCAAATTTCCACCTATTGCAGATTTTTTGACCAGGTCTGAAAAGGCCAACATGCAAAGTAGTGACTCATGACAACAGCCCTTGTTTACAGAAAGGAAACCCATCCACGTATCTTGGGTTATCCAGTCTGTTTTGATGCTTCCTGCTGGATTTGAATGCCATGTGTCATGTGCTCATAATCAGGAACATTCGCAGATCTGCAAATCCAAATCTGTGACTTCAAAATAATTTCCCTTCTTCCACCGAGCTTCGATTTTGGCATCTTAGCCCTATAATTGAGTGAGCAAATTAAGGCTAGGAGTGAATTAAATAATTTTTATTTGGGATACCTGACTGGGTCAAGAGGCTCCTTAGGAGAGAAAATGTTGCTGAACTATAAAATTATCCTATTCATAAATAATACACTAGCCTATGGCAGGAAGGGAAGGAAAAGGCTGCCAAAATGGAATATCATTTTAAGGAAAACCTGACATATTTTTAGAAGAAGAAATAGGGGGCATACTGTTTCCTAATTTCAGACAAAATCTATTCAGAACCTTTTCATGTGATGGGTTGAAATCTATTTAACATTTTTGCTCATTTGATGGTTCCAGTAATTATCAAACTTAAGACAGACAACTATGTCTTCTATCTGTAATCCTTCCAAGCCTTTGAACCTCCCTCCCTCCCTCCCTCCCTTCCTTCTTTCCTTCCCTTTACAGAGAATATTTGTGAGAGGAACAAGCACTATACTCAGATTCCATTTGGTTCACACAACATGCACAACCAGATTTAGTACCTAGCAGATGATTCACACAGCTGCTAAATTGGCCAAAATCATCTTTGGTGAAATTGTTTCATGGCTTAGCTTCAATGAATCAAACCCATGTGGTCACTTTATCTTTCAAATGTTGTGTCAGCTCAGTATTCAAGAACCAGATGAGATACATCGCATGAAAGTATCTTCTGTCATTCAGTTAGTTGAGCAAGTTGCTTTCACAGAAGCAGTAACTATACTTGTTCCTCTGATTTTTGATCACTACCACTAGCATCTGTGACAGCAGTGGGATTCACTTACCTTCCTTACCGGTTTGCAAATGTGAGTGTGCGTAGAAGGTCGCACATTACATCGGGGTGGGTGGGCGGAGCCTCCTGCAGCCACCGGTACCGATTCACCCGAACCGGACAGAACCGGCTGAATACCACCTCTGTATGGAGGATGGGTGAGGTGAACATCTGCAAGAAGGCAGCGGCAGTATCATGATCCAGACCCTGCCCCTTTTGTACACCTGTATGAAAGACGCTGAGCTCTGGAGTGTGAGAACACATCCATCATCTTGCAAGGCAATGATGCCCCCCCCGTCCCATGTTGCTAACCATTAGTAGCTGCACATTATTGATTCTGATCCATTTGCAAAAAGACACAACAAACTTGGGTGACGAGGGCTGCCCCAAACGATATCACAATCAGAGGAAGATACTTCATGATTGAGACTGTGTGGGGGCGACCAGCAGCCTCACTTAAAATGCTTTGGTTCAAGTCACTGGAAAAAGATGAAAGAAGGGAATGAGGAAAAACTAACAGGATATTTTCCAGATAAACAAAATAGTGGAGGGGAGATTGGCTGAACAGAATCCCACCCAAATAGATGCAATTTTCAATCTTTAGCTAATACTGTGTTTCCCCAAAAATAAGACAGATTCTTATTTTCTTTTGACCCCCCAAATAAGCCCTTGGCCTTATTTTTGGAGAGGTCTTATTATTATAATTATAATTATATTATTATTATTTTGCAAACAAAGTTTTGTATTTTTTGTTACGTATTTGAAATTCCTTTGTAGTGTTGTCCAGTTTTCCCCCTTTACTATTCCCACATATACATAATTCATTTTCCATTATATTTCCATTTCCAATTTTAGCTGTTCTTCCCATATTTTCCATCTTAGACTTAATTTTTCTTATCTTAAGTGATAATCACAATCAATGTCATTATCTATCCCTTCAGAAACAAACCAAATTTATTATTTCATTTCCATCTATTTTCTATAGGTAACATATATCTTTAAATTCAGTTTTTATACAATAAGCATTTTACTTAATTAGTTTCCACAATTAATAATGTTAATATAATTCCTTCACATCTTTATTAGCTATATATCATTACCAGGATTAACATATTTTATTTTATTCTACTAATCCCCTGTTCCTAGATTCTTCCCCCCACCTTTTTTCCCCTTTTTATATGGATTATGTCTTTTCTTCTGAATCTTTCCTATCACTTTTTGATAAGAGTGTTTGGATAACTCTCCCCGGGATTTCTCTTTTTCGCTTCCCACGATTTCTCTCTTTATTTTTGGCTAATTCCTTTTTTAGATATCATTTCCCTTTTTTCCTCTCTGCTCTTTCTGTGCTATATTATTTTTGAGGTTCAGGAGGCGGTGAGCGGGGTCACCTCATGGCTGCTGCTATGTTGCAATATTTTCAGGGGAGTGCTCATTTTAGCGCATGCGCTCAAAAGCCTGATTGGGCTTATTATCCGGGGAGGTCTTATTTTCAGGGAAACAGGGTATTTGGTGTGAATTCTTGCGATAAGAACTCGAAGAATTTTACTTGAAAAATTCTTCCTTCCTGACAGAGATTCTTGGCTTTGGGGAAGCTTCTCTTTGATCATCAACAGTGCAGTGCAGTGTAAGTAAGGGTTTTAGAGACTCTAGCTGGAAAATGTCAAGGTGCCATTTGACCTTCTTAATCAGCTGCTGTCTCAAATATTCTGTTTTAGGGATCCCATGACTCACTCTCTCATGCTTCTTCAGGATACCTTGAACATGGACTAGTGGCTTGCTTGGATTTTCCTGAGAATTCTCAGCTAATTCTGGGCTTCTTCAAGGAACAATGTTCCTAGCATGACACTATAAATACATTTTTTTAAAAAAAGTTCCATTTTTTTTCTTATACATACATTCACAAATATTAGGGTACTTTACAGTGATGTTTATTTAAAAGTTGTGAACTATCACCATATAAGAGTTGAACTATGTAGGTCTGTGATGGCGAACCTATGGCACATGGGTGCCACAGGTGGCATCCGAAGCCATTTCTTAGGGCACGCGAGGCATTGACCTGTCAATTCCAGTGTACCTGTGCATGCTGTCCAGCTGACTTCGGTCTTCATTTTTGGCCATGTTTCGCCCTCCGGAGGCTTCCCTGACGCCTCCAGAGGGCAACAAACAACCCAACATGCAAACCGGAGGTTTGGGAATGGACTTCCGGTTTGCATGTAGGGCTGTTTTTTGCCCTCTGGAGGCATCAGGAAAGCCTCCTGAAGCTTACGGAGGGCCTTCAGGCAGGACTGGGAAAGCCGTTTTTGCTCTCCCCAGGCTCCTAGAAAGCCTCTGGAGCCTGGGGAAAGCGAAAAACTGGTCCATCGCATGCCAAAAGTGGGGGGAGGGGAGGTTGCACATGGATGTGCACAGGGGGTCACACACATAGAATTATGGGTGTGGGCACGCCCATGCATGATTCCCCTGCGCTCCCCCCGCTTTTGGCACATGATGGGGAAAAAAGTTAGCCATCACTGACATAGGTACTTAACTCATTTAAGTGCTGTGTATGGAACATTACTGGCATCTATACCGGCTTGTAAGCAGCATAGGGTCTTGTTCTCTATAGTGAACCCCAATCTTACATCCTGATGGCTCAGTGGCTAAGACGCTGAGCTTGTCGATCAGAAAGGTTGGCACTTTGTCTGTTAAAATCCCTAGCGCCACGTAATGGAGTGAACTCCCATTACTACTCCCAGCTTCTGCCAACCTAGCAGTTCAGAAGCATGTAAAAATGCAAGTAGAAAAATAGGGGCCACCTTTGGTGGGAAGGTAACAGCGTTCCATGCAGCTTCGGTGTTTAAACATGCCATCCACATGACCACGGAGATGTCTTTGGACTGCGCTGGATCTTTGGCTTTGAAACAAAGATGAACACTGTCCACCCTTAGAGTCAGGAACAACAGAAACCTTTACCTTTATGGAACATTACTGGCATCTATACCGGCTTGTAAGCAGTATAGAGTCTTGCTCTCTATATTGAAACCCAATCTTACAGCAGACCTTATATTGGGAAACTGGGCATCCAATCTCATTCTTTCAGAATGAAATCCTCGTGAAAACCTCTTTCTTAATCACTTCATACTACTTACAGAATCCTCCCCCTTCCATGGCATAAACAATTAAGATATAAAAAACTAAGCACTTTGAAGTTTTATTGCACAGTTAATTGTGGGTCAGTAAATATAATTATTTGGTCTTGTAAATTGTATTTTCTTTGCGTTTTAGTCATAAAATAACTCATGGATGAAAGATCTTTACACTCCACCTGTACGGTGTATCAGTTATCCAAATGTGTTGTGATACATTGGGAGTTTTCTGTAGATTCAAACAGGGAATATCTAGAGCACTGTCTTTTCAATTTTTCTTGCTAATTTTTCCCAAGAAAATTAGCCAGAGCAGTTTTGATGCCTGTTATAAGAAACAGAACTTATAGGATTTAACCAGTAAACAAATTGAAAGTTAAGTGGCGCTACTTTTCTAAACATTAAGGTACCTGATAAATTTGCCACGTTCAGCCTTCCACCTCTGAAGTCCAGGCATTAAAGTCTCCAGTGGGAGGAGCACAGAGGAACATAAAAGGAATATATTAGTGTGTATTCTTTATCTTATAAGCTGCAGATGCCTGTACTTCTGTGTTTCTCATTCAAGCCTATTTAAAAAGGGTGGCAGGGAAAGAAAATGAGTGGTTGGGAGACTGGGGAATTGAGACTGCAAATGCAATCAAGAGGAGCCAACTAAGTTGCCGATGACTGTGTCATGCTGAGGAAGAAGTGAGATTTCTGTCTCAAGTACTACATAACTTGATCAGTCTTGGGTCCTCTATGACGTAGTCTTGGCCTGGGGACTGAGCAGAGGTGAAATGCTACCTGTTTGGACTGGTTCTGCCGAACCAGTAGTAAAAAAAATGCTAGAATCGCGTGGCACAGCTGATTGCCAGAATTAGTGGTTCACCCAAACTGGTAGCATTTTTTACTACCAGTTTGGGCGAACCGATAGTTCCCACAATCAGCTGTGCTGTGCGGTTTATATTCACTAGGAAATCCTGCTTTCTAGCGAATCTAAATCACATGGCACAGCTGTTTCCCCCCCCCCTGCTGTTCTACTTACCTTTGCGGACTCAGAAAAGGTTTCTTAATCTTCCTTTATCAGTATTGCATGGTAGCACTTGTGGTGCGCCTGCACGGGAAGCGCGCGTGCATGTGTGAAGCAAACCAGTAGTGAAGCAAACTGGTAGCAGACTTCAGAGTATTTCACCCCTGGGACTGAGTATTTGCAATGGTGGCCTCTGGGTGATGGTTGAGAGATGGTCAAATTCCTTTTGTCTTCCCTCTCTCTCCTATGCTTGTCGAATGGCTGAAAATAAGAAGCAGTAGGAAGGTTTGCTTGATAGCCCATTGACTCTTCTAGAAGGATATAAAGGATCTAAAGTAGGAAATACTGTTTTAAGGGAAGGGCCCTTGAGTATTGAAGAGCAACTGAGGTTATGCTCTGGTGAAGGGAAATGGGAAGCTTCTGAATTCTGCTAAACTAGAACACAACACATTGGTCTGCAAGATGTTTGTACAGTATAGTTTCAATTTTGAGCCTGAGATCAAAATTGGAACTATTGGGTTTCATTGTATTATTTCCATGTCCTTTTGTTTGTAATGCCAATATAGCAGATGGTAAAGTGCAGAATGATGGGACGCAGTGGCTCAGTGGTTAATACACTGAACTTGTTGATCAGGTCGGCAGTTCAGCAATTTGAAACCCCAGCGCTGCTGAGGATCAGCTCCCAGCTGATTGTTTGGGCAAACCAGTCCGAACTGGTGGAATCCTACCGCTCCCCATAGGTCACTGGTTTAAGGTGGTATAGGCTGGCAGTGGGTTGCGTTTGGTAGTTGGGAGTGATCATTTCTAAATTTTTTGAAAAGGTGAAGCATTATTCCGGGCTATTAATGAAGTGACAAATCAAAATGGGTATGGCTGGAATTTCTTCACAACAGGCTGGGTGTGTATGAAATCTTTAAAAAGTCATGTAGTCTTTATATACTTTTCTCGGGAATATTACTGTGATTTCCTGAATAAGTAAATTAAAAGTAAAAAAACTCATTTCTTATGGTATCTGAGCAGGGAGCATTGTTACTCTGTTTTGGTTGGCGTCAAGATCATTTACCTGAGCTTATCGATCAGAAAGGTTGGCAGTTTGGCGGTTCGAATCCCTAGTGCTGCGCAACGGAGTGAGCACCTGTTATTTTCCCCAGCTTCTGACAACCTAGCAGTTCAAAAGCATGCAAAAATGCAAGAAGAAAAAATAGGAACCACCTTTTGTGGGAAGGTAACAGCGTTCCATACGCCTTTGACATTTAGTCGTGCGGGCCACGTGACCACAGAGATGTCTTCAGACAGTGCTGCCTCTTCGGCCTTGAAACGGAGATGAGCACCACCCCCTAGAGTTGGGAACGACTAGCACATATGTACGAGGGGAACCTTTACCTTTTATGTACCAAATGCCAGGCATAGTTCATGCAGACAGAGAAACTACGAAGTTATCATGCAACATTGGAAGGATACATTATCTCCCTGATTTCATGGGTGCTCCCAGGTTATGGTAAAAGACGGACATAAAGATAGATGTGACTACATGGCTGTCACCTTACCCTTTGTACACCCAACCTAATTTACAGCACTAGATCATTGTGAGATTGTTCCTTGACAATTTGAACTGATTTTTTTGCGGGGGAAAGAGTATATCCAAGCACATCATTCAGTTTTTTTCTTGGGTTAATGTTACCTATTTGCAAGCTGCCTTTTTCTCCTCTCTTTCTAGTATATTATATTCTTTCTACTTAAGGATTCATGATATTAGTGGGTGATATTTTGTAACAGTTTTAATGTATTGTTACTGATATTTGTACTTTAAGTTGTAAGTTTAATAAAGGAAATTTAGCACAAAAAGAAAAAAAAACAGAAAAAAGAATGTGATGGATCTTGTCCTCTGCCTCTCATTAAAAATGGCTGCCCAATAATCTAGTGAAAGCAATACGTATTTGCCTTTGTGTATTTACCTTTGAAGGGGCGTGGTGGCTCAGTGGCTAAGATGCTGAGCTTGTCAGAAAGGTTGGCAGTTTGGTTCTTCCCTAGCGCCGCATAACGGGGTGAGCTCCCATTACTTGTCCCAGCTTCTGCCAACCTAGCAGTTCAAAAGCATGTAAAAATGCAAGTAGAAAAATAGGGACCACTTTGGTGGGAAGGTAACAGTGTTCCGTGTGCCACATGCCGGCCACATGACCACGGAGACGTCTTCGTGGCTCTTAGCTCTTCAGCTTTGAAAAGGAGATGAGCACCGTTGCCTAGAATCAGGAACAACTAGTACATATGTACGAGGAGAACCTTTACCTTTGCCTATTTACCTTTGAATAAAGGTAGAGTGTGATTAAGAAGCTGAATCTTTGAGCAGCAGTCAATTTGGAGGATTTCAGTCAATTTGGAGAATTTCTTCTTCAAATAGATCAAGATTTTTTAAAAAATTAGCAATCAATTTTTGAGGAATTGACCTTCAATTTCTGTGGTATGCACAGGGGTCATTACATTTTTCAATTTATAATTAAAAATTTCAAAGTTCACAACCTAGAAAAAGCCAATGATTGCATTTAAAATTGGGAATTTCTGAACTTTATATAGTGTTTTTCCCTTTTATAAATTGTTACTGCAGTTTTTACCTTTGCAGTCTAGGAAACTTATCTTTGCACTTTGAAACTGTTTTATGTTCAAGCATCAAGTAAGTACTTAAGTCTCAGATACTTCCTATTTGTTGCCTTAAAATATGTTTGTGCATCTTTTATATTTTCAGTATATTCCAGGTATTGTTTGAATTCATATTTATTGGAAGAAATAAACTTGAGTTGATTTAGATATCACTCTGAATTTATCTTGGGAAATTCTTTGACGTACTTGATTTGTTCACCCATTTCTTCTGGGATTACTATATTTGAATTTATATTTGTTTCCTCCCCTTTTTTTTGTAAACCAGGTTGGTAAATTGTGTAACCATGTTCATTTTTTCAACCTATGGTTGTTTGTTGACTGCTGGCTTAAGGCATTTGATTTCATTTCCTCTGTTGTGCATCCTTTCCATACCTCTTCACCATATATTATGAGCAGGGAGTGGGGTTCAAAATTTTTAGCAACCGGTTCTCTGCCCAGTTGCTGGGTGGGCATGGCCATGGTGGTTGTGGCCTAGTTGGCCTCCTGCACCATGGCGGGATAGGGGGGACAGATGGTGTTTTCGCCCTCCCCGGGCTCCGGAGGCTTTCTTTGAGCCTTCAGGAGGGCGAAAACAGCCTCCCCCGGGCTCATCTGGGAAAACCCAAATCTGAAAGCTTCTAGGTTTTCCCCACCTAAAAGAAACTCTAAGCCCCTGTCCAGCATCCACATGTCTGTCACATGGTCCAATTAAACCACTGTCCCAACTGGAGATGCCTCCCAGTCACACCCATCAAGGTGCAGGGCAGATTGTCCTTGACTCTTGAAGAAAGGAATGTTGTTATGACTATACATCTCCCCAGCTCCATACAATCCCCCCTCCCAGTTTTCCTGAAGATCCAGTGCCCAAGATGGCTTCCAGGCCTGACACTGTCAACTATTCATTAAAGCAATCTGTTGATTTTTAGACTTCTGAGATGATAGTCTGAGGATGTGGCTGCTTTAAGAAGTGCATTAAATATAACCAGTCAAGGCTTAACATCAGTGGCAGATTTCTTCAGGCCTAAAAATTGACTGGCTGCTTCAGTGGGTAGCTGAGGGGTACTGTATTCAAGGATGAACTAAAATACTTCTAAATCATTTTCAATGTGTGAAAATCCTTTGCTACAAGAGTGCCGTGAAATGAAATAAGAGTGAGGTCAACGCTTTCAGCACCTCAATCTAAATTGTAGTGGACAAATTCTTGCGGCCATAGCTGGCATCAGAGATTTTTGAGAATGTGACCAACCTTCAATTGGTAATATTCATTCCTGTTGCATCTTTTCTGCTTCTCAGACCAGGAGGCAGGGGTGAAATCCTCCCAGTTCAGCCTGGTTCAACTGAACCGGTCCAGTAGGGATTATTGTCGTTGGTTCTGAAAGCATTTTATTCCTGCCTATTTGGGTGAATAGGCAGGAAAAAATGCTTTAAAAAGCGTGGGGGGGGGGAGGTTCCATGACAATCAGCTGTGCTGTGCGATCGTGGGAAACCTTTTTCCCCACTTTTTAAAGAATTTGTTTACTACCTATTCGCCTGAACCGGTAGTAAAAAAATGAAGAAAAAAAAAAAAGGTTCCCATGATTGCACGGCAGAGTTGAACCTTTCCCCCCCCCCACTTCTTAAAGCGTTTTTCACTACCGGTTTGGGCGAATAGGTAGTAAAAAATGCTTTAATTTTTTTTTAAATGGCCACGCCCACCCAGTCACATGACCCCCCCCCCCCAAGCCATGCCCAGAGAATCGGTGGCAAAATTGTTTACATTTCACCACTGCTAAGAGGCCTCCTTTAATATGAGACCATACCATACATTTCAGAACAGCAATGAACTTGATCTTGACAAGGGAATCACCTAGAAAAAGGAATGTCAAACTTTTGGCGTGCATGACAGATGCATCATGTGCTGGCCACGCCCACCCCGGTTTTAGCAAAGGGGGAAAATGTTGCACTACGTCACGTGACGTGTCGTCATGACTTTGACACCCCTGACATAGAAGCAGATAGAAAATTTAGCACATGATAAAGTTGCCAGATCTAAGCTTCAAAAATGTGGATAATCACTGCAAAAAAGGCAGGTATAACTTTAAGTTGCACCAATATGCCTCCTACTCCCCCAGTCAGGGAAATAATAATTCCACTCTATTCTGCATTCATCAGATTCTGCTGTCTAGTTCTGGGTATTTGACTGCAAGAAAGTTTTTGACAAACTGGTTGCAAACAAGGGTGAGAGTAAGGGAGCATTGAGAAAAGACAACTGTAGGGAGAATATGATAGCTGCATCCAGTGCCTGACGAGGTATAGAACAACAACAACAACAAAGAAGATGTTCTTATAAAGGGATGTGGTGGTTCAGTGACTAAGACACTGAGATTGTCGATCAGAAAGGTCAGCAGTTCAAATCCCTAGCGCCGCGTAACGGAGTGAGGTACCATTACTTGTCCCAACTTCTGCCAACCTAGCAGTTCAAAAGCATGTAAAAATGCAAGTAGAAAAAATAGGGACCACCTTTGGAGGGAAGGTAAGAGTGGTGGGTTGCAGATGGTACGCCCTGGTACGGGCGTACCAGTGCCCGCTGGGAGCACCAGGTACTGTTCTGGTATGGTGCTCCGGAGGGCCCACCCACCCGCCTAAACTCCTTACCTGTATTTGAGCTCTTTGGCGCTTCTGCGCATGTGCACGGAGAATATGGCGCCTGCGCGATGCTCTGCCGAGCAGCTGGAGTGTTGCAGAGGCATTGTGTAGGCGTCGCGTAGGTGTCTCAGGGGTAAGGACACATGTGCGCGCTGCACACGTGCATGTGGGGGATGCCGTGCCCCGGTTGCAAAGGGACCCGGCACACACCACTGCAAGGTAACAACGTTCTGTGCACCTTCAATGTTTAGTCATGTCAGCTATATGACCACGGAGATGTCTTTGGACAGTGCTGGCTCTTTGGTTTTGAAACGGAGATGAGCATCGCCCCCTAGAGTTGGGAATGACTAGCACATATGTGCGAGGAGAACTTTTACTTTTACCTAGGGAGAATATGATAGCTGCACCCAGTGCTTGTCAAGGTGTAGAACAATAACAACAAAAGATGTCCTTATAACCCCAGAACTCAAAATAATAGAACAGTTATGATTGATTAATGACAATAAAACTCACAATTGAAAGCAAATATAAATGTTGCAGGATAATGTTGCGGGATCCAATCTGGGTCTGTCACTGTGACCAGAGGCATTGAGTCTTCTGAGCTTTCAGACTCATGCTGGAGCCCATCCTCAGGGAACTTCTCTCTAACAGAATGTGTGACATGCAAGACCGAAAGCTTGGAGGATTAAGCATCTCTGGTCCCAGTGATCTACCTAGATTGGAACCTGCAACAATAAAACTCTTCCTAATGGTAAAGTATCAGTATCAGGGACTCCTACAGAGGACTGTCTGCAACAGTGGTGGGTTGCAGGTGGTATGCCCCGGTGCCTGCTGGGAGCACCGGGTACCGTTCCGATACGGTGCTCCAGAGGGCCCACCCATCTTCCCGAGCATGGAGTGTATGGTGCCTGTGGGACGCTCCACGGAGCAGCTGGAGCATCATGGAGGCATCACGGAGGCATCGTAGGAGGTAAGGATGCAAGCGTGTACTGCGCACATGTGCACATGTGCTGCACATGTGCATGTGGAGGATGCCAGGGCCCTTTGCACTGTACCAGTTGCACTGGGATCCGGAACCCACCACTGGTCTGCAAGCAAAGGTGGCAGCTAGGATGGTGCAACTGAAGCTCTAACCCTCCCCCCCCCTTTTTATGTGTGACCCATGCAGAGAGGCTCCTCCCCTCCTCTGCCCCTGCAATTTGGTAGGCTCCTCTTTTCTGGGTATGTTTAAGTGGAGGATGGGCAGTCACACCTTCTGATGCTTTAATAGCAATAGCAATAGCACTTAGACTTATGTACTGCTTTACAGTGCTTTACAACTTTCTCTAAGCGGTTTACAGAGTCAGCTTCTTGTCCCCACCCCACCCACAACAATCTGGGTCCTCATTTTACCATCTCGGAAGGATGGAAGGCTCAGTCAAACTTGAGCCTGGTGGGATTTGAACTCCCAAATTGCAGGCAGCCAGCAGTCAGCAGAAGTAGCCTGCAGTTCTGCACTCTAACCACTGTGCCACCATGGCTCATTTAACGTGGATTCTTGCAGTGAGCAGACAGTTGATGGCTTAAATAACAGCAAACTCTGTTTTCTGTGATTCTAACCTGAAAAAAAATGCTGTCTTTGGATCAAACTTTATTCAGCAATTTTGAAATTCCTTTTCTTGAAATTAATTGGGGAGCTACAGCAGAGAGCAGGTGAGGTCAGACTGACTGATGCCTGGAGATTATAGAATTGTTTCTGTGTGCTCTAATAAAGATCTTATCTGGGCTGCAGGTGACTTGCTCCAACTAACATCCTACAGGTACTCCTTGACTTACAACCATTTGTTTAGTAACTGAAGTTACAATGATACTGGCAAAAGTCTCTTGAGACTGGTTCTTGAATTTACAATACGTTACAGCATTTTCATGGTCATATGAACAAAATTTGGGCATTTGCCAATCAGTATATATTTACAATAGCTGCAGCATCCCAGGCAGTGGTGGGGTGGGATTAAAATAATTTAACAACCAGTTCTCTGCCCTAATGATTTCTTCCAACAACCAGTTCACCAAACTGCTCAGAAAGTTAACAACCGGTTCTCCCAAAGTGGTGCGAACTGCTGAATCCCACCACTGATCCAAGGGTCATCTGATTGACTATGTCAAGGCACGGAAAGGCCAGACAAGGAATAATGGATGGAAACCGAACAAGGAGAGATTCAACCTAGAAATCAGATAAATTTTCTGGCAGTGAGAACAATCAATCCATGGAACAGAAGTTGCCCTCAGAAGTTGTGGGAGCTTCATCACTGGAAGCTTTCAGGAAGAAATTGGACTGCCATTTGTCAGAAATGGCGTAGAGTCATCTGCTTGGGTGGGTGGGGGGTTGGACTAGATGACCTACAAGACCCCTTCCAACTCGATTAATCTGTTAAATCTGATCGTCATTTGTGACCTTCCCTACCAGCTTCCAACAAGCAAAGTCAATAGTGGAAGCCAGAATTCCATTATAACATCATGATTCAGTTCACAATTCGAGTGATTTAGTTAACAATCATGGAGAAAAGTTTGTAAAATCCACTGTGACACACTTAACAACTATCTTGTTTAGCAATAGAAATTCTGGTCCCAATCATGGTTGGAAGTTGGGGATTACCTGTATATCTTAATGAATGTAATACCGTAGTAGAGTTAAGAAAATTGCACTCAAAATTTGTATGAAGGGAAAGACAGATCTGATGATTCCATGGCATCCAGGGTTCCTTTCAACTTGAGGATCTTGTGAAGGGAAGATCATGAGAGGTCTTTTCTTCCACATGAGCTCTTTTCAGCTAGAAGCCTAATTTGGAGTTATGGCCCTGAGAGATCCATTTTCTAGATTTCTGGTCCACAGAAAAACAATAGTTACAATGCTCTATGATACGGCTCCATTCAGATGTGTTGTGGCTCGCCAGCTGCCAGTGGAGCTGGCAGCACAGTCGAACAGTGAGGAGGTTGGGGAGGGACATGGGCCAATCCTGGAGGCTGGGGAAGGCTCAGATGAGGGCTCTGCATTAGAGGCAGAGAGGGGGCCAAGGCCGTCTGACAGTTCTCAGCTGTCCTCGGAGCTAGACAGCAGTGACGCAGAGGAACAGCTGGAGCCGTTTCCCAGTGTCTGCATGCGCAGAGCTGCACATAAGAAAAGAACAGCTGAGAATTCAGGGTCGACTTGGGAGTAAAGCCACAGATGGACGGCGAATGGTTCCCCCCTAGGAAATAAAAGAAGAGTGAAAGGGGAGTGGGCTTTTGCAGGAAACAATTCGTTTCATTTCAATTCATTCGTTTCAGGAGTGTGAAGATCTGTCCGTGAATCTCAGAGACTCTGTGCCAAGTCTTTCTTTGCACAGAAGTGCGTTTGGAAAATGTTTACATGGCAGCTTTCCAAGCTAGATAAGGTCTGTGGTCATAAATTCATCTTTGAAAGACTGCTTACCAGGCCTTTGGTGAATGTGAATGAGAGGAATTCACATCGTTTAATAATTTGTTTGTCGGGACCAGGAATCTGCTTCGTGCTTTTTGGGGAAGCCTACGGGCAGAACAAGATGCTCAAATGCAGAAAGGGTTGGTTGCTACCTCTGTGTCTTCCACCTATGGGGGAAAGAGTCTTGGCTTAGCCCAGTTAACAGGTCTTAAAGCAACAAGTCCAACTGAAAACAAGTAACATGGGAATACATTAAGAAGGCCCCAAATATTAGGGAACATGAGAGTATCTCCCTCTTCAGAAAGCAGGCCGCCCGAGTCCTGGACCTTTCAGGGCCCGCATTCTTCTCCCCGCCATTGTGGCCTCAGGTCCATTCATACAGTGCCATCTGCTGGTAAGGGGCAACCTCTCCCCTCGGGGCTAACGCCAGAGGGACGAAATGCTGCGGGGCTGCCCTTTCCCTTTTCCCTAAAGCGGAGCAGAATAGCTGCACCCCAGGTTGACCCACGCAGCAGGCTGGGGCCAGCCTGGGGTCGCCTGGAGCAACAACTTTCCCAGTGGCCGAGGCAGTGGCCCATTGTGCTCCCATATTGGTTGTTTCCACGTATTCATCGCTTAATGAAGGTGGATTCCTCTGAGGAGAAATATTTACGTTGGCCTCCCCAGGTGGCCACGCTCATAGCCGGCAAACACAGAACCAGCTGCTCCCAATCAAAACCTCTTTAACTGGCTTTGAGGGGCAAGAGAGAGAGAGACAACCAAAACTTTTTCCCCTCCCCTCAGTGGAGTCGGTGGAAAGTCCATTTCTCATGCTAATCCCCTGGCCTTTCTTCACAACACCTTCTCCAAAAGTGTTTGGGAAAAGTCCCTGTGGCAAGTACACAGCGTCCTGCTGTTTGGATTCTTCCTTGTTTAGTCCTGTGGGTCTCTGACTCCAGCAGGGCCATTTATAAGGGGGAAGGAATTAAACAAAGCTTCAGGAGTTCATCAGCCTCCCACCGAAATTCACAGCTGCTGAATAAACTAATCCCCTCTTCAGGGCTTTCTCTCTTTCAATGGGGCTCTTGCTTCAAAGACACTTTGGGAAAGGACTTTGCAGGAACTCACACTGTTCCCTCAATAGAAGTTAGTGCAAGTATTGTGCCCAGAGCAAGTGCCTTTACAAACCCAAATGGTCGGAACAATTCAGCCCCTTCTGCCTTTATCCGGCTGAAAAGCCTCAATCTACTCTTAAGACATCATCTTATTTTCAGACACTGTTGAGTGTGACGATAGGCTCACATCCCCAGCTGGCTTAATGGAGGCAGAGACACCCACACCGGCCTTGGGCTACTTATTGAGAGCCTACTGTTACAGGCAGAAGGGAGGTCCATGCGCGTCTAGCTATTAGTCAGCAGCATTACCTCAATGTGAAGTAATGAAGAAAACTAGGATCATGGAATCCGGCCCTGTCAATTCCTGGCAAATAGATGGGGAAGAAATGGAGGTAGTGACAGATTTTACTTTCCTGGGCTCCAAGATCACTGCAGACGGGGAGTGCGGCCAAGAAATTAAAAGATGCTTGCTCCTGGGGAGGAAAGCTACGGCAAATCTAGACAGCATACTAAAAAGCAGAGACATATAACCCTGCCAACAAAAGTGTGTATAGTCAAGGCTGTGGTTTTCCCAATTGCAATGTATGGCTGTGAAAATTGGAGCATGGCCCTCAGGACATGATAGGATTAGCCCTCCACCCATCTAGCAACAGAACTCCCCACATGGCACCTGAGGAGATTAAATCACCTAGCAAGATTCAACCAAGCTTGGGACTCAAGACATTTCAAAGTTACACCTGCATGGCCTCATGGTAGTCTGACCACCAATCAGAAAACATTTCTTACACAGTAACAGGAAGCTCCAAGGAGGGGCCTAAGAGAGGGTATAAATCTCTCTCAAACCAGATGCTCATTTTTGCCCAGGACCTCAAACCCATGTGATCCTGTCCACCATTAAACCATCTTTCCAAGCAATCTCCATGTTTCCAGTGTCTTTTCCCCCAAATGGACATTTCTTCCAACATAGGTATTCAAAGAATGGAAATTTCTGTAAAAGGAAGGAGATTTGGGGATCTTGAATAGGAACAGGAAATCAAGAGCAGAGATGGGCAGCATCAAACACTTTCTTCAATGCCTTTCTTGCCCAAACTCTTGTACCCATGTTCTTAGGAGAAGGCCAAGAGTTATGCCAGTGCCCTTCAGAAAATCCCAAGATGTGGAGACTCTAGAAAGAGTGCAGAGAATAGGAACAAAGATGATTAGGGGACTGGAGACTAAAACATATGAAGAACAGTTGCAGGAACTGGGATGTCTAGTTTGATGAGAAGAAGGACTACGGGAGACATGATAACAGTGTTCCAATATCTCAGGGACTGCCATAAAGAAGAGGGAGTCAAGCTATTCTCCAAGGCATGTGAGGATAGAACAAGAAGCAATGGGTGGAAACTAATCAGGAGAGAAGCAACTTAGAACTGAGGAGAAATTTCCTGACAGTTAGAACAATTAATCAGTGGAACCACTTGCCTCCAGAAGTTGTGAATGCTCCAACACTGGAAGTTTTTAATAAGATGTTGGATAACTATTTGTCTGAAATGGTGCAGGGTTTCCTGTCTAGGCAGGGGGTTGGACTAGAAGACCTCCAAGGTCCCTTCCAACTCTATTCTATTCTAATCCCTGCTTCTGAGGGGGGGTGTTATTATTTCTCCCCCTCCCGCAGATCAGTCCTTACAGCCATGAGGAGTACAGTTCAGTAATCTTCGCTAATGACTAATAGAAAATAAATTGCAATATAGACACTCCAAGAACAGTTATTCTCAAGTACACAGTTATTTTTAATAATAAAACTATAATCTACAAGAATAGAGCACAGTATACCAAAAACCATCACCAAAGAGCTCTTAAGCCCCCAAATGTAACATTTTAACATAACCATAATCGGTAATGCTGCCACACAATGAAACTGAAGGGGGGGAAAAAAGATCAATTAAGTTTCCCCTGCACTGGCTTTTGTCTAATTTTCATTGCTGCAGAACAAACCAAGCACAAGCCATCAGCTGACATGGGGACAATTTATAAGCCACCTGGGAACACTAATCCTTCTATCTGGATGCCAGGATGCAGGGGACAAACCCAGGACACATTTGAGACAAGTCACCCACTTGTAGTAGGCCCACATTCCTCCACAGAGGCCACTTTCTTTAGCCAAAACTCCTTATTAACATCTATCTCAAAGCAGCCAATTGACTCTTTTCAAATGCCTATTCAATCTCTTTGCTATCATGGGAGCAAATTGCAGGCTGGGTAGGATACTCAAAAGACCAATCCTTTTTTTTTTTTTTTTGAGCACTTCTCAAAATGTGATATCCTTTTGTAACAGGAGACTGGGGACCACATCTGATTTAGAATTGGATGGATTTGGGGTTAATTCAAGTCTGGCAATTTGAAGCAAAGACTGGAGGGAGGATGAAAGGAGGATTAGCAATCCTGGCTAGTACAATCCTTTATCTGAAACATGCTTCTTTGCTATCTTTAATTGGTTTTAACGTCTCAGTGGAATCTCAACCTATCATCTATTTTATCCTCTCTCCGTCTCTCTCTTTCTCTCTCTGTCTCTGCCTGTCTCTCTCTTTTTCCTTCTTTCTCTCTTTCTCTCTCTATCCTCTCTCTGTTTCTGCCTCTGTCTTTCTCTTTCTGTGTCTCTCTGTCTCTGTCTCTTTCTCTCTCTGTATCTCTGTCTCTCTGTCTGTCTCTGTGTCTCCCTCTCTGCCTTTCTCTCTCTGCCTCTCTCTTTCTGCATCTCTCTCTCTCTCTGTCTTTCTCTTTCTGCATCTCTCTCTCTGTCTCTCTCTGTCTTTCTCTTTCTGTGTCTCTCTGTCTCTCTGTGTCTGTCTCTCTGTCTCTCTGTGTCCCTGTGTCTCCCTCTCTGCCTTTCTCTCTCTGCCTCTCTCTTTCTGCATCTCTGTCTCTCTCTGTCTTTCTCTTTCTCTCTTTCTCTCTTTCTACTCCCTTTTTCTTTCACTATCTTCATTCATCTCTTTTCCATATCCAATCACCAATTCCCAACTCTCATTGCTATTCCCTTCATTGTGGGAACAGAGAACGTTAGTCCTTTAATCTGTCATCTGCACCTCTATAAATGTCTGGTTTGGCTCTGTAACCAAACAAGACAGACAGAGACTTCAATAGATAATTAGAACTGCAGAAAAAAGCAATTGCTACCAACCTGCCTTCCATTGAGGACCTGTATACTGCACGAGTCAAAAAGAGGGCTGTGAAAATATTTACAGACCCCTCACATCAACTCCTACCCTCAAAACGACTCTATAGAGCACTGCACACCAGAACAATTAGACACAAGGACAGTTTTTTCCCCTAAATGCCATCACTCTGCTAAAGAAATAATTTCCTCGACACTGTCAAACTATTCACTAAGTCTGCATTATTATTAATCTTCTCATTGTTCCTATTACCTATCTCCTCCCACTTATGGCTATAACCATGTTGCTTGTATTTTTACGATTTATATTGTTTTATTTGTTTCCTAGTATGATTTGATTGCTTAATTGTATATTATGACTATCATTAAGTGTTGTACCTTATGATTCTTGATGAATGTATATTGTCTTTTTATATATGCTGAGAGCTTAAGCACCAAAGACAAATTCCTTGTGTGTCCAATCACACTTGGCCAACAAAGAATTCTATTCTATTTAGTGCTGATTTGTCACAATCAAAGTCAAAATTAGCCCAGTGCAGGGCACATTTAGCTTCAATACTTTGTTTCCCTGAAAATAAGACCTCCCCGGATAATAAGCCCAATCAGGCTTTTGAGCGCATGCGCTAAAATAAGCCCTTCCCTGAAAATAAGCCCTCACCGAAAATATTGCAACACAGCAGCAGTCATGAGGTGACCACACTCGCTGCCTCCTGCACCTGAAAAATAATAGACCTCCCCCAAAATAAGGCCATGCGCTTATTTCAGCGGTCAAAAGAAAATAAGACCCTGTCTTAATTTTAGGGAAATACAGTAGCTTGTACTGGTTCTGGATTTTGTTATAAGCAGGCCTACTTCAGTCCTCCTGCTAAAGGGATGGTTGATCAGTTTTGCCCTGAAGTGAAAGGAAAGAACTAGAGAATTTCTGTACTGACAATTACTTGGCATTAATGGGTACAGAAAATGCCCAGTTTCGGTTATACCTCTTTAGGAAATGTGCCAGATGGGGGCAGATTAAAAAACATAAAACTGCAATAGTTTCTGAGACTCCTGGATGAAGGGAATTATCTGAACCACTTCCAATCTTGATTTAGGACTTGATATGGGACCAAAATTGCACTTGTCACTTTTGGTTTGCCAATTGCACAATGGCAGATAGGTCAATGCTCCAGAGCGTCAACGTCATTGCCCAGAAGATCATTGGTTGCCCTCTTCCCTCTTTGGAAGACCTTTATAGCTCCCGCTGCCTTAAGAAATTTCAAAACATTCTTAAAGATCCATCTCATCCTGGATACCCCCCCCCCCTTTTGAACTATTACCATCTGACAATAAAAACAAGGACAAATAGGCTGAAAAACAAATTCTATCCCAGGGCAGTAACTAAATGAATTCTACGGTATAGTGCAGTGATGGAAAACCTTTTTTGGCTGCCACGCCAAATGCGGGGGTAGCACAGGGGGGATGTGCACTGGTGTGCCACACCCATAATGCTATGCATACGACTCCCCCACACATACATGCACGCGATCAGCGACCCCCCGTTTTTGCCTCAGTTTTTTCACCTTCCCCAGGATCCAGAGGCTTTCTAGGAGCCTAGGGAGGGCAAAAACAGCCCTCCCCTCAGAGGCCCTTAAAACGGACATATGAGGAACCCGGAAGTTCAGCAATGGGGACTTCTGGTTTGTCCGTAGAGCTTATTTTAGACCTCTGGAGCCATTAGGAGGCTTCCCTGAAGGCTCCAGAGGATGAAAAATGGACCTACAGACAAACAGGAAGTCACTTCCGGTTTGCTCGTAGGGCTGGTTTTTGCCCTCTGGAGGCTTCAGGGAAGCCTCCGAAGGCCCCTGAAGGCTCCTGAGGTTGAAAACTGGCCTACAGACAAATCAGAAATCACCATTCCTGAAGTTCTGGCTTCCCTGTAGGGCCGATTTGCAACCTCCGGAGTCTTCAGGGGCCTTCAGGAGGCTTCCCTGAAGGCTCCAGAGGGCGAAAAATGGTCCTACAAGAAAACCGGAAGTCCGTTTCTGAACCTGAAACTGCCCATAGGGTCGGTTTTTCGCACTTTGGAGGCTTCAGGGAAGCCTCCGGAGGGTGAAAAATGGCCTCAAAAGAAGGCCGAAGTCAGTTGGCCAGCGCACGCATGTATGCTGGCCAGCTGACAGGGCAATGCCTCGCGTGCCCTGACAAATGGCTCCGCTTGCCATAGGTTCGCCATCACAAGTATAGTGCAATATTAATGCAATATCGGGTTTTCAATTTCAATTATATAGCATATGAAGGATGTTTGTTTGTGTTTTTATTTACAGTTATAATGTACACTGAAGATGGCATTTAATTTTGTTGTTCTATGTGCAATGACAATAAAGTAAACTAAACTCTGTCAGGAATGGGATAGGACATCTGTCCTTGCTCTTTTTGTCCTCTTAGTTGCTGCTTTCAATGCCATTGACCACATTATCCTTCTGAATCAGCCCTGCTACTGCCGGTTCGCTCAGGGATGCGCTGCATGCACTTGATGCAAGCTACACACATATGCACAGTACTTTAAAAAATGCTTCTGAATATGCGCAGAAGCAAAAAACAAGATGGCGGTGCCTATGGTGCAGCTGATAGAACCGGTTCAGGAGCGTGGCAGGCCAAGTTACTACCTACTCGGCCCAACCGGTCTGAACTGGTATGAACCCACCTCTGTGGTGGTAGTGTATTATTCCTTCCTCTGGGGCTGATTCCAGTCAGTGTTGATGACAGAAAGAAACATCCTACCCTCAGCCCTTGCTTTGCGGGGCGCCACAGGACTCGGTCCTTTCTCCTTTTGTTTAAAACGTACATGAGGTGGCTGGAATAATTTGGCAGTAGGCTGATGATATCTGGCTATATGTCTTCAACCTGGGCCAACTATTTGATGCCTTGGATCACTCATTGTCCTCAGTCCCTGGCCTTTCCAAACATGCCAAGGGAGACATGCCATCCCTGTTGGATGATCCTCGTTCTAACTCCTCTGAACTGGGCTTTGATAGGGCCGTGACAGTTCTGGATTTAAATGCTTCAGCCCTTTCTGCCTAGATAATGGTTCTTGTGTTCACCATTAAGGTCATATTTCTTCTTTACAGCTCTGCTCCACCCAAGGATGAAGTAGCAACTTCTCCAAAGCACTTCTGCTTAGAGGCTTTCTTGGTAATTCCATTCAGATTTTCCCACAGATATACTTCAATGTGTCTGTTAACAGTTTTCCCAATTCTGTTTTGTCTACAAAGCAGAATTGGGAGAACTATTTGGGTTCAAGATTCTCTCTTTGGCTTAAGAAAGGTTCAAATATATAACTTTAAATTCCCATGGAGCCTCTTATACTGAATGCAGAATTCTACTTTTAGAACTAAAGTTCCCAGCTCAGTCAAACATCAGATTTGAAAAAGAGATGTTGAATCATGTTCTTCCCTAGCAAGGAGAAACAGAAAACTACTTGCTCGAGAAGCACCCTTTGACTGAAGTGAGAGTCAAAGAGCAAACATATTGCAATCCTTATGAGGCCTAATAAGGGATGCGGTGGCTCAGTGGCTAAGATGCAGAGCTTGTTGCTCAGAAAGGTCGGTAGTTTGGCAGTTCGAATCCCTAGCGCCACGTAACGAAGTGAGCTCCCGTTACTCGTCCCAGCTTCTGCTAACCTAGCAGCTTGAAAGCATGTAAAAATGCAAGTAGAAAAATGGGAACCACCTTTGGCGGGAAGATAACAGGGTTTTGTTCATCTCCGGCATTTAGTCATGCCGGCCACATGACCACGGAGATGTCTTCAGACAGCGCTGGCTCTTCGGCTTTAAAATGGACATGAGCACTGCCCCCTAGAGTCAGGAACGACTAGCACATATGTGCAAGGGGAACCTTTACCTTTACCTTACGAGGCCTAATAATGCATACAGAAATCAACTACTAGAACTCAGGTTCCCAGCTCAGTCAAACATACAATTTCAAAGGAGACTGTCTCCATCATTCCCCTCTTCTACCCCTTAAGCCTGCCTGACTCTTCCTCCTCTGTCAGGTCTGCTCAGCCTAACCCAATCTAACAATCTAATCTCCTGCATCTATTAGATCTTCCTCCTGTCTTCTGCTGTCTTCTCAGTCCATCCTTAGCCACTCACCTGCTTTAAAGATCCAGTCTTTCCCCATGTCAAAACAAATATTTTCATTACATGCTAATTACACTCATTAACATTTATTATTTCTCTCATTAGTAATAGGAGGCTGCTTCACTGCTACATTCTTTATCTAGCAGTTTGATTGTCTTTGTTGGGAAACAACGACAGCCTTCAACCAATAGCGCTTTCTGCCACCCAAGGAAGTGCCAATACTAAAAGAATGATACTGCCCTCTACTGGACAAGAAAAGTGCAGCTGAGTGGAATTTTGACATGACAAGGCGTGTTGTGTGAAAACAGCAAAAATGAGACAGCAGAATAAAAGGTGAAAAGTATTTCCACCCAGTTTGATTGCCTGCATTTACTACCATTGGCAAGTAGGAAGAATGCCCAGGCCATTGGCTCTGTGGAAGGGCCTAAGCAGGACAAGCCATTTTACTATCCCTTAAAGGATCATGTTTTCATTTGTTATTTTCTCTAACACAGAGATAATTCTAAGCACTTTTCTTAATAATGTTTGTAATATTCTTAAGTGATTTAGCTAGTTTTGTTTTGTTTTAATCAGTATTCCTGATACAAACAGTTAAAATACAGATATCCTGTTTCCCTGAAAATAAGACCTCCCCGGATAATAAGCCCAGTCGGGCTTTTGAGCGCATGCGCTAAAATAAGCCCTCTCCTGAAAATAAGCCCTCACCAAAAATACAGCAGCAGCCATGGGGTGACCACGCTCGCCGCCTCCTGCACCTCAAAAATAATAAGACTTCCCCGAAAATAACGCCAAGCGCTTTTTTCAGGGGGGGCAAAAGAATATAAGACCCTGTCTTATTTTCAGGGAAACATGATAGTGCTTGACTTGTGACAATTGAACCCAAAATTTCTGTTGCTATGTGAGACAGTTAAGTGAGGTTTATCCCATTTTACAACCTTTCTTGCCACAATTGTTAACTGCAGTGGTTAAGTTTGTAACACAGGCGTGAGGTGAATCTGGCTTCCCCACTGGCTTTGCTTTTTGGAAGATCGTAAAGGAGGCTCACCTGACCCCGGGACACTGCAACTGTCATAAATATGAGTCAGTTGCAACAGTCTGAATTTTGATCACACGAGCATCAGGATGCTGCAAAAGTTGTGTGAAAAATGCTAACAAGTCACTTTTTTTTCAGTGCTGTTGTAACTTTGGTCACTAAATGAACAGTTGAGGACTATCTGTAAACAAAAGAGAGTTTGTCTTATATCGCTGCAGGTAATTTGGAGGCCTATTGGGAGCATTTATTTTACTCACACATCAAAACTGCCTTCACGCATTTGCCCTATAGCCAAGGTTTCTCATTTATGAGACAAATTCATATAAATCTTCGTTCTGAGAAATTGTGCCCCCAGTATTTAATTTTGGATCTTTTGCCATAAAGGCAGAAGACTTATTAATTTCTAATTCAAACCTGCACAAAACTGTCACAAGTTTACTCCTCAGTTATTTTTGTTAGTATAATTACAGATTGTACAGTTATAGAGACTAATTTGATTTTGAACTTAACAATGGCAGCAAGATTGTTGGTAGCGCAATACTGGAAGAAGGAAGAATTGCCTACTATTCAAGAATGGACGTTAAAAGTAACAAACTTAGCAGAGATGGCTAAAATATCAGCATATCTTAAGGACCACTCAGATGAGAAATACAAGTTGGAATGGAAAAGAGGGATTGATTATATTCAAAATAAATATGGGACTAAGAAATTTCAGTTAGCTTATGAATGAATGAACAAGGAATGTTACAACTTATCTGAAGTTAGCTTTACAAAAGGGGAGTTAAAGCACAAGCGAAGGGATGATGCTAAAGTTAATTAGTTTACTTTAGTGTATGATTACTAAATGTTTATACCCTGTATTTGCTCTGGGAGGTTGGGGGGGGAGGGTAGGAGGGGATGTGGGATGGGGGGGAGGAAGGGAAGGGGAAAGGTATTTAATTGTAAAACATTAAAACTTTTAATTAAAACAAAACAAAACAAAAAACCGTCACAAGTTTTTGTGGCGCATCCAGTACCAGACAACACATAATCTACTTGCTTGCTGGCTATATTAAGCCTTAGCAATTTAAATATTTAAATCATTCAATTTAGTCTTTTGATTACAAATTTAGATTGTGTTAACGAAGGGTGGATTCCTGCCGGCATCACTACTGGTTCGGCGCCTGAAACATTTTGCATCTAAAAAGGTCTGCGCATGGGCACATTAAAAAAGGAATAAAAAACCCCCACACTTTTTCAATGAAGATTGTTTTGTGCATGTCCAGAACAGAAAATCAAGATGGTGCTGCAGAGGATAGAATCAGTTTGGGCGCATGTCCGGCCGAGTTACTACCTACTCAGGTGAACCAGTAGGACCCCACCTCTGGTGTTAACAAATTTAAGAGAATGCAGCATTTGTAATTTCCATTCTATTGTCTTGAATAATTTTAGTTGATTTTTTTAAACCATCATATCTACCCTTTAATTCAATTAAACTCTGTGAAACCGGATAGGTCTGTTTGAAGCTAATCGTGAGATCAAATGACTTAATGATCAATACTGAGAAAAATTGTCCAGCCTTTCAATCAGGGTAGTTTGGAATTTAGAATAATTCCTCCTCCTTTACCAGAACAATTTCAATGCTATTCTGACTATTTGAGTTGTTTAGGAAGCTCAGAACAATCCACTGTAAACTTAGAATAGATGTGGTGATCTTGAACCTTTAGCTTTTCTCATCAAGGGAAGAGGCAGTAATTTAATTCAGTTATTTATTATAACTGAAATGGCTGACCACTCAACATGTAATTCAGACATACAAGGGATACAATCTCTCTATATAAATGGTTGTGTGTGTGTGTATGTTCCAGCATAACTCTGGAACATCTAAAGCAATTTCAACCAAACTTGGTACAGATGACCCCCACCCCCACCGTGGCTCTGAGGGGCATGTATTGTTGAGAGCCTGTTGTGCCTTAAAATGGTTTCTATTGTACAGTGCAGTGGATTTGCCATGATGGTTTCCCAGTACTCCACAAGGGGGCTCCCTCTGGTAAGGGTGAAAATCCAATATTAGGAATTACGTTTGGTCCGGACAGTTCCCTCCTATAAATAAATACCTGGACAAGGCCAGGTTATCAACTTAGTTGGTATATAATAAACATCTGGGATGGAATTAGAATTTGATTTTTGATTCAGAAACTCCATTCTCAGGTCTGACAATTGAACATGCTTACTCAAATGCTTTCTCTTGTGTGTCTGTGTCTGTTGTTTATGGTTCTGGTATTTGGGAAGGCAAACTGACTTCTACAGAGCAAGCTGTCTGAAAAATGTGTATGTTTTTTCTAAAGACTAATTTAAATTATACCATATCCTAAAACTGGTCTCTGGCCAAAATGCACAAGCAACCAATAACCAATATAAGTGATGGCTTTTAAAAAGTATAGTATAGTCTTTATTGTCATTGTACAAAATAAATAGAACGAAATTGATTTTAGCCTCACTGGTGCAAAGTTATAGCGGAAACGAAAAAAGAAAGAAAAAGGAAAAAACTAGTCATACGTTTCCACGTGTGCATGGAGTGATTGTGGTTGTATTTAGAAGTCTGACAGCCCAAGGATAGAATCTATTTTTAAACCTATTTGTTTGACTGGTTAAATTTTGATGTCTTCTGCCCGATGGTAGAAGTGTGAAGAGACGCTGACCAGGGTGTGAATCATCTCTTGAGTATCTTCCTTACTCTGCTAAAGCAGCGAGATCTGGCAATGTCATCCAGTGGTGTTAGAGGGCAACCAATGGTTTCTTGTGCTGAATTGATCACTCTCTGTAGTGCCTTCCTATCCGCAGCTGTTAAAACCAGCGTACCATACTATAATGCAATATGTGAGGACACTAAAATAAGAGTTGATCTATTTTACATTTACCCAACAGATAATTGTTACTGGGTATTCTTTCAAGTAGATATGATCTTAAATGAATGAAGCAACCGATACAGTAGTGCTTAAAAATATGTAGCTTTGAATAATTTTTCTCAATGAATAAATGAACAAGTATAATGTTTTTGACTTCTCTTTCATTATTTTGATTCTTTTTGTTTAATTGGCCACCTTATTTTGTTATAGGACTTATGTGAAAGTCTGATTATATGTTCGGTCAAGGGTCGGCAACCTTAAACACTCAAAGAGCCACAAAGGTCCTAACCCGAAGACCGCCGTTCAATTTTGGAGCCGACTGGAAGTCTGGTTTCCTCACCATAGAGTCTCCTCCTAGCGTGGCGTCCTTTTTTCTCTATCTGTCCTAATCAAAAGTCCTATCAATTGTGGAGCTGACTGGAAAACCCGCCCCTTGCCATAGAGTCTCCTCCTGGCATGCCTTGATTCCTCCACCCTAACCGGAAGCTCCTCTCAAAATTGTGGTGCCGACTGGTGATAGGGAGCTGCAGCAGAGAGATGAAAGAGCCACATGTGGTTCCAAAGCCATGGGTTGCTGACCCATGTTAGATCATATTAATGCAGAAATATTGAAAGTTCAAAAGGATTCACAAACATAAATTACTGTACCTCTGATTTGCGTATTTGGTGATGCTCAAGGATATATTTCCCACCACTAGGAAGAATTAACAAGTGCAAAAACTCATACATTTGTATATCATTACATTTATTTTTCTTTTCCTTATGCCATTCAGACTTCTCATGCCCAATGCATATTGATGCAACATTCTGCAATGTTTCTCCTTTCTTTATGAACAAAGTGATAGGATACAGGTTACACCTGGAAAGAAGCATCATTGCTTTTCCATGATGATCTTACAAGATCTTACAAAAACAAGAATTAGGTAAAATATAGGTCTACCAAAGGTCAAACCAAACTCCGGAGACGTTTATATCTCATAATGCTTCACTGACAGTGGTTTAATATTGGGGTCTGATCTGTTCTCGAAATATATATCATCATAAGGAAACTGCTTTGGTCCCTGAAATGAAAGGAGACAGTAAGAATTAATTAATACCATGGAATGCTTAAAATGCAGAATCTCATATCAGAAGGCACAAATAACCAGAATTAAATCTGGTATCATTATTTGATCTGTATAAAAAACAAAATATTGCCTGCTGATGTAATGCAGTGTGTGATGTGAAACTTGATATGGAGGCAGAAGAGGATTCCTTCTTCTTCCTGGCCCATATTGCTGAGCAACAGGAAGGAGCTCCTACAAACAACCTCAGGACAGACTTCAATGAGGATGCTGGAGAGTGAAGGTGGCATTGACCTTAAATCCCAGTAGCAATCCTGACACATTCAACACTGTAGATCAGGGGTCTCCAACCTTGGCAACTTTAAGACCTATGGACTTCAGCTCCCAGAATTCCTCAGCCAGCAAAGCTGAGAGTTGAAGTCCACAAGTCTTAAAAGTTGCCAGGCATAGCAGGTAAGTCAGCCAATGGGTGCTTAAACAGACCTGAGTCTGTGCAAAGAATTGAAACAGAAACTTAAGCTGCTCTGAGAAGTAAACAAGCAGTCTGTCTGGGCTTGTCTGCTGAAATGAAACTGCTTGTCTGTAACTCTCCTGCCTTGTGTTTACTTGGACGAACCACCTGTTGGTATTGTACATTTATTCATCTATTCTTACGTACACAAAGAAGTTAATGAATCCAGCTGAATCAGTTATGTGTGTGCTTCTGGATTTGAATTTATGCAACAAACTCTGACAAAATCTAAAAAACCTACCCATTCTTTCTGAGTGATTTTTTCATTCATTCAAAGAAGCGGGATACTTTCCATTTGCCACAGAAAAAAAACTTATGCTGGTAATTCCAAGATTCTACTTCCCCACCAGTAAAGAAAACATCCTTGAATTAAATGTGAAGTTTAAAGTTCCAAAGTCAGAAACAAGTTCTTTAAAAACCAGTCACTTATCTCTTATGCACAAAGTTTAAAAAAAAGTGCAAAGGACAACTAGTATCAAATCTTAAAGCTGACAAAACTTCAGCTAGTAGTAAAAAAAAAAAAAAAAGCTCTAAAAATGGTATTCACACGAGAGGTTTGGTTTTTGGAACCACGGTCTGAATTTTCTGGATCAACTTGCTATTTCAGTGATGTAAATGTTGCCCACAATGGGCACTCTAAACAAACTGCTTTAGCTCCACCTGCAAAGTATCTCCTCTCTCTCTCTCCCTTTTTAATTGGGAAGGCATCTACTGTAGTGGCCAAAATTATGGAAACCTTTTGGGAAAAGTGTATTCTTGAGATTTGATGGCTAATGCCACCACTTTGTTTGAAGTAGTGCCATAAATTATATATCAATGGAAAGATAATTTAATCAAGAATGTAATGCAACTAAGTTTGTTCAATTATCTGTATTCTATGAACAGTTATAGCCAAATAACTAGAAAAAGGAAGCACAACTCACTTAGGTTGATAACGGGTAGCTTTCCTTCACCTGATTGTAGCCAATGTGTGTGTAGAGAGCTAATCAGGTGTCATCTTGTTTTGGAAACGAGCCAATCAGATCACAGTAGGACTCAGTTATTGAGGTCATATATTGAAACTGAGAGGGGGACATTTGTCAGTGTGTTATGTGATCACTATCAAGTTGGTTGGTTTTTTTTGTGTTCTTTCATTTACTAATAAAATTAAAGTAATGGTGCAAAAAGTTGACTGGTCACCCAGAAAGTGATGTAAACTAGTATCATTAAGTGAACAAAACTACAGTTATAAAGAAATTAGAAGAAAAATTGGTGGAAACTTAACCAAAAGTGGCATTTCTAATTTTTTGACGAGGTATAAGGAGACTCAGCCACTACAAAACCACACTGGTGAAGGCAGGAAAAGGTGCACAACAGCAAGTGAGGATAGAAGAATGAAGAGACTGTGCCTACATGACAGAAGAAAACCATCTGGGTGTATACAAGAGGAAATGGCGCAATGCAATGTGAACTTCAGCGCAAGGACTGTTTGGTGCAGACTGCAGGAATTTGGTCTAAAATCTAGAATCCCACAAAAAAAAGCTGCTATTCAAATAGCAAATTCTTCATAAAAGTTATTGCATTAGATTCTTGATTAAATTATCTTTCCATTGATATATAATTTTATGGTGCTACTCCAAAAAAAATCAAACAAATAAACACTGGTGTTATTAGCCATCAAACCTCAAAAATACTGTACTTTCCCCAAAAGGTTTCCACAATTTTGGCCACTACTGTATGTTGAATAATGTCTGCCTATGTCTCTCCCTTTCAACTACAGCAGCTCTTCTTGACTGGATTAAATCTTATGCATTCATATATACCATAGACATCCCACACAGCTGGGGAAAAAAAATTAATGCAACCTTCTACTACTGTCCTATTTCTTGAAACTATACACAGCTAAGAGGCAATTCTAAGATTCTAGTTAAAACGATTTTAATAGATGAGAGAGTGTTTCCTTTTCCTGAATTGTATCGAGGCACTTGAATTTAGGCAGGAACTTTTGCATATCTCTCCAACCACAGAGATTCAAGATCTCTTGAAAAAAAAAAAATTAGATTCAGAACTTACCACAGGTTGGTATATTGGAAACATTTCACCAACAAGAGCCATGCCTATCATGATTCCAATAAACCCCCAAAAATATCTCTTCATGATATGCCAGGAAACTTGAGTTGGGGACGTATCAACCCGTGACCGTACAAACAAATCGAAGCTCTGGTGCAACTGATTAAAAAAGATAAGAGACAGGATTAAACATTGTGGTAATATACTGATCTCTCGATCTCTCTCTCTCTTCCTCTCTCCTTTTATGTATAAAAAGGCTGCATGTATCTATGTTCCAGCATAACTCTGGAACGCCTCCAGCAATTTCAACCAAACTTGGTAGACAGATGACGTGTGTGTTCCAGCATAATTCTGGAATGCATGGGCCGTTAAAGAGGGAGAGTGTGGCATCCTAGAGCGGCAATTGTTTGCAATGTGATGGGAGGGGGAAGGGAGAACCTGGGCCATTAAGGAGAGTGAGTGCAGCATCCTAAAGCAGCAATTGTTTGTGATGTCAGTTCCTTCACAGCTTCTTCTGGAAAGCCAACTGTGACATTCACCCTCCAGTGGACCAATGGGGAAGCACCTGATGGATTTGGGGCAAAGAGCCAGGATTGTAAACAGGGAGGGAAAGAGGAGTGAATGGGAGGGGGAAGGGAGAGGGCAGGGATGACGGGCATGGGAGTAGGGGGAAGAAAGGCCCCTTTCAATGGTCCCGTCAGACAAAAGCTTCGGGGCAAAGTGCCAGGATCGTAGACAGGGCGGAAAAAGAGGAGCTCATGGGAGGGGGAAGCAAGAGGGCAGGGATGATGGGCATGGGAGTAGGGGGAAGAAAGGTTCCTCTCAATGGCTTCCCGTCAGACAAATGCTTCGACTATAAATACCAGGGCAACGCTGGGTTATCCGCTAGTTGTTAAAAATAAAAGATGTCCACAAAGTTGCTGCTGAAAATATTATTAATCAGTAGTTCTCAATAGAAAAACCCAGTCACCCCTTTCACTTATAAAACTTATCTCTGAATTCTGAAAACTCTGAACACGAAGCAAAGATCTAAAGTTGGCTTCAATGAATGAAATAAAACAGGCGCAGAGTCTCCTTGACCTACGGTCAGTTGCTTAATGGCCATTCAAACTTCCAGTGGACCAATGTGGGAGATATTTACGACCTGGATTCATAGTTCCGATGGTCCCCCCCCCCCCAAGTCATGTGAACACACTTGAGGTGCTAGGCAACTAGGCCTAATTTATGGCAGCATCCCACAATTACATGGCCGCGTTTTATGACAGTTTTGTTGAAAACTGGCATTCGCTGCTTTTGCCAAAAGCAAACCATCACATGATTGACCCACTTTATAACCATCATAGGCAGGCTCCATTACAGTTGTAATTCGAGAACTAGGTGTAAGCTGAAATGCTGTTTCACAACATATTTGTTAAAGACTCTTCATTTTTCCAAAGTATACTAGAATAGCATATTGAAGCCATCACTTTACTATTTATATTGCTTCTGAGGCAAAATGTGACAGTCCAATAGCTGGCCAATAAAGAACTTTTGGTCAAGTTTAACAAGGACACAGTGGTATTTTATTCCTTTCCAGGACACAAAAATAATGTCAACACCAGAATCAGAGTAGGGATTTCAGTGCTGATCTAAAATGAGAGAGAGAGAATATGCTTGAGTATTGGACTCATGGAAGGATCGAACTTTTTACCAAATATATTATTGCACTTAAGATATTCCATTACTAATGACTTTAATGTGGGATTCTGGATTACAAACTGAATTGGTAGGTAGACCTCAAATTAATTCTTTATCTTACCGGTTCTCCAAAATTACGCCTCAGTTCAGGGTAATCCCACTGATACCATGGATCTCTTTCCTGTGCGGATTGATCTGGGAGTTTGGGATAGTCACCATAACTATGAAAATATGAGAACAGAGCTTTTTATGGACCCAAGTTATTTCTAAATCTTTTCAGTGCTTTGATAAAAAAACAGCAATACAATTTACTAGTGATTTAAAACAAGAAAATTTAATAATCTGTCTGCCAAACTTAAAAACTGGACAAGAGGGCTGAACCTTGGAATGATAGTAGTATCACACTACCATCTTCCTTTATCTCTTGCAGGTTGAATTGTGCATTTTTAAGTATGGGGATCGGACCACAAACATATTGTCTATCCATATTATAGACAAATTAACTGCTGGATAAATTCTGTGCTCAAAAATTGAGGAGAAATTAATTAATATAACCAACCAACGTTTGAATATCTTACACATTTATCTTCAAAAAGCATTCCTGCAAGGGATGTCTCCACTATCAAACATTGCTTTCCCCTTTTCCCCCTTGGCTGCAAATTCAACATGTTATAGTCTTGTTCCAACGTTATAAGAAATACAACAAGGCAAAAAGATATTGGAAAATGATACAATCATGGTTGGAACAGATGGTGGGAGATCAAAGTTTGTTCAAACCAGAACTTTTTCTCCTAGGCATAATACCGGAGGGGTATAAGAAAGATGTGCTCTATCTAATTATACATGTATTAACTGTGACGTGTATTATGCACAGTATTGGAAAAAGAAAATATCCCATCAAAGTTGGACATAATTAGGAAAATTCTGGCCTTTGCGGAAGCAGATAGGCTCCCCCTTGAATTAAAAGGGGAATCAGAATACTATGAAGTTTGGAATAGATTTTACTATTGGTATAAGACAAGGTGACAAGACTGGAACAAACTGTAAATAATGTGAATGGATAGAAGGATAGATAATGTATTAAGTAGGCTAATAGTTATTGAACGAGATTATTTGTATATAATGTGATTGTATGGTCATTACGACTTCGCTGTGTTGCATTGTTTTAAATGTAAAAACAATAAAAATATATTAAAAAATACAATTGTTCATCAAAGAAATACAGGATATTTATTACTTGAACAGAAGAAAAAAAAATGTTTTTTGAAATCACAGGGCTAGAATGGGCCCCAATTTAATTCTAAGGCAAGCCATACTAACAATTTAATTAACTGATTAACAGTGTAATTCTAAAGCAAGCCAATACTGTGCATGTCAAAAACAGATCATGCCAGACTAATCTTATTGCATTCTTTGATAATGTGACAAAATTAGTGAACCAGAGGAATGCCGTTGATATAGTTTACTTGGACTTCAGTAAGGCATTTGATAAGGTAGACCATAACCTACTACTAGATAAAGTAGAAGAATGTGGGTTAGACAGCATCATCACCAGATGGCTTTTTAACTGGCTGACCAACCGCGCTCAACGGGTAGTCCTCAATGGAACTGCATCTTCATGGAGGGAAGTGTGCAGTGGAGTACCCCAAGGCTGTTTTAGGCCCAGTACTCTTCAACATCTTCATCAATGATTTGGACGAGGGAATAAATGGGGAACTCATCAAATTTGCAGATGACACCAAGCTGGTAGGAATAGCCAACACTCCAGAAGATAGGCTAAAGATACAGGATCTTGACAAACTTGAACATTGGGCACTATCTAATAAAATGAAATTCAATGGTGAAAAGAGTAAAGTTCTACATTTAGGCAACAAAAACGAAATGCACAGGTACAGGTGGTACCTTGCTTAACAGTAGTAACTGTGAAAGGGATCTTGGAGTCCTAGTGGACAACCATTTAAATATGAGCCAGCAGTGTGCAGCATCTGCCAAAAAAGCCAACACAGTTCTAGGCCACATAAACAGAGGGATAGAATCAAGATCACATGAAGTGTTAATACCACTTTATAATGCCTCTGTAAGGCCACACTTGGAATACTGCATTCAGTTTTGGTCACCACAATGTAGAAAAGATGTGGAGACTCTAGAAAGAGTGCAGAGAAGAGCAACAAAGATGATTAGGGGATTGGAGACTAAAACATACTGTATGAAGAACGGTTGCAGGAACTGGGTATGTCTAGTTTAATAGAAAGAAGGACTAGGGGAGACATGATAGCAATGTTCCAATATCTCAGGGGTTGCCACAAAGAAGAGGGAGTCAAACTATTTTCCAAGGCACCTGAGGGTAGAACAAGAAGCAATGGGTGGAAACTAATCAAGGAGAGAAGCAACTTAGAACTGAGGAGACATTTCCTGACAGAACAATTAATCAGTAGAACAGCTTGCCTCCAGAAGTTGTGAATGCCCCAACACTGGAAGTCCTTAAGATGATGTTGGATAGCCATTTGTCTGAAACGGTATAGGGTTTCCTGCCTAGGCAGGGGGTTGATTAGAAGACCTCCAAGGTCCCTTCCAACTCTGATGTTGTATTGTATTGTATTATTGTATGTACTATTGGAAATAATACACAAATTGCTAAGTAGACATTTATATTTCTGATTTAAATAATGTTGCACATGTGATTCCACTATTCCTTCCAAATGTAAATCTGCTTTTAATCTAGATTTATATTTTTAAAGATTTTACTCATTTCCCAATGAATGGCAACTATGGAAGTCATTTATTATGAGGCTACGATAAACTTATATAGACAAACGCTCCACAATCCTGATATCACAACATTTGTTCCTATCTTTGTACAATATTTGGTTTCTTGGATATACAAATACAACTTACCCCACACCATCATCTGCATATGTCTTATAGTCCTCCAGTGTCAGGTTGTATTTCTTTGCAGCAGCTGCCTGCTCTTCTGGAGTCTTGGGGTATGGCCCTGGAAGCAGATGTCTGGGCAGATCTGAAGCTAAAAGCAGAAATAGCAACAAATCAAAGATAGTGAAGAGAAAAAAAAGTACAGTGCAGTCTGGCATATCTATATCTATCTCCTGAATTTTACAAATAAATCAAGGCTTATACATCCAAAACACCTTCCTCCTCCTATTTCTCCCACAACAACCATCCTGTGAGGTGAGTTGGGCTAGAGGGATTGGCCCGAAGTAGCCAACTGACTTTCATGGCTAAGGCAAGACTAGAACTCAGAGTGTCCAGCTTTCTAGTCTGGTGCCTTAACCACTAGACCAAAAGTATCTATCTTTGCTTTTACTGACTGCATTAACAACGTAAGAGGGAATAAAAACCTATGTTACTTGTAGTAATAGAATTCATGAATCCATTACTTAGTGCCATCTTAGAGTAAATTCAGATGGGATAATTAAAATTAGTCTGTCAATGAAAAGGATCAAGGTTACTTTTAATAAAATTGTATTGAAAATAGAATTTTACAATAGAAACCACAGAAGCTACAGAAAGTAGAACAGAATACAGACACACTAGAAGACATCCAAGTTCCGTTCCAACTTTTCTTATTATATTAAATATATAATATAAAGTATATATAATGTGTGTAATATAAAATGAGAAACAGAAACAAAGAAAAAGGAAAATATTTAAAGAACTGCTTTTCTTTAAAGCAGTTATTAGCATAATTATTACCACTTTCTCCCTCCCAAATTATGTATCTTGGTTTTCTTCTTTCCATAAGCCACATTTTTAAATCAGTAAATCCTGAAATCACTAAACCATTTGTGTCCATTTTCAAAAAAAAAGTCCATGACTTTT